>NC_092823.1:5795000-6110833 GCF_023375885.2 Dermacentor andersoni
CCTTGTACACAGTGATTTAAGGAAAATGAGCTGGAGCTGTCCACATGATCTACTTATTTTACCTGAGAGTATGGTCAACAAAAATGTGTCCCAGCTGCTTAGTGGTATTTGAGATTATGTCAGTATTGCATATGTGCCTGTTGTCTAAAATAATTGAATTTTGAAAATACTCGCAGGGATCTGATATGCATATCTGCAGTTTATGGATACATGTTAAAGACTCAGCATCAAGTGCAAGTGAACGGTCCCACAGGCCCGGAGTCGATCATGCAAATAGATTCGCTGCACAAATTTGTGACCAAAAAAGATATTCCACATGAAATGGCATGCAAGGAAGTGTTGAAAATATTGCACAGTTAATAAAACGCCTACGCTATTAATATGTGGGTTGATACACTCGTTATGCAAAACGGAGGTGAGGCGTGTAGACAGGACACAAGAGTAGAGTATTTACAAGCAAACAACACGAGCGCCGCCCACTTCTCTACTCTTGTGTCCTGTCTGCACGCCTCACCTCTGTTTTGCATAATGAATCCTTACCAACTAGCTCAGCTTTCTGTCGTTATAAGTCTCCATGCACTCGATTTCGTCCGCATTAGGCACTCGCCTTTTGATTACTTCGTGGCACAGAAATACTCGGCATCAGGCTGTTTTTCTGCTGTGGCCTTTGTAAAAGCGTGATTGTTCAAAGTTTAACAATTAAACAGATTCTTTGAGTTGCTTGTGGCTTCGCCAGTACAATTCCGGTGCGCTGGTCCGCCTGTCCAGCAATTTCCTACTGAAGGGAAACCTGCAAATAAATACACCGCTCCGCATGTAGAAAAATGCTCTACTGTGACGCTTCTCAAACGATTGTGATGCACTACAAGAGCTGCCTACTCGCGTGATATTCTCAACAAGGAGATACATTCGTTTACTTACATGTGAAGGTATTGCCAGAGCACTTCGGGGCTTCGGTGGCACATAAGGCACGAGTGTGCCATAGCGTCCGATGTCGACGCGCGATCGCATGTCAAACCTAAACTGTCAAACCTAAAATGTACGCAAGGCGCCGCCTTGCGTACATTTCTTTTTATAAATTAGAAAGAGGCCGTTGTCATAACTTTTGATTGTGCGAAAAGGCATTAATCTTGATTACAATACAAATGCAGCAGTGAAAAGTGGACAACATTGCCGAAAGTTTGCTATGTTCAACCAATATTATTTCGTATAAACGCGCTCTTTTAAAAAATGATGGCCCCAAACACAAATGCCAACACCACCCGAGAGCGATGCAAATACTATGAGCACGCGTTATGAACAAAAGATTTTCGTGGTGGCAAACGACGGGGAAAATGTGGCGATACGCATTCCTCTCGGCTGCCATTGCATATGGTTGCTCATTAGCATAATTCGCGCGGCTCGTCGCAGCAAACATTATGGCGGAAAATCTCAGCAATGGCGGCCCAGCGCAACGTCACGCATCGTCAAAATGACGTTTACGAAACAGCCCTTCCTGTGACGCTCCTCACGAGATATTCCTTCAGCCAATCAGCAAGCTGGCATGGCGCATATCTTGCATCGCCACCACATATTCGCGCAATTGCAGATGCATTGCACTGGCTTCTGCACGCTACAGCTCACATTCTTTTTGAAGCGCTAACATCGCAATATAGCTGCCAAGTACCAAAAGAATGTACTAGTCCATAAAATTTGCAGCTCCACGTCACGTTTCGTCATCTTGATGAAAACGCAAAATTGCATTTTGCAATACTTCCGCTTCCCGGCTCAAATTTCAAAACACGTGACCTCTCGACAGCCAATCAGAGAGTAAACATGGCGGATAATGGCGGCCTTGCAGCCGCCATGCGTGTCCAGGGGCCGAATCTTATAACGGTTCGGTTGGGGAACCGTTCCTTTGGCCTCACCTGATTGGCCAAAATTTTGATTACGTCACAGGTCATCAGAGGCAGCGGGGCGGTATCACAATTTTTGAATACGTCACGCATCTGTCAATCATCTTCAAAGCGAACCGGTCGTAGGAACCGGCGAAGAGGTAGTCCGCTTTGGGTTCCGTTGCTGTGGCTTGGCTTTGGCTTATGACCCTGGCCGCGCGCGCCGGTCGCGCGACCCCGGAGACACGCGGGCGTTGCGCGCGCGTGCGTTGGTTGCTTCGGAGGCTATTACTTGCCTTCGTCGTCTGCTTGGCGTTCCTCTTTCGGTGTCGACCACGGCTGGAAGCGCGATACGCGTTCGAAGAAGTGACGGATAATGAGTTGCACCGCCCTTGCTGGCTTTCTAAGTAAACCTTTTGCAGGCTACGCTATCAAATGGAGGGGACTCAGGTGCAAGCGTACGAGTGGCCATTTCACGCAGAGGAAGGAATATTGCGCGCTGCGGTTCATCGCCACCGGCCTGCAGCTCCCAGAGGTAGGTCGGACGTGAAGCATTCATCGGAATGACCTAGATCTCTGCTGCTGACACTGTCCACAAAGTTGCTCTCGCAATTACTGTGTTGGCCGGTTGAAGGGCTGGGTCAGCTTTCCCGTGACTTCAGCTTCAAAGCCAATGCCAAGGAGATATTTGCATGAGATCGAATTCTCAGTGCTATCGCCAGCGTGAATAGCTCGCAGATCGCCGTTCAGCAGTCAGAAGGGTTCAACCTAGGCTGGTTCAGCACTTCCTTCGTTCGGCTGATAAAACTATACAGTCAGAACGGGAAGATATTGTGGAGATCTCTTATTTGGCTGCCTTTTTTTTTTTTCTCTGGTTCGGGAGTGCCGCACTTTGTTACTCAATTTTACGGCACAGCGCACACCATCAGCACCACACTCTTCGATTTGACTTCGCGCAGGCAATGCAGGGCCCGTGTATCGTAATGTTCGATTTCAAGTTCCATTGCTTTTATCACGCGACGCGCCGTGGGGCTTATCGCAGGGACAGCAGCAGCGCGGCGGCGCGCGAGTCATGTCCGAGCCGATGACGAAGGGCGAAAAAAGATGGAAAACTGATATAGTCGGCTAGTAAAGGTGTCCCTAAGAACCAGTTCACGTTTTTATCGCGCTCGCTACTTGAGAAGTGCCGGCAGTGCGTTCCTGTTGCGTGCATCGTGCGAGCTCCTGGTAGCAGACGACATGGCGCTGCGCTCTGCCAACTCATTTACGCTTGCGATACCGCCTGTCGGCTGAGAATAAAAAAGAATGACATTAATAAATTACTTCTGCATTGCGTAAACGCCCGGCACCACACGTTTGTACTTCAGAACTTGGCGTATAATATTTAATTTATATTTCACATTTATTTAGCAAGCAGAAACATTCTGCAATTCCTCGATTAGCTCGTCATATAATAACTTCATAACTTCAGAGGTGGCACCCTCTCATCTATTGGTCGCGTCCTCCCCTTCTTCCACCGCCGGCTTGTTCACGGGATTGGCCAGTCGTTTCAGCGGGTGCGAGAGAGAAAATCTGGGGGCGTTTGCGCCTGAAATTTCTCCCTTTGCCTAGGTACTACGGAGGAGAAGCCGATTTGCTTGTTTCGTATGCGTTACCCACGGCCGGTCTGGAGGGTGCGCGCGCACCCCTCGAGACCGGCCGTGGCATAGAGTTTCTCACTCTAACACCTAGAGGGTAATCTGGCGCCACCGTCTATGGGAGTTTCTTAAGGGGGCACCGTGCCGTCATGGGAATGACGGTATGTAGGGTCCCTAGAAATACTTGCTAGTCTACCGTTCGCGCGGAGCTCCCACGGAACCGGTTGGCTGCGCCTCGGATGAAAGCGCAGGGGGCGCTGCACACAATCGGAGCGTTGTGCCTAAAGGGACGGTCGTGCGGTGCCTGCCGTGGCTGCGGAAGTGTAGCGCGCTGCTTTTTGGTCGCAAGCCCACAATACTGTTGTTTTTTTCCAAATACGTGAACGCTAACTTGCGTGTGTGTTGGTGTGCGTGCGCTCATAGATGTGCGATCGCGTCATGTCTAGGCAACGTGACAAGCGCGACAGCACGTGTTTCGTGCCGGGATGCAAGAGCCCACTCAGTTTAGTTGCATTTCTCGGCACACTTGGCTTTAAGTACATGATGACTGCAAACTTGAGCCAAGACAGGCTTGAAAGCGTATTCAGCATCGCTCGGCAATCATCAGGAAGTAATGACCATCCGAATGCCGCTCAGTTTTTGGTAACTGTTAATGCGCTCGCATTTTACAATCTTGCGAAACCACCACCATCGGGAAACTGTTTACCAGAAGTTGTCACGTCCTTAGTTTCGGTGCTTAAGGAACACCCAAGCAGCGAGAATATGCTGGCTATTCTCGACAGCCTTATTGATAAAGGAGCGCTCAATGAGGCAGAAACTGCATTGGTCTTGTGTGCTACACGTACAAGTATTACGTCTGACCACAGTGCCTGTGTGACAGGAAAAAGCCACGAGATGTTAATTTATTATGTCTCAGGCTACATAGCTAGAAAAGCACACTCTATGCAATGGCTTTTTTTCAGTGCGTCAGCCCTGACGAGTGAAAAAGCAGTGGCTACAGAAAATGATCAGGCTGCAGCTTTCACTGCAAACTTTGATAATGGTGGCTTACTCTATCCGTCTGGCCCCTTGAAGAATATTGTCACCGTCCTTGAAGACAGCTTCACTACTTATTTTAGTCTGAATAAGTTACACGAAAAAAGCATTGTTGACTTCGCTGATTTTTTAACACATGTAAATGTTCCGTCTCTGGCCTGCGTGAAACATGGACGTGAAATTGTTAATGGCATAATGAAATTTTATATTCTGCTTCGACTGCGCTTCTACACGAAGTCTATCAATGTTGAGAGGGCAGCTAAGAAAGAGCAGCTGAAGCTGTTAAAGATGAGAAGATGCCAGTAGGTGGTGAAAACAAAAATGTGGGCAGCCTGAGTGCAAAGTGATGAAAATAAATGGGTTCAACAACGATTTTTATTTTGTGCATTACATTAGTGATCCTTTGGTATCTTTTCCCTGACAGTACGTGTTACCTACATAGCATGGGCTAATAAGCCTCTTTTACCAAGCACGTGATTCGAAGGAACTACTTAGAATGCATGCTTGTGTTCATTACTTCTGTAACACGGTTGCCTAAGCACTAAGGAATGCGTTCCTGCAGTTTGCCTAAAGCACGTGATTTACAGGGCTCAGGTTCTCATCTTACATGTTTTAATTGTGCGTGCATCTAGAAGTTTCCAGTGCTCAGTCTGCCTTCTAACTTCGCTTATAGTCCGTAGAACTTGAGATCGAATCAATAGCATGAATGAAAACGGCGCTGTCAATAGCGCACTGTTGCGCGCACACACGGTCGTGGGGTTTAGAATCCTGGGTAATGTTTTTGATGCAAGGAATTTTTATTTGAATTCCTCAGAAGGCGGTATTATAATACGTGGATGGGCAGCAGTATTGAGAAAGGAGAATATGATGTAAAAATAAGTGGGTTAGTTTCACCTTCAACTCTGGGGTACGCGTCCAAATTTTTCGCAATAAAAAAATCGTTTGCGCCGCTACGCCAATAACTGAAGTTCACATTGAAAAACCTCGACTAAGCTAAAATCAAAGAAAAAAAACAGTGCAATCGCATGCGCAAGGCAAATCAACACGCGCAGTGAATTTGTTTCGCGGGGCGAGACGCGCGCGTATAGAGCAGACGCCGCGGCTGGCATGGCATGCCGATTGCTCGCAGCGCCACCGCGGCGATCATTCAGCAGCAGCCCCCGCCGCAGCCGGCGGACGCCAGACTACACGGAGGAAGGAAACTAAGGAGAGGCCCTGAAGTCACTCTTTGTGAAGCAAAAGTGAAGCCGGAAGTTGGCGTTGCTCATAGCGATGCTCCGCCTTTTGGGCCACCCTCCTCTCTTTTTGCATCTTTCGCGAAACCACGCCGCGCTGCGCGTGGTTTCGCGCGCGGAGCGCGCGCACTCGCTCCGCAGCAATACTAAACAATCGCGATGTCTCGGTTATTGCGTTGCCGTTGCCGAATCCATGTTAAAAGAAGTTCATAATGAACTTCGCAAATTGGGCCGTGAGGTCGAATCGGCTGCTTTTATCGGCTTTTATGAAAATAAACATGCCTTAAATATAAGGCCAACCAACTGAACTGTTCTCATTAACCGCAGGTACCGGCCGCTACCCAGCTCTTGCGTGTTTTTTTAAAAAAAAGGTCCCCTTTATCGCTGCCTTCTACTTGCTTTTCTCTGCTTGGGCTTCCTGGGGCTCTCATACGGTCTTGCGAGCTAGACGTCTGGCGATGCGAAAAAAAGATGTACGCATTCTTACTGCACTGCAAGAACGCACTGGAGACACGTACGACACACCAACCCATTTGCGATCCATTTGGAGTTTATGAGCACAAACACATTCTCGCTTGAGGAATCGTCGTGCTTGATTGAACAAACTTCGGGTGGCCGCGCATCACTTCGACAGCGCGCCGGCGAGGAGGCAGAATGTCATTTCTGACTCCGCGTTTAGGTTCATTGACTGCGGCTTGAGGTGCCTTCTTCGCACGGTAAGTGAAGCGTCACGGAACCAAAGTTTTGCGATAGCCGGCGCACAATACAGAACAGTACGCGCGTGGAACCGGCCTACCTGGCCATGACTGCTTTTTCTGCGTTTATTTCCCAGCGAGCGATGCGCGAAAGGCACCGTTTTTTCAGTTTTCGTTCCGCGCACGAGTTGTGCGGACGCTTGCCTAGGTATCCGCTCATCCAATGCCTAGTTGTTGTGTGCCACGATGAAAGTCGCGCACGCCGAAAAGTGGACTGCCCATATCTTTTCACGTGTAAGTAAATTTCCTTATGTGGTTGGCGTTTTATCGGAGGAAAAACTAGAATTTATGATACACGCATTCACATAGCGATAATAATTCTATAGTTATAGTATAACAGTAAAATATTTTATTCGCACAGTATAAGTTAACATCTAATACATATGCGCATGATTCTTCATTATCAGGTTTCCCGGTGACACCGCTCGTGCCGCAAGTGCAACATGCGCTGTCAAAAGCAGGAATAACTGACCTGCAAGGCGTTCACTGTACAGATTCTGAAACGCATCGGTTTCGGTCTGCGATGGCACGTTAGCATGACTCCGCTGAAGTTGAGGCAAAATTTCCCGCGGATATTCCTTCGTCCGTGGTCAGTGCCGTGGCGCGGTACATTGCGTACAGCGTTACATATGCGCGTTCATTTCACGAGCTTTAGTTCCTCCTGTCCCACATGGCCAAAGCAACATCCGGCAGAGCACGGCGCAGGTAACACAGCGCAACAAGACACGGTGACTAACGCAAAACCGCCCACACAGCGCCTTTGCCACGGCACGAAACCTACCAGAGCAACACGTGTGAGCACTCAAAACCATAACAACGCCGCCATTGTGACCCAAAAGGCGTGGCCATACAGCAAAAAAAAAAAAAAAAAGCAGCAAGAAAAAATGACAACCTATACGTCATTTCCGCCACACTTTTCTCCTAGCGCGCGGAGGCGGTAGGGCCTCTCCTTAGTTTCCTTCCTCCGTGCCAGACTAGCAAGTATTTCTAGGGACCCTACGGTATGTGTCTGCGAGGCTCGTGTTGGCTGGTGTTGTAAGAGGCTTCGTCTAAAACGTGGATATGGCTACGCAAATAACGCGTTCTCAAGTTCAATGTAGTAAGGATACAGGAGTAATATGATTAACTTTGCAAGAATATGAGGCCATTATAACACTAGGGGAAACAGACTGGCCCATCACAATGAATTTTCAAATATTGTAACTGATCTAGAACACCTTGCACGACTGCTGTAATTAGGAAAAAAATGTAGCATTGTTTTAAAAAGACACCTTTTTTGTTTGTTTAATCTGCTATGTCACTGTACACATTATTACTATTACTTTTTTTCTTTTGCAACAGAAAGTCACCATATGCCTGGAGGTTTTAGATCATCTTCTTGGTGTGCTCCCGACATATGAACAGTTCGAAAACATTAACATTGTTGCTTGGTTTATTGCCCAAGTAGACCGGCACGTAACGACTGACCAAAGAAGCAGGCGTGTGAATATACACACCCTGTATCCAATCAACCCCTATATCAATCAATTTTGTACAATTAGACCTCCATATATTGAACTTTAATGTAACCAACCGTTTTACTTTGCAGAACTTATTTGGTGTGCATATAGAAATCTTCAATTTATTGAATTCTGTTCATCTGCAATTTCAATTTAATGAAATCATAAATTCTTCTAAAATTTAAATGAGGATATGTGTTGCATTTGAACTGTAAATTCTATGGACGTACAAGCGCTTTTCGGGAGTAAAGCTTCACGATTTCATTCCCAAGTTTATTCGACTTAAGGACAAAATTCTGCAGCAAAGTTCTAAAACGACCACAGGCGATAAGCAGCTGAATGCGAGGTATCTGGTACAGACCGATGGGGGAAAACTTACAAATCACAACAGCACACATTCAGGCGAGTGGGGAACTAAACAGGGAACAAAAACAATACAGCACTGCTTTCATAGGTCCCGAATGATCAGTTTCGTCAGAGTTGGTGCAAGCACGCATCCGCAGATAAAACGGGCTCCCACCGTGCATTGCCCAATCCTTCGAGAGCTGACGCCTACACGACCACCGGGCGAGGTTATAGCACATGTTTCTGCTCTGATCGTATAGCGTTCGAATGATGTCGCGACAACGAAAGCACAGTACTTGCGACGACCTTCCGCAACTCCAGAACTTCACAATCATAGGCAAAGACCGTTTGCACATGTACTAACCAGCCAAACAAACCACGGCAGCGAAGACCACTTAAATCGAAAATACAACGCAGAAACACCTCGAAAAGGTTTCACCATAGAAAAAGGTTACACCGTTTCACAGTCGCTCACAAGAAACGTCCAAAGCGCACTACCGTTACCTTTTAAAAATCCAACGGGAGCCAAGCCAAATCAGCATCAGTTGGCTATTTGGGTGAACGCAACGCACCCGTTCGAATCACTGGGTACGCGCAACGACGGCCCTTCAAGGTGTCCTGTCTCTACGAGAACGATGCCAATCCGAATCCACAACATACCGGCATTCCCATGCATACCACAGCGCAGCAGCGCCAGATTTTCCTCTAGGTAATGTAGTGAGAAACTCTATGGGCCGTGGGTAATCATAGAGTTTCTCACTATAACACCTAGAGGGAAATCTGGCGCCACCGTCTATGGGAGTTTCTTAAGAGGTGCACCGTGCCGTCATGGGAATGACGGTATATGTATAGTATATTCTAGGCACTGTAGTAGGGTGCTATTCTGGACATTCCGCCATTTTCTTCGGTGCGTGACGTAGGCGCGACGCAAACAAAATGGCGCTGGTGGCCCAGTTTTGCTTATGGAACGTGACGCCAACTTGACGTTTCGCCTAAGAAACTGAAAAGATGGCACTGAATGTAGCGTTACCAGTAAAGCAAAACAGTTTTCCTCCGCAGTAAAAATAAAGGAGCTATCTCAAAGCATATGATTATTCCGTCGAAAACGCTTCTCGCTTCCGTCGTCTGCTGCGTACAAGCCGTCGTCTGCTTCAATAGCTGGGATGCGTGTCCCCGGAAAATGGAATGAGTCATCGCATGGTTGGCGCCAACGCGCTTGTTTTCTTGCTTGAGACAACATACGCGACCTACCAGTGGTGGTGATGCGCGCACGTTCTAGGCCACGTCATCGCTATCTCGTGAAACGCAAGTGACTCAGCCCGACTCGGCTGGCTGAGAAACGGCCGAGTCTCACCGATAGCGTTCCGCGCGCCAGAGATATCCACTAGCGCGACGCAAGCGCCGGCGCTGCCATCTCTTGTTCATTTCGCTGGTTACTCGCACCGAGGGAGGAAACTTCAAGGCGCCGCCTTGCGTACATTTCTTTTTATAAATTAGAAAGAGGCCGTTGTCATAACTTTTGATTGTGCAAAAAGGCATTAATCTTGATTACAATACAAATGCAGCAGTGAAAAGTGAACAACATTGCCGAAAGATTGCTATGTTCAACCAATATTATTTCGTATAAACGCGTTCATTTAAAAAATGATGGCCCCAAACACAAATGTCAACACCACCCGAGAGCGATGTAAATACTATGAGCACGCGTTATGAACAAAAGATTTTCGGGGTGCCAAACGACGGGGAAAATGTGGCGATACGCATTCCTCTAGGCTGCCATTGCATATGGCTGCTCATTAGCATAACTTGCGCGGCTCGTCGCAGCAAAAATTATGGCGGAAAATCTCAGCAATGGCGGCCCAGCGCAACGTCACGCATCGTCAAAATGACGTTTACGAAACAGCCCTTCCTGTGACGCTCCTCACGAGATATTCCTTCAGCCAATCAGCAAGCTGGCATGGCGCACATCTTGGATCGCTACCACATATTCGCGCAATTGCAGATGCATTGCACTGGCTTCTGCGCGCTACCGCTCAAATTCTTTTTGAAGCGCTAACATCGCAATATAGCTGCCAAGGACCAAAAAAATTTATTAGTCCATAAAATTTGCAGCTCCACGTCACGTTTCGTCATCTTGATGAAAACGCAAAATTGCATTTTGCAATACTTCCGCTTCCCGGCACAAATTTCAAAACACGTGACCTCTCGACAGTGAATCAGAGAGTAAACATGGCGGATAATGGCGGCCGTGCAGCCGCCATGCGTGTCGAGAATAGCACCCGTATATGTGTCTGCGAGGCTCGTGTTGGCTGGTATTGTAAGAGGCTTCGTCTAAAACGTGAATATGGCTACGCAAATAAGGCGTTCTCAAAGTAAAATCTTCATAAAATGTTTCCATTCACGCATATTACATCTTTACTCACCCACGATGTATGACCAAGCGAAGAAAAGCAAGAACAGATGACGAACTGTTTCAAAGCGAGCGCGAACCTTGTCGTCTGTCCTCCAACTTTGGCGGCCCGCTGATACCTTTTACGTAACATGTAGTCGTACACACAATAACAAGTTCCCATAGTTAAACAAAACATGTTTTCGCGTAATAATAAAGCTAAAACAGCTTTTCACGTGCTGTTCTAGTAGAAAATGAATCATTGTGACAGACGGAACGGTACTTGCCAAGCGCGTCTTCAAGATGTCCTGTCTCTACGAGAACGATGCCCATCCGAATCCACAATATACCGGCATTCCCATGCATACCACAGCGCAGCAGCACCAGATTTCCCTCTAGGTAATGTAGTGAGAGACTCTATGGTGGTAATAGGCCGAGCATAGAGTTACTCATAAAGTATAGTGTACTAGAATAATGTACTAGAATAGAATATTGCTCTCCTCTGCAGGAGAGCAATAAGCTGGCTTCGTTCTGAAGATGACGTGCCATCGTCGATGGAGCAGTGGAAAGCGTAATAACCAGTAGCAACAGGGCGCCGCCCTGTTGCTACTGGTCAATGTGGCCAGCGCAATTACTATTGAAAGAGCTGAAAATAAGTACAGGTCACCTTATGCTTTGTCATCTAAAAACGCATACCTGATGGCTTTATGAAGGTGGTACGTTAATATTAAGTTTACAGAAAGCAATCGCTAAGTCCGTGACTTATGTAAATCACGATGTACGCATTCATGCAATAAAGGATGACGCGAATTTCGGTTTCGAATCTGTTTTTTGGAGTGTAGTAGTTTCGTACAGTTTAGGTTTGACATACGATCGCGCGTCGACATCGGACGCTATGGCACACTCGTGCCTTATGTGCCACCGAAGCCCCGAAGTGCTGTGGCATATACCTTCATATGTATGTAAACGAATGT
The DNA here is from genome assembly GCF_023375885.2 of Dermacentor andersoni. Taxonomy (NCBI): domain Eukaryota; kingdom Metazoa; phylum Arthropoda; class Arachnida; order Ixodida; family Ixodidae; genus Dermacentor; species Dermacentor andersoni. The sequence continues at coordinate 5,806,744 of NC_092823.1, forward strand.
ATCTCCTTGTTGAGAATATCACGTGAGTAGCAGCTCTTGTGGTGCATCACAATCGTTTGAGAAGCGTCACAGTAAAGCATTTTCCTACATGCGGAGCGGTGTTTTTGTTCGCAGGTTTCCCTTCAGTAGGAAATTGCTGGACAGGCGGACCAGCGCACCGGAATTGTATTGGCGAAGCCACAAGCAACTCAAAGAATCTGTTTAATTGTTGCACTTTGAACAATCATGCTTCTACAAAGGCCACAGCAGAAAAACAGCCTGATGCCGAGTATTTCTGTGCCACGAAGTAATCAAGAGGCGAGTGCCTAATGCGGACAAAATCGAGTGCATCGAGACTTAGAACGACAGAAAGCTGAGCTAGTTGGTAAGGATTCATTATGCAAAACAGAGGTCAGGCGTGCAGACAGGACACAAGAGTAGAGAAGTGGGCGGCGCTCGTGTTGTTTGCTTGTAAATACTCTACTCTTGTGTCCTGTCTGCACGCCTCACCTCCGTTTTGCATAACGAGTGCATCAACCCACATATTAATAGCGTAGGCGTTTTATTAACTGTGCAATATTTTCAGCACTTCCTTGCATGCCATTTCATGCGGAATATCTTTTCTGGTCACAAATTTGTGCAGCTAATTTATTTGCATGATTGACTCCGGGCCTGTGGGACCGTTCTCTTGCACTTGATGCTGAGTCTTTTACATGTATCCAGAAACTGCAGATATGCACATCAGATCCCTGCGAGCATTTTCAAAATTCAATTATTTTAGACAACAGGCACATATGCAATACTGACATAATCTCAAATACCACTAAGCAGCTGGGACACAATTTTTGTTGACCATACTCGCAGGTAAAATAAGTAGATCATGTGGACAGCTCCAGCTCATTTTCCTTAAATCACTGTGTACAAGGGGTATGCAAAAATAATTTTTTTCTCGCGCACCGATTATTTTTGCTGTATAAGCAAGAGAACCCACGACTTTAGTGTAACGTATCTTGTACAACACATTAATATGTGCTTTAATTTACCAAGTGAGACGAGTTACATTTATGGCTCATTCAGTCATGTCACACTGCAAGCTTCATTCATCAATTTTCAATTGGATTTTGCAAATGTTTAATGAAACATGTTTCCCTTTTATGCAGATATGCAATGGCAAGCCCTTCCGTGTGTTCCAAAGGTAAAATTTAAGCTCTAAATTAAAGAAGACATTTCTAGTCAGAAACAAGCATAAATGGTGAATGCAGAGTATCAGAAACCCAAGGTACAGAAATTATGAGAAGTGTTGAATGATTTTAAGGAAAGAATGGTATTTGAAAATGCAAGACTTTAGTGGAAGTCAAGCAAGTCAATATAGGTAGAATACTCTGCAAAATTATGCGAGTGATGGGATGGCAAACAATGGGTCAGGAAATGCGTAGTTCTTCTGCAAAACAAAAGCTGATGATTGTCATTACATAATTCACTTTAGCATCACGAGACTGCTGCTTGATAAATTCAGAAACAAACCAAAAAACAAGACACGCAAAAACGCAAACAATTTAATGATGCTCTCTCCACACTGGGATAAATAAAAAGAAACTGATCACATCTAATGTGGACATATCAGACGCCTTGTGAAACACTAAAGGAAAAATTCAGTTTCGAGTTATGGCACTTGCCGCATAGATGTGGAGGGCCTTAGCACCAATAGTGATATTTACCACTGCATGAAGAAATTGAACGCATTCATGCAGACAAGGATGATTCTTTATTTTTTTGGCTACCACTTCAAATGCCTCCACCACAATGCTGCACGCAGCCATACTAAGGATGTCGCAGCAACACCAGCAGGTAAAAAGCAGAAGCAGTCAAAGTGATGGTGTGTACTGGACACTGTGTTGGAAAACTTTAGGCAAGAAGAGTGCAAGAAGCAGACATAACAACTGCATTTATTTCCATAATTCCCCATTTGAATGGCCTTTTCTTTTTGCTTAGACAATGGCTGCGCCTAGCCACAGCAGCTCCCTCATACAGACTCCGCAAGCCAAGAGGCCATGGAGGCAAATGCAGGTAAGAGGCAAGAAGCAATAACACTGGTATCGACATTCATGTAATTTCTTTCTTTTTCTTTCGTTTAGGCAGCCAGCACACCTCGAACAGCCACCTTGACTGCGGGTGTGTCAGTAGATTCATGTCGTACATATGCTCATAATAAACTTCAGTAAACTTTCTGGGGCTTCGGGCTAACGTGCCCGGACCCGGCTAGCTATGGTCTAAGGAGACACGTAGCTCGTCCCGACTCCGCAGCGCACGCAAAGGGGCGCCGCGGCGGGTTCGCTGACTCACCGGCAAGGCGTAGAGACGACTCCAGCCGTGGCACCAACGAATGGGGGTTTATTTCCTGCTATGTACAAAATGCGAGTACAATACAGGAATACGGCACTGGGGTGGCAGTCGCAGGCTACGGGTGAAAGCTCCCGGGAAGTCTGCTCCGCCACGCTGGCTCTTCCGAGCAGGTTCGCCACACCAAAGGGGGCCGCCTTGCTCAGAGGGGCGCGGGACCAAGGGGGTCCGCACGTCCGACAGCCATGAGCACCGAAAGTCAATCTGTCCGGGCGAAAGCGCCCGCGCACCTCCGATGCTGAAGGAGAGGGAAACCGAAGAGAGGGCGAGAGGGGCCCGCTCCTCAGGCACTGTTCTTACGCGCGGCGCACGGCGTAACGTGAGCCGCGCGCGCAAGCAGCAGGCTCCGCGTCGCGCCGGCGCCCGCGGCCGCGGGGAATGTAGTACGCTATCCAAAATGAGGCTTGGAACTGCGTGTCCCCAGCGATCGCGCCCCTGAATGGCCCAAGTCGCGCGTGCACAGGAGACAGGGGTCCCAAAAGCGGTCCCCACAACTTGAACTTGATAATAAACTTGAAGGCAAATGGGACATTGATGCATTGTTTTTTTGAACATTTATTGTACGCATACAATACATGTTATACTTCGCAGTGCTACAGAGCGTATTTTGAAGCTTCCCCCTATATTTTGCACCTTTAATTACGTATGTGTTGTGTGGCCCTCAATGCAGTTCATGTTGTAGCAGCTGCTTTGTCTGTGTATCGCACATTGGCTTAAGCTCGTGATATCCACATACTTCTCTCACATATACAAAATAAAGTTCTATGTAGTCCTCAGTGTTACAACAAAAAATGAAAGTAAACAATCCGATCGTGGAATTGTGTTTATTACAGTGATTCCTATGACAGTTACGGACAAGTTGACAACTTGAACTGATCAATCCGTCCATAGCCTCCTCAGTTTTTCAAAAATAAAGGAGGCTATGAACCGTCATGGCAAGGAATTGTATGTATACATAAAAAAAAGGGGGGGGGGGTTATAGGATTAGGGCGGTACGAAAAAATGTACCAACACCGTCCTCTAGACCCATTCCGTTAAGGTACCGCAACAAAGTGTATTATGCATAAAGTTCATACAACCAACTCTGATATTACTACACACACCAGGCGACGCGAGCTACATTTGCCATGACGCATTCGTGACTGCACCGGATGCCCTCCATATTATCTCGTTAATCGGGCTCACTGCACTGAGGCATGGGCGCAGATCATGGGCGCAGGTGCCTTTAAAGTATCTCGACCTTGGGAGGCACCGCTGCGCGTGCCAGGGGAGCTGTCCGTGCGAGCACTCCCTGGCACACACCTGCCTCGGCGGCGCCAACCTACGTACCGTTCTGCTTCGAGCTTTGATCCCCCCACTGTCACTTGCGTGCCCTGGAGTTCCTGCGGCGCCTGCTTTATTATAATCTCAGGTGCTCTCCTGAGACTTCCGTTTGTCGGTTACATGTGCCCTACAGCTGGATCATTACTTATAATAATAAAAAAAAATCCCGATCTATCGTCGCGACGATAGATCGCGAAAGCGGCTTTTGCAACATACCGCGCCCGTGCGAAGACAATTACGGAACGCCAACGAGGAATTGGACCACAGCTTGGAGCTCGTAACCTCGTCGAGTGACACTACCGCAACAGGCGTGACCGCTGAAAACCGCACACCGCCGGAAACTTCAACCGGATCATCCTTCGGTTGCATAACTGCCACCTGCACGGCCAACATGGACCACACCCACACCATGCCGCAACATAGAATAAAGAACTAACTTATAAAGCCCAAACACATGGCTGCACGCACACCACTTCACGACACTACAAGCGAGACGCCATGCTGCTACGGTTGCCAGATTAAAACTGACTACTGTCACCAAGTCTAGCAAGCGTCTCAGGAGCTGGCAACCTCAGCGCGTAGCAACATGGCGGCGCTCTTGCGGTTCCCGATTCCAATGCATGGGCCCTATGGGTAGCTTGTCCTCTAGAGTCAGTATAGTAACTCTATGCCTAGATGTTCCCACTTTTCCGGCCCAGCTTTTCCTCTAGAGTTGTTCTACTAACTCTATGCCCGCTTCAGTTTCACAGCTCCGCTCGGGAGATGGCCAAAGTGGTGGTCACGCGAACTATCGGCGCTGTGATCGCGTCTTTTGTCACTTTTTGTTTCGTTAAATACTGCTTAGAACTACCAACTTCTTGGCTCACAAGCACTTTGCACTAAGTTAAAGGAGTATGGAGTACGGACAGCGACCGTTTATGTACCAATTTCTTTTTAGGCTGTAGACTCCATTATTAAGGTGCGAAGCTTCAATTAGTAAAAACCGCGTAAGTTACAAAACCAGCTCAAAACACGCGCCATGTATAGCTGGATTTGGACATGAAAAGGGTCAATTCATGTCGCCGAAAATGGAGGTGGCAGTCACGCTATTTCATGCATTTTGCCTAAAACAGAGTCAATAATAATTAATCAATTTCTAAAATATTCTTCTGAAAAAGTATTTTTTTTCTAGCATGAAAGAAGGAGCCAAATGGTGTTGAGGTGCACGAGTGGTTAGTTGCACAGCACTACTTGCATGTATTCACAGGCTTCTTTCAAGCTCGAAAAAAAAATTTTGTATTGCACCTATTGAGCAGTAGAAAGCTGGATTGGGAATTTTTCAGGAAGCTCTACAATTTTCGCACTGACACTTTTACTTTGAATGTAATGTTTGAGCAGTTAAATAATTGTTAATAACTAATTACCTGATTAGGAAAAATGCAAAAATTGGTTTCACTTGCTCAAAACCATGGCAAACGACATTACCTTGGTTCTGTCCAGCTACGTGGCAGTTGTACATATTTACAGCTTCCACAAGTGGCACAGACCACCTGGTACTTGCAAGGCATATATAGAAGCGGCTAAGTTGTATGAGCCAGTCATGTGTAGCGAATCATGAGAAAGCCATGTTTCTTTGACTTAAGGGCACGATGAGATTTACATGCTCGACACCTTGTATCAGTGTGTTCTAGGCCTGTTCGTACCCCTGCTTTTGGCTGGACTGCACATGATCTTTGAGAATTGATTCATTGTTCATAAGTGCACTCGTACTTTACTCTAAACTGGTGGGCTCAAGTTGATATGAAGGCACAATTTTTATTAAGGGGACAAGATGTTGCCGAGATGGTTGCAGCACAGCTTTTTTTTTTCTTCCAGGCACCTTTTCTACTTGAAGCTTCCAGTGCGGTGTTTCGAGCCTCTTTCAACCAGCACCTAGTGTATATAAAAAATTGGACACTGATTGGGAACATCACCTATGTTCATGCCTATCTATAGTAAAAAGATGTAGCACGACCAGACAAAATAAAAGGAGGGGGTGGGCTGCAGCAATACTAAGTGTTAAATGGTGCTTTATACTTTCCCTTGAGTTTTCTGTTTTTGTGCTTTTTATGGATTCTCCGCAGTAACCACGCGAGTGCCGAACTTGAGCTTGTTGGATTCAAGTCTCATGGTTGTTATTAACAGAACAGTGTGATAAACAATCAAGGGCTTGGAGGCATCCGTTCACCTTGCTTGCCTCATGGTGCTGCTTCATAAGCACCGTGAGCATCCAGGCCAACTAGGAAGGGAGGTTTGTTGCAATCGCTTCTGAACTGTATTGCCACCAAACCAACAGTGCTCTCGATGACAGCTTTTGGAGAATAGAATGCTTGCACCCAGCAAAGTCGTAAGAAGGAAGCATTCAGGATGTGCAAAGTGGGTTTTTGAAGCTGGCAGCATTACTGAAGGGGCTTTGCCTATCTGCCTTCTTTATGGATACACAAAGATGATTTCCTCTTTAAGAGGGATTGTTTCAGAGGTTGTTACATGGCAACAGTGTTGGGTGTTTAGTAGCTTGCCTTTGCCCTTAATCCTTTCGTCTATCTTGTGCAGCTGATTTCCACTCTCTTGGTGATACAGACGGCACGGGATGGCTCTGGCTCTATGACGCAGGGCGATATATTGCGGATCGGGAACCACTCCGGCTCCTTCCGCCCTGCGACGACGGCGGTCATCGAAACCGTCGTCTTCCAACGAAAGTCGACAGGGACGCTACACACTGACGGGACTCCCAGCTTGGACCAGGTGGCGCTTCGGGGCTACTTAAAGCGAGACTGGACCAGCACGCACTTCACTGGGCACGGCAGCAACAGCACGATGCGGTTTCTGAATCCTTTCGTCTATCTTGTGCAGCTGATTTCCACTCTTGGTGATACAGACGGCACGGGATGGCTCTGGCCCTATGACGCAGGGCGATATATTGCGGATGGGGAACAACTCCGGCTCCTTCCGCCCTGCGACGACGGCGGTCATCGAAACCTTCGTCTTCCAACGAAAGTCGACAGGGACGCTACACACTGACGGGACTCCCAGCTTGGACCAGGTGGCGCTTCGGGGCTACTGAAAGCGAGACTGGACCAGCACGCACTTCACTGGGCACGGCAGCAACAGCACGATGCGGTTTCTCAATCCTTTCGTCTATCTTGTGCAGCTGATTTCCACTCTTGGTGATACAGACGGCACGGGATGGCTCTGGCCCTATGACGCAGGGCGATATATTGCGGATGGGCAACCACTCCGGCTCCTTCCGCCCTGCGACGACGGCGGTCATCGAAAGCTTCGTCTTCCAACGAAAGTCGACAGGGACGCTACACACTGGCGGGACTCCCAGCTTAGACCTGGTGGCGCTTCGGGGCTACTGAAAGCGAGACTGGACCAGCACGCACTTCACTGGGCACGGCAGCAACAGCACGATGCGGTTTCTTAATCCTTTCGTCTATCTTGTGCAGCTGATTTCCACTCTCTTGGTGATACAGACGGCACGGGATGGCTCTGGCCCTATGACGCAGGGCGATATATTGCGGATGGGGAACCACTCCGGCTCCTTCCGCCCTGCGACGACGGCGGTCATCGAAAGCTTCGTCTTCCAACGAAAGTCGACAGGGACGCTACACACTGGCGGGACTCCCAGCTTAGACCTGGTGGCGCTTCGGGGCTACTGAAAGCGAGACTGGACCAGCACGCACTTCACTGGGCACGGCAGCAACAGCACGATGCGGTTTCTTAATCCTTTCGTCTATCTTGTGCAGCTGATTTCCACTCTTGGTGATACAGACGGCACGGGATGGCTCTGGCCCTATGACGCAGGGCGATATATTGCGGATGGGCAACCACTCCGGCTCCTTCCGCCCTGCGACGACGGCGGTCATCGAAAGCTTCGTCTTCCAACGAAAGTCGACAGGGACGCTACACACTGGCGGGACTCCCAGCTTAGACCTGGTGGCGCTTCGGGGCTACTGAAAGCGAGACTGGACCAGCACGCACTTCACTGGGCACGGCAGCAACAGCACGATGCGGTTTCTTAATCCTTTCGTCTATCTTGTGCAGCTGATTTCCACTCTCTTGGTGATACAGACGGCACGGGATGGCTCTGGCCCTATGACGCAGGGCGATATATTGCGGATGGGGAACAACTCCGGCTCCTTCCGCCCTGCGACGACGGCGGTCATCGAAAGCTTCGTCTTCCAACGAAAGTCGACAGGGACGCTACACACTGGCGGGACTCCCAGCTTAGACCTGGTGGCGCTTCGGGGCTACTGAAAGCGAGACTGGACCAGCACGCACTTCACTGGGCACGGCAGCAACAGCACGATGCGGTTTCTTAATCCTTTCGTCTATCTTGTGCAGCTGATTTCCACTCTTGGTGATACAGACGGCACGGGATGGCTCTGGCCCTATGACGCAGGGCGATATATTGCGGATGGGCAACCACTCCGGCTCCTTCCGCCCTGCGACGACGGCGGTCATCGAAAGCTTCGTCTTCCAACGAAAGTCGACAGGGACGCTACACACTGGCGGGACTCCCAGCTTAGACCTGGTGGCGCTTCGGGGCTACTGAAAGCGAGACTGGACCAGCACGCACTTCACTGGGCACGGCAGCAACAGCACGATGCGGTTTCTTAATCCTTTCGTCTATCTTGTGCAGCTGATTTCCACTCTCTTGGTGATACAGACGGCACGGGATGGCTCTGGCCCTATGACGCAGGGCGATATATTGCGGATGGGGAACAACTCCGGCTCCTTCCGCCCTGCGACGACGGCGGTCATCGAAAGCTTCGTCTTCCAACGAAAGTCGACAGGGACGCTACACACTGGCGGGACTCCCAGCTTAGACCTGGTGGCGCTTCGGGGCTACTGAAAGCGAGACTGGACCAGCACGCACTTCACTGGGCACGGCAGCAACAGCACGATGCGGTTTCTTAATCCTTTCGTCTATCTTGTGCAGCTGATTTCCACTCTTGGTGATACAGACGGCACGGGATGGCTCTGGCCCTATGACGCAGGGCGATATATTGCGGATGGGCAACCACTCCGGCTCCTTCCGCCCTGCGACGACGGCGGTCATCGAAAGCTTCGTCTTCCAACGAAAGTCGACAGGGACGCTACACACTGGCGGGACTCCCAGCTTAGACCTGGTGGCGCTTCGGGGCTACTGAAAGCGAGACTGGACCAGCACGCACTTCACTGGGCACGGCAGCAACAGCACGATGCGGTTTCTTAATCCTTTCGTCTATCTTGTGCAGCTGATTTCCACTCTCTTGGTGATACAGACGGCACGGGATGGCTCTGGCCCTATGACGCAGGGCGATATATTGCGGAGGGGGAACAACTCCGGCTCCTTCCGCCCTGCGACGACGGCGGTCATCGAAACCTTCGTCTTCCAACGAAAGTCGACAGGGACGCTACACACTGACGGGACTCCCAGCTTGGACCAGGTGGCGCTTCGGGGCTACTGAAAGCGAGACTGGACCAGCACGCACTTCACTGGGCACGGCAGCAACAGCACGATGCGGTTTCTCAATCCTTTCGTCTATCTTGTGCAGCTGATTTCCACTCTTGGTGATACAGACGGCACGGGATGGCTCTGGCCCTATGACGCAGGGCGATATATTGCGGATGGGGAACCACTCCGGCTCCTTCCGCCCTGCGACGACAGCGGTCATCGAAACCTTCGTCTTCCAACGAAAGTCGACAGGGACGCTACACACTGACGGGACTCCCAGCTTGGACCAGGTGGCGCTTCGGGGCTACTGAAAGCGAGACTGGACCAGCACGCACTTCACTGGGCACGGCAGCAACAGCACGATGCGGTTTCTCAATCCTTTCGTCTATCTTGTGCAGCTGATTTCCACTCTTGGTGATACAGACGGCACGGGATGGCTCTGGCCCTATGACGCAGGGCGATATATTGCGGATGGGGAACCACTCCGGCTCCTTCCGCCCTGCGACGACGGCGGTCATCGAAACCTTCGTCTTCCAACGAAAGTCGACAGGGACGCTACACACTGACGGGACTCCCAGCTTGGACCAGGTGGCGCTTCGGGGCTACTGAAAGCGAGACTGGACCAGCACGCACTTCACTGGGCACGGCAGCAACAGCACGATGCGGTTTCTCAATCCTTTCGTCTATCTTGTGCAGCTGATTTCCACTCTTGGTGATACAGACGGCACGGGATGGCTCTGGCCCTATGACGCAGGGCGATATATTGCGGATGGGGAACCACTCCGGCTCCTTCCGCCCTGCGACGACAGCGGTCATCGAAACCTTCGTCTTCCAACGAAAGTCGACAGGGACGCTACACACTGACGGGACTCCCAGCTTGGACCAGGTGGCGCTTCGGGGCTACTGAAAGCGAGACTGGACCAGCACGCACTTCACTGGGCACGGCAGCAACAGCACGATGCGGTTTCTCAATCCTTTCGTCTATCTTGTGCAGCTGATTTCCACTCTTGGTGATACAGACGGCACGGGATGGCTCTGGCCCTATGACGCAGGGCGATATATTGCGGATGGGGAACCACTCCGGCTCCTTCCGCCCTGCGACGACGGCGGTCATCGAAACCTTCGTCTTCCAACGAAAGTCGACAGGGACGCTACACACTGACGGGACTCCCAGCTTGGACCAGGTGGCGCTTCGGGGCTACTGAAAGCGAGACTGGACCAGCACGCACTTCACTGGGCACGGCAGCAACAGCACGATGCGGTTTCTCAATCCTTTCGTCTATCTTGTGCAGCTGATTTCCACTCTTGGTGATACAGACGGCACGGGATGGCTCTGGCCCTATGACGCAGGGCGATATATTGCGGATGGGGAACCACTCCGGCTCCTTCCGCCCTGCGACGACGGCGGTCATCGAAACCTTCGTCTTCCAACGAAAGTCGACAGGGACGCTACACACTGACGGGACTCCCAGCTTGGACCAGGTGGCGCTTCGGGGCTACTGAAAGCGAGACTGGACCAGCACGCACTTCACTGGGCACGGCAGCAACAGCACGATGCGGTTTCTCAATCCTTTCGTCTATCTTGTGCAGCTGATTTCCACTCTTGGTGATACAGACGGCACGGGATGGCTCTGGCCCTATGACGCAGGGCGATATATTGCGGATGGGGAACCACTCCGGCTCCTTCCGCCCTGCGACGACAGCGGTCATCGAAACCTTCGTCTTCCAACGAAAGTCGACAGGGACGCTACACACTGACGGGACTCCCAGCTTGGACCAGGTGGCGCTTCGGGGCTACTGAAAGCGAGACTGGACCAGCACGCACTTCACTGGGCACGGCAGCAACAGCACGATGCGGTTTCTCAATCCTTTCGTCTATCTTGTGCAGCTGATTTCCACTCTTGGTGATACAGACGGCACGGGATGGCTCTGGCCCTATGACGCAGGGCGATATATTGCGGATGGGGAACCACTCCGGCTCCTTCCGCCCTGCGACGACGGCGGTCATCGAAACCTTCGTCTTCCAACGAAAGTCGACAGGGACGCTACACACTGACGGGACTCCCAGCTTGGACCAGGTGGCGCTTCGGGGCTACTGAAAGCGAGACTGGACCAGCACGCACTTCACTGGGCACGGCAGCAACAGCACGATGCGGTTTCTCAATCCTTTCGTCTATCTTGTGCAGCTGATTTCCACTCTTGGTGATACAGACGGCACGGGATGGCTCTGGCCCTATGACGCAGGGCGATATATTGCGGATGGGGAACCACTCCGGCTCCTTCCGCCCTGCGACGACAGCGGTCATCGAAACCTTCGTCTTCCAACGAAAGTCGACAGGGACGCTACACACTGACGGGACTCCCAGCTTGGACCAGGTGGCGCTTCGGGGCTACTGAAAGCGAGACTGGACCAGCACGCACTTCACTGGGCACGGCAGCAACAGCACGATGCGGTTTCTCAATCCTTTCGTCTATCTTGTGCAGCTGATTTCCACTCTTGGTGATACAGACGGCACGGGATGGCTCTGGCCCTATGACGCAGGGCGATATATTGCGGATGGGGAACCACTCCGGCTCCTTCCGCCCTGCGACGACGGCGGTCATCGAAACCTTCGTCTTCCAACGAAAGTCGACAGGGACGCTACACACTGACGGGACTCCCAGCTTGGACCAGGTGGCGCTTCACTGGGCACGGCAGCAACAGCACGATGCGGATTCATAATTCAATAAAACTTGGTGCTGGGCTAGTTGGTGATGCATTCTTTAAAACTGATGGTAGCGCTAAAAAGGACGGACACACAATGAAAAGACGACACGACGACGAGGAAACGCTACTGACAACTGGTTTATTTTTCGAAAAAGTTCTATATTTAAAAGAATCACAACACATGCGCACAACCGAACTACACCAGCCTTCTTTATCGCCATCTCGAAAAACATTGTCATGCACGAGAAGCGAGATGATAAAACTCCCGAGCAGCAAAAAGTGAACACATGACCAATTGAAGAAAGCCATACCGTTATGGTTTTTCAAATTTCCCCAGAAGTGTGCGCTCAGCAGAGTACAAATTTATTGAAGCATCGCTGATGCACAGACCCGCCTTTTTTTGTATGTGGAAAGCTTCCAGCAAAACTCTAGCTTTAGCACTTGCACTTCTGCCCTTAACCTTTGCTTCTTTAAACCGTGGCACGCACGCAGCTGTGGTGCCCTATGTACATTGATTATCCCGTCGTTTACGGAACGTAGCCAATAGATATTACGTCCATACAGTTTACTCGGCCCCCCGCAAGTTGTCTATCGTGCCCTACGATAAATAGGAAACCTGAGCAGGGTGGCAAAAAAGGAAAGATGATTGCGGCGTTAGACACGTGTCCCCTTTTGTGCCTTGAAACACTGCTATAGCTTATCAGATTACTCTCAAGTGCGGGAAGACTTACATTGGACAGAGCGGCAGGTGTATTAATATAAGACTAAAAGAACACAAACATTCACTTAACAACCCGAATGCTTCACATCTAGCGTCACATATTTTAAATTGCGGTTGTAAAGCTTTGTTTGAAGACAAAAAAATTCTTTCAAGACACAAATGCCAAACCACACAGGAAATAATCGAGGCATTCCACATTAAAGATTAGGAGAGACTTGCGTTAGCCATGCACCTTTGTCTCTGTTAAAATGCGAATTTCAGTATCTTCACAACACGTGTGTTAATCCGAAGTAGTCTTTTCGTTGCTTCCTTTTTTGACTTTCCTACTTCCTGATATGTTTAACTGATGTCTTCATACCTTGTCGTGTTCTTATGCTGCGGTCTTTTGCAATCACCCATATATATATATATATATATATATATATATATATATATATATATATATATATATATATATATATATATATATATATATATATATATACTTCGTTTCTATAAAAATTTAGTTGAGAGTTAGCGCTCGTCCTGGTCTGCTTCTAGTCTGTGTCCGTGTCACTTTGCCAAGATCATGTTACTGTACCAACTCGCCCACCTTTCTATCCTTTTGTTAACATAGACACACTCAGACTTGTTCTTTCTTAGGTGGCCGGTTATTTTCTTACTTTATGATAAGATGCAGTGCTTTTCGAATGAAAACATGTGATAGTTCGTAGTGAGGTTATTTAAAAAAACTTTTCTGCTTGATAATTTAATTGAGCAAGCCTGTGCTATTATTCAGTGCTTATATCTTTGTATTGGTGTAGTTTTACTCCTTATCTTCCTTTTTACGTTTAAAATGTGCAAACATTATTATGTAATCATTTCTCTTTAATGAAATAATAAATACTTCTGACATTTCGTCACAAATTTTACGATGATTTTGTTCAATTAGGTAACCTTAGACTAGGTGATTGTTATTCTGGTAGTTTAACTTACAATGCCTGTGGGATATTCAGTGCAAGCATATGGTGAAAAATAACCTAAATTATTGGGTATAAGCAGGTCACTGGAGCACGCATAAATTTCAGGAAATAGTGCATGCTTATATATTAAGCAGCACGCACAGCTACCTATGCAGTTTTGTTTGCAAGTGACGAAACACTATTCTAAGTGGAAGCGCTTTGTTGCACTTTGTTCTTTGGCTTTCAGTGCTATCTTTCGGTCATGATATATGTGAAGGTACTAGTAGATGCATCCCGTGGAGATAAATGACAACTTTGCTGAATAGAGGTGTCAAATATGTGCTTAAAACGGCAAAAAAATGCTTGACAAGCAAACGTATGCTTCTGTAGTACTGCACTGGTTACCGTCGCCAATCCATGCATTGCTTGCGCTCTATTGCATTGAATATGAGCTACAACAACGAGCTGTGGTGGCTTTCCCTCCTGGTCAAGCTGGTGTTGCGAAAATGTTTGACCAAGAAAAGTGGAGGTCTTTAATTATTTCAGAAATGCATGTAACATCATGCTTTTGGTTGTGTGCTGTTTCCATGGAGTGATAAGTACTGCGGGAGATCCTGTGTCCTTAGTGCAGCGTGCATTGTTATTGCGCTCTGCATCTTGCCGGCAGTGTACTATCACTGCAGAGAAAGATGACGAAAAGCATAGGGTGTGTACGTTGCTGCGATCGTGAAACTTGCATTTTTTTCCTTAAAGGGTCGCACGTATATATGCTACCACATTACAGAACAGAAGCGCTATATGACGACGCCTCACACATTCTGGCTCATACTGAACAAGGTAGTATGATAGCTAAGGCTAGGCAGCATTCACAACAGCCAGTCTGTCCATTAACTACATGGCTGTAGTGAACGCTAAAATGCAGGGATAACACCCTTTTGGAAGGGTGTTGTCCATGCTACACCCATATTGAAAGGGTGCTGTCTGTGTTACACCCATATTGGAAGGGTGTTGTTTGTTTTACACCCGTGGGTAAGGTGACGTCATATTAACACATTTTCCTTTGTGGGGCGTTAATTTACACCCCTCTGCTTGGAGTGTAGCAATACACCCAAAAAGGGTGTCACCCATGGGACAAGTCATTTACACCCTTAAGGGTGTTAAAATATTTAGAGGGTAGCGCTCTATGCTTCATTATGGCTGCATTTCTCTTCCCCTTCACTGTTATTGTTTTTCCCTGTTTTTCTATATACCTATTGCCTTCGTTTATTCATATACCAAGGTATTTATATTCTGTTACCCGAGGTATTTGTTGGCCCTGTATCTCCATGTCTGTTCACTGTTTTCATTGAATACAATAACACCTGATTTTCTAACACTAAAATTCAAACCTAAACTGTTGCCTTCCTGTCCACAGATATTAGCCGGACGTTGCAAATCACTTTGCTTGTTAGCTAGCAACACAATGTCGTCCGCATAAAATAAGCCTGGGAGTTGCTGATCTACTACTGTACCCGCCTGTTTGGATGAAAGATTAAACCCAATATTACTTCCTTCTAGCGCCCTCTCCATGCTCACCATGCACATCGTAAACAGGAGCGGGGATAAAGGGCACCCCTGCTTCAGTCCCTTGTTGATATGAACTTTCTCCTCGCTCCTCATCCCTTCCCATTCAACGCAAACGGTATTTTTCTAGGTAAATCTCTCTCAAAACCTGTAGACAATCGTTACCTAAGCCTTTCCGGTCCAGAATATCCCACAAAATGTTGCGGTCTGCGTTGTCGTAGGCTCCTGTAATGTCTAAAAAAGCCACATACAACGGTCTGCTTTCTGCTTTTCATATTTCAATACACTGTGTAAGAACAAACACGTTATCATCCAAACGCCTACTTATTCTGAAGCCATTCTGAAGCTCTCCCAAAATCCCATTATTCTCTGCCCATGCTTGAAGTTTTATTTTAATTGCCTGTATTGCTAGCCTGCATATTACTGATGTATTGGTCAACGGTCTATACGAGTGAATTCTGTCTTTCTCCCCCTTACCTTTATAAGTTAAATTAATTCTACTTTGTCGCCAACTGTCTGGTATTCGTCAATCTTTTAAAGTTTTTTCCACTGCTTTCACCAGAGCTTCCTTATTTTTTGGTCCTAGTTCATTTATCAGCCTAACAGGAACATAGTCTAGCTCTGTGGCTGTGCGCTTAGGAATTTTCTCTTCCGCTTTCTTCCAGTTTAAATTTGTCAGCACCAGCTCCTTTTCCACTTGGGTCTTCCATGCTCTTTTTTTCTTCAAATACAATCTCGTCACTGCCATGGAAAGATTCGGCTGTTACTTTCCGGATGTAATGTATTGCCGCTTCTCCTTCCAGTCTGTTTTCATCTTCGTCTAGGATATGTTGTTGTATTGTTGTTGACTTCCTGCCTAATAGTTTTATGTGATTCCAAAATATTATAGGAGCGGCTTTCTTTTTCTAACGTATTTCTGACAACCAACGTTCACTTTCACCTTTTCATTTTGCTTGCACCAGTATTTGAACCATAGACTTTTTCTCCCGGTATATTTCCCATTTACTGGTTACTCCATCCTGCCGCAACTGCGCCTTCTTTGCCTGCCTGTGCTCTCGAGATGCTTTCTGTCGTTCGGCGATCGCTTCTCGTATCTCCTTGTTCCACCAGCTTTTCGGTTTCTTTTTTCCTTTCCAAAGAACATGTTGTTCAGCTTTCCATATTTCTGTTGTTATTACACTTAGAAGCTCACCATATTCCCACTCTTTACTTGGCCATTTGCCATGTTCTTCCTCAACTCTAGTGAGTGTATTGGCTATTTGTTCAGTGTTGAAATTTGGACTGGCCAGTTTGCTCTCTTTCCCAACTACATATCCCATTTTCAAGATGATGGGTTTATGGTCACTCCCTATGCTGCTAAACCCTTCCTCATCGATGACCATTTCTCTCAACTTATCATGAATTCCTTCTGTCATCAGACAGTAATCAATGGTCGATTGCCGGTTTCCCACTTTCCACGTGATCTGTCCTTCACACTCAGGCTCTGTATTCACGATAACGAGGTTATGTTGTTCACAAAGGTCTAGCATTGACTTCCCGTTATTGTCTGTATAGCCATCTAAATCCTGTATGTGGGCATTCATGTCACCTAATAGGACAATTTCAGCACCATTCCCGAAACCCTTAATATCAGCGCTTATGCACTCCACTAACTCTTTATTCTTCTCTGTGCAATTTTTTCCGGTCCACAAATACGTAACTTCCAGCCAAGTTTCTTCCCCACTCATTGTACCTGATAACCAAAGATGCTCCTGAGATTGTGAATTTACTCTTTTCCATTTGGCTCCCTGATGGATGAGCGTTCCGACTCCCCCTCCCTTTCTTTCCGACTTAGCTCGGTTGCACCCTTCCCAAACATAATTGTCAATAACTGGCGGCTCTTCCGAGTCTCTCAGGTGCGTTTCTGTAACCGCATACACCCCTATTTATTCTCTATGTAACTGCTCCTCAATCTCTGCCCACGTTTCCTTTCTTCTGCCACCCTGCATGTTTGTGTAGCTTATTACATGGCGAGCTCTGTTTCTTGCTTTCCTCCTATTTCTGTTATCGACGGCGACGCTGGTCTGATGTTCCCCTAGGGAACCTTTTTCATTGCTATCTACTGTGACCTCCTGAGCGCCCGCGGGCCCCCTAAAAAGCAACAGCGCGACCACCAAGTCGCCAGCCCACTTCTCGTGCCAGCCTGTAAGTGAAGTGGATCCCGTCTCGTTTAAAACCACCACAACTTCTCACTTCCCTGTTTACTTCGACAACCTCGAATCCTTTCTTTCTGCTCATTTTTCATATTGCCTCATTAGCAGCCATTACGGCTCTTTGTAAGTGACTGTCACGTTCAGGCACCTCCGGCACCTTCCACAACACGATCTGCACCTGAGGGGATAGCTCGCGCAAGTCGTCCACCCCCTTCGCCATGTGTTGGGCTAGTCCTGACCATTTCCTGTTTAGGACGTCATTTAGCCCACCTACCACTATGACTAGTTTGCGCACGTGGGCATTTTCCGCGAACTTTTCTTTTGCTCGCTCCATGACAGAACCCAGTGTCCGCCCTGGAAATGTCCCTACCTCCACTCTTTTGTCGCCTTTCACCCTCTCCACAATTGCTTTTGAGCACCCAGCCAGGTTTTAGACGCCGGCGATAATCACCCTTTCACTCTCTCCTACCTCGCCCTGCGTTCCCTTTGTCCTTTTCCGCGTGATTCGGACTGGACAAGGGGCATTGTCCCCTGGGTTCCTGCTTTTTCCGCCTGGCGGCCTCAAGGTAGGTGGCGCTCTTTCCAGTTGACCATTAATCACGCTGCATGGATTCCACGTATTTCGCTGACCCCCTCTCGCCTGTCGCGTCGGGGTCTGCGTTCTATTGTCACGCACATTCTCGTTCACAATGGCGGCCCTGTTCAGCTTTTCCTCGGCTGCTTCAAGTCTCTCTTCAACTACCTTGCGTGCATCATGTTCCCTGTTTAGCTCAATTTTGAGCTCTTGCACCCGTTTGAGAAGCTCTTCCTGGAAAGCCTCCATTTTCTGCAGCCTAGTATCGACATCACATTGTGTGCCGGTTGATTCGATGCCCTCTCCATTCTCGTCCGTCTCCTCAGCTGCCTTGAGGGATGCCCCGCGCACCGCTTGATTTCCCGTCTTTCTCGCCATGTATTACACGGCTTTTTGCAAATACTACAATACTAGAATAATGCTACTACTGATGCAAATACTATAATACTATATCAATGCAGAGCGCGTGCCTTTTAGCAAAGACTGATACGCACAGGATCCAAATCCTCAAAATGTCGCAAAGCAACTCTTACCACTGTTTCAAAAACAATCAATGCCGCGGAGACCGAAGGTATGACGCGCTCTCGCACGCGCTGAACCACGCGGCCACGCTCTCACTTTTCTACCAAAACACGCACAGTAAAAGCACTAATAGTTATTTGTCTTGCCACTTCCAAGCTATCATTTAAAGACTACAAACACTCAACGTCCCACCCGGCTGCACGTGTTGGAGCACGTCGCACGAATGGACGCTCTAACCATCCTGCAAAACAAATGTACACGAAGCGCACCCGCGCACCCGAAATACGAGACAAAAAAATGAAAGAAAAAGAAAACCACCCAATCACTATTTAAAGGCAAAAAATCAGCAAATAAAGAACAGAAGCAAGCTCAAAGTATAGACAAGAACTTATGATTTCGTCGCCGCCACGGGGCCCCGAAAAGCACGTCCATTCGCCACAAAATCCAAACAAGAATCCCTATCAGCACCAGCGTGAGAGCGTCGCATGTGGGGCAAAATTCAACTAGAGCTCTCCCATCTCTCGTTCACACCGCTTTGATAGCCTCTTGCAGTACGCGTGTTCGGGCACGTTTAGTGTCCGCGCGCGGTGTGTGCCTACATGTGTGTGCGTGGACCTTTTATTCGAAGAACGATGTACACGCTTCTACTTGGCTTTTAGAAGATCGGTACGCTTGACGATTATTTTCATGGCTGCAATGCGGCGAAAGGGCAGCTTCTGCTTAGCCAAGAAAGTGACACTGAGCAGGTAATTGGAAACGACATCGTATGTGCCGCCGGAAAAATCGTCGGCACATACGATGCATGTTAGCTAGTCATTTTCGCAGTTTCCCACAAAATATTTGCTACACGAAATTTGCTACAAATCCGTGTTGTCTCTGATGGCGACAACGGACTTCGATCGACACTGTGCGGAAATAAACAAAATATACAGCCGCATAGCACAAGTACGACATGCGCACACAACCTTGTAAGTCCCCTACAGTATAGAATAGAGGCAGCAATGTAAATAGCTTGGCCATCTTTTAACAGTGCTCAAGAGACGGAGTTGAAAGCATTAGTAATTATTTCTGCTTCAGCAATGCCGGCGCGACCAAGAAGCAGGCATGTATCGTCCAGTAACTCGATCGATCGGTGCAGTGGTGATGCAGGAATGAACTCCGATCATGTTCAACGCATCGTGCACATATTCGATTTCTCGGCACGCGTGAACTTCGGCCACTGGTAGCGCATGCAACAGAAGTGATTTCCATTCTTGGGCAACGCAGACAAACGAAACACGAGAAAGACAGGACAAGCGCTGGTCGAACAACTGAAAGTTTTTATATGAATAAAAGGATTATATACCCAGTAATCATGAGGAATGATGCAACAAGCTCTTACCAACACTGCAGACTTACTTGGCCAGTCTGGCCACTTGTTTTCTGGTAAGTCGGATTACATCGACGTCGGAAAACAGACTAGAATCAAGAACTACCCCACATTGCACATTGAGCTCCACATAGCTGGGCAAATATACCCGCAAGTCAACACCCACAAATCCTAAGCTAGTGTAAGACCACGACGGCAGAGCCAACACGTAGGTGAAACAGTTGTGCCATACCTGGACGCAAATTCTACAGCTGGTGAAAAGAATAACCTCGAAATCTTGGGGGGTGGAAGAGCGGATACTATGGAAAATCGCAGATGGTGTACTTGTGTCCAAGGCCTTCGCAGATGGTGTACTTGTGGCCTGTATTCGATGAGTTGTCTTTTTTGTGAACTGCTGGTAATCGATAATGTACATTATCAATTACCAGCAGCTCACAAAAAAAGACAACTCATCGAATACAGGTAATAACTGGTCTTTCCAACTTTACCATGTTTGAAGACCTCGGTGAGAAAAAGCAAAGGAACAAGCATCTAGACAGAGTAGAGTTGCAGCCTGCACCACAAGTTCTTTGCCTCAAGAGCTCAGAACCTAGTCCGTAGATACTATGCCAGCTAGCATGTGAGATGCAAAGATGACTACCCCTTCCTTCAGAAGCACAACCTCGGGAGCACCTGAACTTGAAACACAACAGGCCTATACCGTGCAATATTGAGGCAAACAAAGAGGCCAGGAGACTATATGCAACTGTCAAACACACAGAGGAGGTTGCTAATAATGAAGGTGCAAGCAAACATCAGGCACATATAGTACACAGATGTGGCAATAGCAGTGTAACAGTAGTATGACACTACATAAAGTTAAGCCCCACACAAGTCAGTGCCATTCCAGGTCATTCTACATCTAGAAAAGCTGAACTCAAAGCAATTAAGCAGCAGTTGCAGTGCAAATTTGCAGGCTAAAACACCCTGCACGTCTGTATGGATTCACCAGAAACTGTCTGGGCCTGCACGTCACTCAATATTGTCAGGAAAATCAGGAGATCGACACGCGATTTGCAAGCACATGGCCAAAAATTAAATTACGGGATACATAGCCATGCAGATATTCCAGGAAACAAGCAGGTTTATAAGCCAGACATAAGAACTGAGAACCGGACGAGTTGGTGTGTATTCATTAACTAAAGCGCAACAGATAGACAACCTACAAGAACGAAACGCTCTGTGTGTTCACTTCATTCTTGTCCATCGTATTTCTGTTGCACTATAGTGAATGAATTCATGAGGCTGCACAGGAGAAGAACGATATCTCCGCCCAAGACCCCGATTTCACACCCAAATCTGGGCTCGTGAATGCACGCACACACACATAAATCTTGCAAGGGTGCATGGCCTGAAAGCAGTATCAGCAAAATGACACTAGAAGCGGGCGAGGGCTAACCTCCAACTAAGCTTCATTGTAAAAATGGGGCGATTTATAGTTTTCCAGAAAAAAAAAGACAGCTTTGACGGCCAGTTAAAAATTGGTGCTTGATGCAACCAAATATAACTAAAATGCTACAGAAAGAAAATACTAAAAAAATGTTAAGTGCTGGAAAAAAATGATTACAATCACCAATCGTGCATGCCAGCGCCATTCATAAAACACTTCATATTCCTATAGACAGACTGACAGCTTGCTTATGCAAGCCCACTCTACCTGTTCCATGCCATTGAAAAAAAAAAAAAACGTTTCTTGGAAGGTAGTCGCATGCGCACTTGGTGATCGCAATGTGTTTTCCCCTGGATTTGTATATTTATTTGTATTTTCTCTCTTTCCTGTTTTTGATTAGGTTTGGTGTCGTCCAGCACTAGTTTTATCAGGATTTCCCGCCGTACTACATTCTGGTAACTTTTATAAATCACTGCATTTCCACAACAAACCTTTTAATTAGAACTTAACGTACCCTGTTCTTACTGCTTCACACTGTACGCCCTTGCAACATTGTCCAAATAAAAAAAAATTATGCAAGGTACACAGAAGCATCATAAGGGCCGTTAGCCTGACTTGTTGCAGTTTAAAAAAATAAAGAATAGCCTGGCTGCAAACGGCACCAGGGGCGCGATCGGAGATGGTTGTTCGGCGCGTTCCTTCGGTTACCGGCGCGCGCGATTGGCCTACTCCGCGCCGACGTCGCCAGCCGCGGGGCGCGGCCACGATTTTGGTGACGTCAAAATGACGACGTATTTCGTCTGCTAGGCGCCGAACCCGACGGGAGCTGGGAAGTTTGGAGCGATCATACGGCTTCGCATGGCGCGTCTGGTGGATTGGATTGGATCCAACAGGCGGCTGCGGCATACCACGTTTGGATCCAATCCATAGTTTAATTCGAGAAAATAGCGCTTCGGTTGGGAACTTAGGTTGTTGCGCTGGCGTTTCTAAAGGAAGGAGGAGAGCGGGTGGCGGTGCGAAACGCGTTTGAAGAAATGGCAGAAAGTGAATTCCGGCGTCGTTATCGTTTCTCGAAACAAATAATTCGTTGTTTGTACAGCGAAATCGACCCCATCATCGGTGCCAGCGAGCCACTGGAATGTTGTCGCTGCCTCTTGAAAAGTGCGCCACTCTTCCCGTCGTTTCTTTTTCTTTTTTCTGGATGGATGGATGGATGGATATTATGAGCGTCCCCTTTGGAACGGGGCGGTGGGTTGCGCCACCAAGCTCTTGCTACTATACTGTCTAATATCCTACCTAGGTTAAACAATGAAAAAAGAAAAAAAAAACACTCTGAACTACCACGCCCAAATTTTCTGATCCCCTATTGCGAACTGTGCTTTTGTACGACCCCGTCTTTTGTCGTTTCCCTACACACTAAAAATTTTAACACCCTTAAGGGTGTAAATGACTTGTCCCACGGGTGACACCCTTTTTGGGTGTATTGCTACACCCCAAACAAAGGGGTGCAAATTAACACCCCACAAACGAAGGGGTGTTAATATGACGGCACCTTGCCTATGGGTGTAAAACAAACAACACCCTTTCCATATGGGGTGTAATACAGACACCACCCTTTCAATATGGGTGTAGCATGGACAACACCATTCCAAAAGGGTGCTATACCTGCAAGTATTTTAGCGTTCACTACAGCCATGTAGTTAATGGGCAGACAAGCTGTTGTGAATGCCGCCTAGCCTTAGCTATGGTACTACCTTGTTCAATATGAGCCAGAATCTGTGAGGCGTCGTCATATTGCGCTTCTGGTCCGTCATGTGGTAGCATAACGTGCGACCCTTTCAGGCAAAAAAATTTAAGTTTCATGATCGCAGAAATGCACACATCCTATGCTTTTCGTAATCTTCCTCTGCAGTGATAGTACACTGCCAGCAGGATGCAGAGCGCAATAACAACGCGCGCTGCACTAAGGACACAGGATCTCCCGCACCTTGGTGCACCAGTACTTATCACTCCGTGGAAACAGCCCACAGCCAAAAGCATGGTTCATGGATTTCAGAAATAATTAAAAACCTCCACTTTTCTTGGTCAAAAATTTTCGCAACACCAGCTCGACCAGGAGGGAAAGACACCACAGCTCGTTGTTGTAGCTCATATTGAATGCAATAGAGCGCAAGCAATGCATGGATTGGCGACGGTAACAAGTGCAGTACTACAGAAGCATACGTTTGCCTGTCAAGCAGTTTTCGCCATTTTAAGCACATATTTTATACCACTATTCATTAAAGTTGTCATTTATCTCCACGGGATGCTTCTACTAGTACTTTCACATATATGACTTAAAGGTAGCACTGAAAGCCAAAGAACAAAGTGCAACAAAGCGCTTCCACTTAGAATAATGTTTCAGCATTTACGAACAAAACAGCATGTGTAGCTGTGCATGCTGTTCAATATATAAGCATGCACTATTTCCTGAAATATATGTATGCTCCACTTACTGCCAGTGACCTGCTTATACCCAATAAATTAGTTTATTTTTTCACCATGTGCTTGCATTGAATATCCCACAGGCATTGTAAGTTAAGCTACCAGAACAATCAGCTGGTCTAAGGTTACCTAATTGAACAAAATCATTGTAAAATTTGTGACGAAATGTCAGAAGAAAAGTATATATTATTTCATTAAAGAGAAATGGTTACATAATAATGTTTGCACATTTTAAAAGTAAAATGGAAGAGGAGTAAAACCATACCAATACAAAGACATAAGCACCGAATAATGGCACAGCCTTGCTCAATTAAATTTTAAGCAGAACAGCTTTTTTTAAATAACCTCACTACGAACTATCACATGTTTTCCTTCGAAAAGCACTGCATCTTATTATAAAGTACAAAAATAACCGGTCACATAAGTAAGAACAAGTCTGAGTGTGTCTATGTTAACACAAGGATAGAAAGTTGGGCGAGTTGGTACAGTAACATGATCTTGGATTGTAGCGCGAAGTGACACGGACACAGACTAGAAGCAGAGGATGAGCGCTAACTCTCAACTAAATTTTTATTGAAACGAAGAACATATATATATATATATATATATATATATATATAGGTGACTGCAAAAAACCGCAGCATAAGAACATGACAAAGTATGAAGACATCAGTTAAACATATCAGGAAGTAAGGAAGTAAAAAAAGGAAACAACAAAAAGACTACTTCAGATTAACACACGTGTTGCGAAGATACTGAAATTCACATCCTAACAGAGACAAAGATGCATGGCTAACGCAAGTCTCTCCTAATGTTTTAATGTGGAATGCCTCTCTATTTATTTGTTGTGAAAAACTTTGTTTCATATTGTGTGGACATGATTAGTAATGGCAAATTTAAAAGCTGAATAAGATAGTCATGTCCACACAATATGAAACAGTTTTTCACAACAAATAGATAGGCTCGAGAAGGCTAGTTATCCTGTGCATTTATTATCACTAACCTGCGAAAAGCTTTTAAAATGGGTAAAAGGCCAGGCTAAGAAACAAGAAAAACAGAAAAAAAGTTTGCTGTGTTGCCCTATGTACATAGATTATCCCATGGTTTATGGAACGTGGCCAATAGATATGCCGTGAATAAAGTTTTCTCGTCCCCGCAAGTTGTCTAAAATGTGCCTATGATAAATAGGAAACTTGAACAGGGTGGCTAAACAGAAAAGATGATTGCGGCGTTAGACATGTGTCCCTTTTTGTGCCTT
Organism: Dermacentor andersoni; assembly: GCF_023375885.2. Lineage (NCBI taxonomy): Eukaryota > Metazoa > Arthropoda > Arachnida > Ixodida > Ixodidae > Dermacentor > Dermacentor andersoni. Next base: position 5,831,667 of record NC_092823.1, read on the forward strand.
GTAACACTGGTATAGTTTATCAGATTCCTCTCAAGTGCGGGAAGACTTACATTGTACAGAGCGGCAGGTGCATTAATATTAAACTAAAAGAACACATTCACATTACAACCCTAATGCTTCACATCTAGCATCACATTGTTTCAATTGCGGTTGTAAACCTTTGTTTGAAGACACAAAAATTCTTTCAAGACACAAATGTCAAACGACACGGGAAATAATCGAGGCATTCCACATTAAAAGATTAAGAGAGACTTACGTTATCCATGCATCTTTGTTAGAATGCGAATTTCAGTATCTTCACAACACGTGTGTTAATCTGAAGTAGTGTCTTTTTGTTGTTTCCTTTTTTGACTTCCCTACTTCCTGATATATTTAACTGATGTCTTCATACCTTGTCATGTTCTTATAATATATATATATATATATTTAGTTGTGAGTTAGCGCTCGTCCTGTCTGCTTGCAGTCTGTGTCCGTGTCACTTCGCGCAACAATCCAAGAGCATATGTGAAAAAAACATGGCTAGTAATAACTAGTGAGCACTGCACAAAAGTTGAACATGAAAACTAGTAATAGTAAAGACATATACTTGTATAGACAATATATAATAGTATGGACAATATTTTGCAGCTGAACTGCAAAATATTGCAAATATCACAAAGACAACATAAAAACTGGGCAGGACAGAGCACTGACTGTTAGCTATAGTTGCAATATGCACACCAAATCTAGACATAAAAAGTCAAAACTAAACTGCCGAAAATGGTCATCTCTCTAAGAGACCACTGAGGAACAAAAGGTATACTTTATATAATTCTATCTCATAGACTACTGATCTAATTAAACTTGACACATGACCCCTTGTGTGGAACAAATGCCCTGTTCTCATTACATATGCATGATTACCAGCCTTGGTGAAAGAATGACTTGCACTAATGTTTTGAACACCGGTAAAAATGCTGCTTGTTCTCAACTTTCTGTTGTGACAGCACACTTGTGGGCAGTTGTGAATCCTAGTTGCCTATAGGGCTCAAACATAATGCTTTGGCTGCACAGGTACTGTCTGCCAAACACCTGGTTCAAGATAGTTGCATCTCGGAATGTGCAGCCACACTGGTGGCACAGCATTCTTTTTTCAACTTGCCAGTTGATAAAGCCTCAGCAGCTGCAATCACCTGCGATTGCTCGTAAAGGTGCCATAAGGTCAGGCAGAAAACACAGATACCACGTAGCAAAACTTTCAGAGTGCATTGTGTGATTCGAGGTGTGTAATTTGTGCTTTAGTTTGACAACACTGCCACATTTACAACTATTCATTGCAGCTCCTAAATTTCAACAACAAAATAAATTAGGACAGGTCCTTGAGTATGGTGGCAGATGCTCAGCTGCAGGCTTTCTAGAACCATGCATTATCTTCATACAGTGCCAGTACAGCCCGTAGCACATCTTTCAAGCACTCCAGACAAGTACACCTATTACACTTTACACAGAGCATCTGGTGTCCATTTACCTATAGAGGCAAGGTAGCCCCTAGAACACGTTTTGTGACAGGCATGCTGGGCACTTTGTCCCCTGAAATGCAAGTGCCATTTGATACTTCAGTGCCTGTAGTGTCCTCTACATCTAAATGAATATTGAATACATAGTAGTAACATGAAGTCGACAAACAAAAGCCACCAGCCATCAACTGTGTGGCAAATCTGGGTGCAAGCTATTCTCTTATCAAGTATACCTGTAGGCATTGCGACTAATGTGCTCCCAAGATGTATGAGGCATTAGCCATTGCAGAGTTGTAAGGGCATGACAATCCTAGGATGATTATGTTCCTTAGGCTTCTCCCCCACTTTTCATCTTTTGAAACGTGTATACTGTAGTCATGAAAACAAAAATGCTACAACTGGCGTTGATAAGTTTTGCGTCTTATTTCCTAGCAGCTCATTGAAACGAGCCACGATGACAAATTCAAATGCTGTTACCTCATCAGACATTCAAATTTCTTAAACACTAACAAAACCAGATAGGCATTAGAGTGAGCATCACTTAAATACATTACACTGGTTTAAAGTTATTGCACCACTTTGTGCCAGGTAAAAATGTTAGAAACATCAAAAATGTTAAGATTGTACGCCCAACCGTGAAAACTAAATAAAAAATCATTAAGCTTTCTTAAACGGGTACAGGAGCTTTACAACTGGCCGTCTTGGTGATGGACACGCAGATAGATGAGCAGCCATTCCACTGAGACAAGAATGTTGAGGGCTTCGCATGGAAGTCTGCGAGACACTGCAGAGTAGTTCTTGGTCCACATGAAGGAGGTTGCATGCACGTCTGGGCCACCATACTGAATGCATGGTGTTACCAGAACCTTTTCCCCCTGCATTGTGGTAAAAAAGCATGGTTAAATTTATACGATATTTAATATGCAAAAAAAGAGGTGAGGCATGCAGACAGGACACGAGAGTAGAGAAGTGAACACGAACACGAAAAACACGAAAAATTTCAGTGCATCAATTTCTTCAGAAAGTGCACTCCTCTTTATTTATTTGTGCATGCAAAAAGGGTTCAGAAGAACTGCTTTCTGAAGATTTGTATAACAAGCAAAAAACAATTCTGTGTAGGCTGCACAAAGAGAAACGATTGGTTTGTAAATACGTTATTTAGTTCTTAAATAAAGAGGCAGCTGTCAGTATTCTGTTCCAAAGTAAAAAATTGCCCCTACCTGGCTCTGCTTCATTTTCCGATGTTGATGGTCCATTCGGGAGCACTCAACTGATAGGCTGCACTTTGGCCATGTCGGGTGAGCTGTCACCAGGCCCAAGGTCGATCGACATCCTCACCAAAAGTCGAGTCCAAACTCCATAAAAGAAACATCTCATCATTTTGCTATCAGTTTTGTCATCTTGCGTGTTTCACACACGACCGTCAGTGAAATATTTCGTCACTTGGATACTGAAAAAAATTCAAGCATTTTCTGGCAGTAAATGGAGAACATTAAAGAGCAAATACAGTTGTCAGATTGGATTGATCAAGTACAGCATAAATGGAAATAAATCAGTGATACTGTGTATGTTGGCTTTGAATGCAAAAAACGTAAAAACAGGAACTTGTAGCCACGCCACTTTGAATTTCCCGCGTTTGCTACACCTCGCAACAAGTTTGGCATCGTCTGGTACTCGGGATAGTAATCGCTTAAACTTAAGGTGAACGAGCGTCGGCATAAATTAACAGGATACTTAACCGGGCAATACTGGCGCATAAAACAACTCACGTAGCGAAGCAACTGTCAAATACCCGATGACGCATCTGCGGGCGGTGCGGTTTGGGCGAAAAATTCAAAAAGGAATGCGAGTTTCACTTGTTTCACGCCTACTAAGCCAAGATAGAATTTGAGTTTCCTACTAAACTATACTGGATATTTACGCTCCGAATAAAACGCTGGAAATTTTGTTACGTCACATTGCATACGCATGAAAGTGAGGAAATTGCTTTTATTGTATTCTGGCCAGACGGCACGCAGCAGCTACCACTCTCATGCAACAAAAGCATGAAAGTGGTACTCGCGGCACGGAAAACAAACATATACAACGCCAACGTTACGCCCCTTAGAGTTGGAACTAAGCACGATCAAGCCAGTTAGTTTTCTAGCTTTCATAACGCCATGGAACACGACCAAACATCGAGCGAAACAATTGTCTGCTCTCGAAAATTATTACCGCTTCCATTTATATACCTATCGCTGCCACAAGCAAAAGTCAATGGGCTAGCTGTCCACAAGCGGCAGATTAGACTGACAGCAACATATTACGGTAACGTAAAACAATTTCCACGCTGACTTAGCAGCCGCGGTATGCGCTAAGTGCCACAGTTCTCGTTTGCCGCTCGAAATTCACACCATGATGACGGTCACTGCATCTTTCACATGAAATATTTCACGCTTTGCTCCGGAGCTCAATAGGAGGGCGAAACGCATTTGCACGTACCTGAAATCCGCATGCCGGAAACCCATCGACGCTTCCGAGAACGGGGCACACAGGCGTACACTCGTACGGCGGCTTGACTTGGGCGTGAGGCACTTCTATCAAATATTTTACATGCGACATGTTTCACACCGATTGCGGGAACACGAGAAAATGCCGCAGGTCGCAATGCGATGCCGTGCACCCGTGAAACTACCGATGAGCTGCGTGCACGGACTTGCAGAAAAACAGAACTATGACAAAACGGCCGGCGCGAAAGGATGGCGGCTCTCGTTGCGGAGACGAAGCGGACGAAGCAATGAAGCGTGAATGAATGTTGCCAACTGTTAGTTCCTCGTTATGCCGGCGGTGGTGGCTTTAGTGGCGTGTGTTGCGGCTGTCTAATTTTTTATTTCTTTTCCCCAAACAGTATAGCTAAGATCAGTTCCTTGTTTGAATTTTTAACTGTGTCGTTTGGCATTATCTTTTTGTCTTTTTATGCTATTAAGCGGCCAATTATGGCCTCCCAGGTTCGCGCGCGGCAGCTTCGCGCGGGAATCTCGGAGGCCATAAGACAACTCGTTAGGAAATGCCGTTCTTGTCGTTGTTCGTTCTTGACATTTCATCATCGTTTCTTCAACTGAGATATAGAGGTAGTGTCCCTTTTCCCGGGGTTGGGAGGGGGCGATCAAGACGGCATCGCTCAGCGGGGGGCGGGGGAGTAGGTTGGTGTTGGTTGTTATCGCGAAATTCGCGAACCCTGCGATTTTTTTTATAACGTAAGCATTTCTATACTTACCCAACAAGAAAAACCATCCGTCCGGTCCGTACCGCACGATATCTTTCAAAATAGAACCCGCCGCCGCGAGTGAATTCACCTTTGTGCACGGAGCAAGAAATATTTAGGAATGGAAACTCCGCTGTTTGCGGCGACCAGAAAAGGTCACAATCATAGAGTTAGTAGAACAACTCTAGAGGAAAAGCTGGGCCGGAAAAGTGGGAACCTCTAGGGAGCCGCCCTGTTGCTACTGGTCAATGTGACCAGTGCAATTACTATTGAAAGAGCTGAAAACAAGTACAGGACACCTTATGCTTTGTCATCTAAAAACGCATACCTGATGCCTTTATGAAGGTGATGCGTTAATATTAAGTTTACCGAAAGCGATCTATAAGTCCGTGACTTGTGTAAATCACGATGCACGCATTCATGCAATAAAGGATGACGCGAATTTCGGTTTCGAATCTGTTTTTTGGATGCGTAGTAGTTTCGTACAGTTTAGGTTTAACATGCGATCGCGACGTCGACATCGGATGCTATGGCACACTCGTGCCGTATGTGCCACCGAAGCCCCGAAGTGCTCTGGCATATACCTTCACATGTAAGTAAACAATTGTATCTCCTTGTTGAGAATATCACGCGATTAGGCAGCTCTTGTGGTGCATCACAATCGTTTGAGAAGCGTCACAGTAGAGCTTTTTTCTACATGCGCAGCGGTGTTTTTATTTGAAGGTTTCCCTTCAGTGGGAAATTGCTGAACAGGCGGACCAGCACACCGGAATTGTACTGGCGAAGCCACAAGCAACTCAAAGAATCTGTTTAATTGTTGCACTTTGAACCATCACGCTTCTACAAAGGCCACAGCAGAAAAACAGCCTGATGCCGAGTATTTCTGTGCCACGAAGTAATCAAGAGGCGAGTGCCTAATGCGGACGAAATCTAGTGCATCGAGACTTAGAACGACAGAAAGCTGAGCTAGTTGGTAAGGATTCATTATGCAAAACAGAGGTGAGGCGTGCAGATAGGACACGAGAGTAGAGAAGTGGGCGGCGCTCGTGTTGTTTGCTTGTAAATACTGTACTCTTGTGTCCTGTCTGCACGCCTCACCTCCGTTTTGCATAACGAGTGCATCAACCCACATATTAATAGCGTAGGCGTTTTATTAACTGTGCAATATTTTCAACACTTCCTTGCATGCCATTTCATGTGGAATATCTTTTCTGGTTACAAATTTGTGCAGCGAATCTATTTGCATGATCGACTCCGGGCCTGTGGGTCCGTTCACTTGCACTTGATTCTGAGTCCTTTACATGTATCCATAAACTGCAGATATCCACATCACATCACTGCGAGCATTCTCAAAATTCAATTATTTTAGACAACAGGCACATATGCAATACTGACATAATCTCAAATACCACTGGGAGACATTTTTGTTGACCATACTCGCAGGTAAAATAAGTAGATCATGTGGACAGCTCCAGCTCATTTTCCTTAAATCAGTGTGTACAAGCTTGGGGTATGCAAAAAAAAAATTTTTTCTCGCGCACCGATTATTTTGCTGTATAAGCAAGAGAACCCACCACATTAGTGTAACGTATCATGTACATCACACTAATATGTGCTCTAATTTACCAAGTGAGATGAGTTACTTTTATGGCTCATTCAGCCATATCACACTGCAAGCTGCATTCATCAATCTTCAATTGGATTTTGCAAATGCTTAATGAAACATGTTTCCCTTTTATGCAGATATGCAATGGCAAGCCCTTCCGTGTGTTCCAAAGGTAAAATTTAAGCTCTAAATTAAAGAAGACATTTCTAGTCAGAAACAAGCAAAAATGGTGAATGCAGAGTATCAGAAGCCCAAGGTACAGAAATTATGAGAAGTGTCGAATGATCTTAAGGAAAGAGTCGTATTTGAAAATGCAAGACTCTTTAGTGGAGGTCAAGCAAGTCAATATAGGTAGAACACTGCAAAATTATGCGAATGAGAGGATGTCAAACAATGGGACAGGAAATGCGTTTTCTGCAAAACAAAAGCTGATTGCCATTACATAAGTCACTTTAGCATCATGAGACTGCTGCTTGATAAATTCAGAAATAAACAAAAAAACAAGACACGCAAAAATTAAAAAAAAAACAATTTATTGATGCTCTATCCACACTGGGATAAATAAAAACAAACACATCACATCTAATGTGGACATATCAGACACCTTGTGAAACACTAAAGGAAAAAATTCAGTTTCGAGCTATGGCACTTGCCGCATAGATGTGGGGGGCCTTGCACCAATAGTGATAGTTACCACTGCATATAGAAATTGAAAGCATTCATGCAGACAAGGATGATTCTTTATATTTTTGGCTACCACTTCAAATGCCTCCACCAAGTGTTACAATGCTGCATGCAGCCATACTAAGGATCTCGCAGCAACACCTGTACGTAAAAAGCACAAGCAGTCAAAGTGCTGGTGTGTGCTGGACACTGTGTTGGAAAACTTTAGGCAAGAAGAGTGCAAGAAGCAGGCATAACAACTGCATTTATTTCCATAATTCCCCATTTGATGGCCTTTTCTTTTTGCTTAGACAATGCCTACGCCTAGCCACAGCAGCTCCCTCATACAGACTCCGCAAGCCAAGAGGCCGTGGAGGCAAATGCAGGTAAGAGGAAAGAAGCAATAGCACTGGTATCGACATTCATCCAATTTCTTCCTTTTTCTTTTGTTTAGGCAGCCAGCACACCTCGAACAGCCACCTTGACTGCGGGTGTGTCACCCTAGTCGCCAAGGAAACATTTGAGCGAATGCAACAGGCAATCTGAACAGCCACTTCTCCATGTAAACAATACTCTTTCTCTCGGATGACTCCTACGCCTCGCCACGCCAGCACATTTGTGGACAGAGATGCTGCGGAGGCACGCGTAGGTCAGAGGCAAGAAGCAGTGGCACTGGTGTCGACATTCACCCACTTTCTTTTTCTTACACTGAGGCAGCCAGCACACCTCGAACAGCCACCTTGACTGCGGGTGTGTCAGTAGATTCCTGTTGTACATATGCTCATAATAAACTTCAGTAAACTTGAACTTGATAATAAACTTGAAGGCAAATGGGACATTGATGCATTGTTTTTTTGAGCATTTATTGTACACATAAAATATATGTTATACTTTGCAGTGTAGTCTTTGTAGTCTTTATCATACAATAAAAACGCTTCGTTTACTGTTGAAGAAAGTTTGTAGGTTAAAATTGCGCTTACTACGGCGCCTCTAGCGGGAGATAATGTGCTCAACGGGGAACCTTTTTAATTGGTGTACTATGCCTGTTTCTTTAGCAGCGCCGCGCGGTCGATTTTTTCGCCCTCTGTGGCCATTTGTTGAACTTGAGAGTGTGCTACCCCTGGTCTTACTCCGTGCCTTCGTACTAGCTCTCCCTTCAACGCGACCGAAGCGGCGAGAACACTGCGCTCACGAAGCTTTCAGCTCATGCCGCACTATGCGCTTTTCGCAGATCACTTTCAACATAGGTGTACGCGCGTCTGTTTTCAAAGCGAAGTAAACGGTGAGAACACAGTGCGTGAAATTTTCAGCAGTGGGCACACTCTGCCCACAATGCTGTTCGTTTTCAAGATACGGTTCGCGCGGCTGTGCCACAAGCAGCCGCCGCTGGAGAACGGTTGATAATGGTTCGACGCGGATGAGAAGTGCTAAAGAGCGATAACGGCTCAAAACGAACGGAACGTCACCAGCGCACCTGGCCCCGTCACCTGCAGTACTTTGCTTGCACCATTCACTTGGCGCCGCCGACCTCAGCAGCTCGTGTCGCCGCAGCGCTGCCGCTTATAGTCGTCGGATCAAGTCTCATAACATTGATAACGACATGGACTGCGTGTAGATGAGGAAGAGTCACAATGCTTACGCATACTTAGACAAATCCGAGAGGAGTTCCTGTGTGATTTTTTTTACCGGAAATGTGCACTCAGCGGTGACCCAGAGTTGACAATGCATGTAAGAGGGGTGCCAAGCTTTCTTTTTTTTTTTGTGTGAGAGTCTTGCCCTGCTCCCAAAGATCTGCTCAAGCTAAGACTTGCTGATGGCTGTATGTGTTTTCTTTATTGTCGCATGCCCTCGAACAGCCACGAATCCTACAGTGTAATGACATTAGAGCAGTATTCACGTCCAAAGGGAAATGCAGCCGGTAATTGGGCTGCCTAAGGTTAGCGGCCCGGCGCCAGCTGCCCTCCCCTCCCCTGTTTCCGTTGACAAGTTAGGGGGAGGGGTCTAGAGCAATCTTACACCCCCCTCCCCACAGTGGCGTAGCCAGAAAATTTTTGCGTGTGAGGGGGGGGGGGGGTCCCAATTGATCGTGGAGGAGGAAGGAGCGGGGCCATTGCCATAGTAGCAAAAAATTTACTGTTAGTGAGCGTTACAAGTGCCCGGCGTGCCCCACTTGGCTACGCCGCTACTACCCCCCCTCCCCCCGCAATCGACGTAAATCGAGCTATCAGAACGTGCATGACACGCATGTATGACATAACATGAATGACATGCCGCGAAGCTGGCATGGATGTCATCACATAATCATCATCATCACCAGCTTATTTTGACGTCCATCGCAGGACGAAAGCTTCTCCAGCGATCTCCAATACCCCTGTCTTAAAAATTATGGGGTTTTACGTGCCAAAACCACTTTCTGATTATGAGGCACGCCGTAGTGGAGGACTCCGGAAATTTTGACCACCTGGGGTTCTTTAACGTGCACCTAAATCTAAGTACACGGGTGTTTTCGCATTTCGCCCCCATCGAAATGCGGCCGCCGTGGCCGGGATTCGATCCCGCGACCTCGTGCTCAGCAGCCGAACACCATAGCCACTGAGCGACCACGGCGGGTTACCCCTGTCTTGTGCTAACTGGTTCCACGTGTCTTCAAGTTTCCCAATTCCATCACGTCCACATTATTCTCTGCTGTCCTCGACTGTGCTTCCCTTCCCTTAGCACCCATTCTGCAACTCCAATAGACCAGCAGTTCTCTCCCTTACGCTTTGCAATGTATGCCCAGCACGACTTCTTCGTCTTAATGTCAACCAGAATATCAGCTATCCCCGTTCGCTCTCTAATCCACATCGCTGTCTTCCAGTCTATTATCGTCATGCCTAATAATTTTCATTCCATCGCTCGTTGCGCGATCCTCAACGTCTTCCCAAGCTTTTTTGGTAACTTCCAAGTTTCGGCCCCATACGTTAGTAACGGTAGAAAGCAATGATTAGCAGTAAGCTCCCTGGTCATGGTTTAATAATGCCTGCCGTAAGCTCTCCAGCTAATTTTTTATTTTTGTTAATATCCTTGATCAGAGGCCCCTGCGAGTAATTAACCTCAATAAACGTATTTCTGCGCAGGTTCTAGAGGCTGACTGCCGATCATGACATTCGTTCTCTCGCCAGGCTGCGGAACATTACTTTTCTCTTCTGCATACTAACTCTCAATCAGACTCTTACACTTTCTTCGCCAAGGTCCTCAAACGTTTGTTGCAAATAGTCTGCAGCGTTGCTGAGTATGCGAATGTCATCTACAAACCGTAAGTTGGTGAGCTATTTACCATTAGCCCTCACTCCTAACCATTCACAGTCTAACTGGTTGCACACCTTTAAGTATTCAGTGATAGCATTATAAATATTTTGCCATTGATCATATGAAGCCTTTTGCAGATATCTGGCTATACAAAGTCTGCGCGTTAGTGTCATCCGTTCGATATCAACATTCGTGGGAAACTTCATTTTTGACCGCTGTTCGGAGCCAGTGCGCTGCTGCCTAGATGCCCCGATCTAATCATTGCAGCTACCTGATTCAAGCGCAGGTAGCGCGCGTTTCATGTGTAGCCAATGTTCATTTATCATATACTGTGGGCTTGTTCACTTACTCCCTTATAATTAGGGTGTAAATTAGAAAGACTGGGGTGTTCCAAGGGTGTGTTCTTGTTGAACACCCTTTTCCGTTAAAAAAGGGTGTTTCAAGGATGTTTACAAGGGTGAAAAGATAAATACACCCGCATTACACCCATAAGGGGGTGAAAATGTTAAGAGTGTACTTTTCTTCCACCAATCTTCCAGTCGCCTCTTAGTAATGTCTATTGCGGACATGTTTGCTTTACCACTGCTCCCTCTGAACCCAAGGGCTTCAAGGAGGCCAGTGGTGCCTAAATCGACAGCTGGGTAGACGTCTTCACATTCTAATAAAACATGCTCCGTAGTTTCCCTAGCTTTACCGCAGCAAGCATATGCTTCGTCTTCCTTCTTATATCTCGCTCTATAGGTGCGTGTTCTAAGGCATCCCGATCTCGCTCCGAAAAGTAATGAGCTTCCCTTTGAGTTATCACAAATGGTTTCTTTCCTGATTTCGTTTTTTTCCTCTTAAGTAGTTACTCATGGCTGGTTTCTTTTCCATTGCCGCCACCCATGGGATTAAATAAGCCTCTCTGACTTTCAGCTTGACCTTCTTTCGTTGCTGTGTTGTCCACCCTACAGGCCGCATACTTGCTGGTAAGCTTCCTAGTTCTTTTCCTCCACTGTGAATCAATGTTTTTCTTGTACAGATACCTGAACAGTCTCCCAGCCCATTTACTTTATTCCATATTCCTCAGCCGTTTTTCATAATCAATTTTACTGCGAGCTTCCCTCACTTCAAAACTAGTCCAGCCCATATTACCCTGCACAGCTTCATTTGTAGTCTTCCCGTGAGCGCCCAATGCGAGGCGACCCACTGACCTTTGGTTCCCGTCGAGTCCTCATTGTGCCCCTGATTTATAGCAAACAACCGCATTTCCAAAAGTAAGTCCTCGAACCATTGCACATACCTCCTAGGACCTCGTACCTATTGTATCCCCATAGCGCTCTGTGTTTCATTATGGCTGCATTTCTCTTTCCCTTTACTGTTATGTTTTTTTTCCCTGTGTTTCCATATATCCATTGGCTTCGTTTATCCATATACCAAGATATTTATATTCTGTTACCCGAGGTATTTCTTGGCCCTGTATCTCCACTGTCTGTTCACTGTTTTCATTGAATACCATAACAGCTGATTTTCTAACACTAAATTTCAGACATATATTGTTGCCTTCCTGTCCACAGATATTAGCCAGACGTTGCAAATCACTTTGCTTGTTAGCTAGCAACACAATGCCGTCCGCATAAAATAAACCTGGGAGTTGCTGCTCTATTAGTGTAGCCGCCTGTTTGTATGAGAGATTAAACCTGATATTACTTCCTTCTAACGCCCTCTCCATCCTCACCATGTAGATCATAAACAGCAGCGGGGATAAAGGGCATCCCTGCCTCAGTCCCTTGTTGATATGAACTTTCTCCTCCTGATATGAACTTTCTTCTCGCTGTGCGCGACACCACCTAGGGATGACGCAAAGAAACTTATAGTTATAAATTGCAGTAGTCACACGTACTACTATTTGAAAACGTGTTTGGGCTTGAGAAGAAAAAATACATTCTTTTAGATAAAGATTTCATTCATTTGGAAGACGAGAAACATTTCGTTTTGTAGTATACTGTCCGCAAGCAGACGACAAACGACGGAAGTAAACTTCCGGGGAGGTCACCGCTTCCTGATTGGCTGCTCTCTCCGCCCCGTTGTCACAAATTTTGCATACTGCCACATTGTGACGTTGCAGCAACCGAACAGAACGCGTATCGAACAAAATATATCTGATCGCGCCCCAGGGGTGCGATCGGGAATGGTTGTTCGGAGCGTTCGTTCGGTTACCGGCGCGCGCGATTGGCCTACTCCGCGCGACGTCGCCAGCCTCGGGGCGCGGCCACGTTTTGGTGACGTCAAAATGACGACACGCTCCTGTCGATCATCCTCCCACCGATCATTTCGTCTGCTAGGCGCCGAACCCTGCCGGAGTTGGGAAGTTTGGAGTGATCATCGCTAGTTACGAGACCGGCGTCGCAGGGCGCGTCTGGTGGATTGGATTGGATTCAGACGGTGGCTTCGGCAGCTTATTAGCACGTTCGGATCCAATCCATAGTTTAACTTGAGAAAAATGGCGCTTGCGTTGGGAACTTCGGTGTTTGAGCTGGCGTTGCTCGAGGAGGAAGGAGAGCGGGTGGTATTGCGAAACGCGTTTGAAGAAATGGCAGAAAGCGAACTACGGCGTCGCTTTTGTTTCTCGAAACAAATAGTTCGTTGGTTGTACGGCGAAGTCGACCCCACCACCGGTACTAGCGAGCCACTGGAATGTTGTTGCTGCCTCTTGAAGAGTGCACCACTGCTCCCGTCGTCTTTTTTTTTCTTTCTTTGTTCTCGCTGTGCGCGACACCACCTAGGGACGACGCAGAGAAACTAATGGTTATAAACTGTAGTATTCACACTTGCTACTATTTGAAAACGTGTTTAAGCTTGAGAAGACAAAATTTAGATAAAGATTTCATTCATTAGAAGACGAGAAACATTTCGTTTTGTAGTATACTGTCTCCAAGCAGACGACAAACGAGGGAAGTAAACTTTCGGGTAGTTCACCGCTTGCCGATTGGCTGCTCTCTCCGCCCCGTTCTCAGAAATTTTGCCTACTGCCACTTTGTGACGTTGCTGCAACCGAACAGAACGAGTATCGAACAAAGATCTCCGATATAACAAATAGGACGAACAAGAAAACCGAGATGATCTAACAAATGAAAGCTTAATGTACATGCCGAGTAAATGCTGGCTGACAAGCAATAAACAGAACGTACAGAAAAAGGAGAAGCAAAAATTAATGTGTTTCCTGACAGGAAATGCACCCATTTCTAACAGAGGACACCCTGAAGATTCTCCCAGCGTTTGTAATCTACAGCTTCCATAATTTCTCTAAGCAGCCGATCTGCACAGAATGCTAGCTTCTTCCTCTACAATGCATGCTCAGATGTCTCGACATCTGAGCCATTGCATTTGTCTTGCATGACGGACAAGTTTCTCGTTGGGTAGGCAAAGAAAAGCTTGTGCATTTTAAACATATACATTTATCTGTTTATTATTGCAGAGAAGGGACACAGAGGGGGACGGGCTTAATACAAGATCATGATGACATAATTACCTCGCAGCAATGGTGTGGTGGGCCATTGGCTACACCGATAGTGAAGTCGTTTCTCTCTCGCAGCAGAACGCGCGTGCCGCAGTCTCTCCCTGACTTTGAAATAGCTTGAAAAAATGTGTTCTGTATTTAATTAAATGAATTGTGCAGGCCCGTTGTGTCACTTGGTAAATACAGTGCCTAATTGGGTCATAAATACTATGATTAACGCATCAAGAAACACAATGCGCAACATAATTCAGAAAGACTTTGATGGACCGGCTGATTTAACACAATGAACCACTAATCGCACCCTCCGTGATGGCGATTGCGCGAAGCGCGATGTGTGACATTTCAAATAAACAACGGGATAAACCCAAGCTAAACGTGTACATAGCCTCATTAAGAAACGCAGACGTAACCAATAATTCAGAAGTATTTTAATAAACCACCGGAATTAACCCTGGGATAAACACCGGGGCCGCATGTTTCAGTTTCGCTGGTTTTACCATCTGTACAGGATGCATGGGCATATATTTTTTCTGTTATTATTTGTTAAGTATTGTATAACGTTGTGCCAGTAAAACACGTTGTTGGGCTAGTTGGTGCTCTGTATTGGTGCTGCTTCTTGTTGGTTTTTTCTTAATGCTCTGCCCTTTTATATATATATATATATATATTTATCATTTATTTATTTATTTATTTGTACACAACAGTACTACCAGCTGACTGCCCAGCCTCGCACACAAGCAATGTTGCTTATGCGGGCTGGATATTGTAACGACGACACGATTGGGTGTAATAAAGAGTATTATTATTATTATTATTATTATTATTATTATTATTATTATTATTATTATTATTATTATTATTATTATTATTATTATTCCTTTTGTAACTACTTCTTTATTCCCCCTCGCCTAATGCTCCGACCTTGCAGCCTGCGAGGTATATAAATAAATAAGTACATAAGCACGTCATTCATTCATCTGCATAAACCTCGCACCATCTCTTCCTCAACAAACGCCACTGTGTTGATGTCTTGCAGTGTGCATCTGCCGTTTGCATTTTGGTATAGTTTGTGAACAGTGTAGTCCATAATCATGACATGACATTAAGGTTGTGACCTATGCACTGCATAAACAAACTTTGCAAATGACGACATGTTGGATTGTTGAAAATAAGACCAATTGTATGTATCACAGCTACTTTAACAGCATTTAACGACCACTTTACAAAAACTTCACTTTGCATAGATTCCAACATGTGACCTGAAACTGCAGGTTTTTGTTTGCTTATAAATGTGATCGTTACTACATGACCACATTTTGTAGATTTGATAACAAAATTTAATAAATTAGTTTGTTGCAACATATATTAAAAAACGCGTACATCACTGCGATTGCAACACCAGTATTTGATACAAACACACACACTACAGGATGTGGACAAATGCTCAGGACAAACTCGAGAATGTTTGCATGCTGACACTTATTAAAATGAACAGTTTCATTACATGGCTGTTAATGAGAGGGAGAAAGAAAACTTAATTGCATTCATGGAACAAAATCGCATTGATAAGCTTAGAGATATAGTCATTGCTTAACACTTTCGAAATGAACAATTGCAGCTTTCTATCGACATTTCTGCAAATAAAATATGTTTAGGAATACCGGTTAGGAATAAACATTGAGGCTTTCATTTATACTTTCTCTGACTGAGAAATCTAGTTTGAAATGACTCCCATAAGCATTACGTACAATGTGGATCTAATACAAGATAAATGCATGACTAGCTTAAGAAATCTGGATGATTGCTATAAATTACAGTGAAGGAATTATAATATTGTTACAAGCACGGGGAAAAGGGGTTTATTTAGGTGTGCGAGAGCTGGAACGGCAGGCTACGAACAACAGGAATGGCCGCTGCACAGTCTTCGTTTTTCTCTTCTCCTCTCTTCTAGATCCCCGCGTCCCTTTTACGCGCTTGGACGTAACATACCTCCCCTCGCAGACAAAGCCCACTGGGCGAGTCAACTAGCTTGTCGTGGCGTGCATGATTTCAACCGTGCTACATGCGCGACTTGTGTCCTAGCAGAACGTCTACCATTGTTCGTGAGGCGCGCGAGAGTATAGTTCACTTCGCTGACTTTGTCGATGACAATATACGGTCCATCGTAGTTTGCTAGCAGCTTTTGGCACAAACCGCGCTTCCTTGTAGGAGTCCAAAGCCAAACGAGATCACCAGGGTGATATGCAACAGGCCGATGTCGTGCGTCGTAGCGGGCTTTGGAGTTTTCTTGTGACGCCAAAGTCCGCAGACGCGCAAGTCTCCGAGCCTCTTCAGCGAGGCATAGCGTATCGGCGACCGTAGGATTGTCGTGGTGGTAAAAAGGGAGGACAGTGTCGAGCGTATACCGGGGCGGCCGAGCATATAGAAGGAAGAAGGGGCTGTAGCCGGTTGTCTCGTGCTTGGCGGTGTTGTAGGCGTAAGTAATAAATGGTAGAACTCTATCCCAATTCTTGTGATCGGACGCAACATACATGGAAAGCATATTTGTGATTGTCCGATTAGTGCGCTCAGTGAGGCCGTTCGTTTGCGGATGATACGGCGTCGAGTGCCTGAGGTGCGAGTTACATAAACGCACAAGCTCTTCCACGATATCCGCCGTGAATTGACGTCCCCGGTCGCTTATAGTAACACCAGGCGGTCCATGTCGCAGAACAATAGCGTGAAGTAAGAAGAGCGATACTTCGTTGGCGGTGGCTGATGGTATAGCCGCCGTCTCGCAATAGCGCGTGAAATAGTCGGCGCAGACAATTATCCAGCGGTTCCCCTTAGATGACTTTGGAAAAGGGCCTAACAGATCAATTCCAACTTGCCGAAAGGGTGAGCTGGGAGGCGGCACAGGTTGAAGGAGACCAGATGGGGCTGTGGTTGGGCGTTTCCGACGTTGGCACTGTATGCAGCTGGCCACATACAACTCAACCGAATGTCGCATCCGGGGCCAGTAAAAGCGTTCTTGAATGCGATAAAGGGTGCGCACAGTGCCTAAGTGACCGGAGGTAGGGTCATCGTGCATAGCCTGACGGATTGCTGGCCGGAGACGCTCCGGCACCACTAGAAGGAAGCGTGCACCCGTGCTTGAGCAGTTCCTTTTGTACAGGAGCCCGTCACGTACACAGTAGCTGCTTGTTGCACTTGAATGGGCAGAAGTGAAGAGTGGCTCCAATTTGGTGTCTGTCCGTTGTTCTGCTTTGAACACATCGATATCTGGAAAAGCAGATGTCACAGGAGCGACGAGATGATCAAAATCGTCTGCGTCGCAGTCCGTCGTGGTAAGTGGCATACGGGAAAGGCAGTCTGCGTCAGCATGTTTTCGACCACTCTTGTAGGCAACAGTGAAGTTATATTCCTGCAACCTCAAAGCCCAGCGCGCAAGACGACCACAAGGGTCGCGAAGATTCACGAGCCAGCACAGGGAATGGTGGTCTGTGACGACTAGGAATGGGCGTCCGTACAAGTACGAGCGAAATCGCTGAACTGCAAAGATTACAGCGAGGCATTCTTGCTCTGTCACCGTGTAATTTCGTTCAGGTTTGCTTAATGAGCGGCTTGCATAAGCAATCACGTGCTGACGGTCGTCATAACGCTGGACTAAGACGGCACCCAGACCGACGCCACTAGCATCTGTGTGGATTTCTGTCGGCGCAGTAGGATTGAAGTGGCGGAGGATAGGTCGGGAGGTCAGCAGGAACTTCAACTGACGAAATGCAGACTCGCACTCGGGTGTCCACTCAAACCGTGCGTCTTTTATGTAGCATATTTGCCAGAGGATAAGCGACGTCAGCAAAACCAGGAATAAATCGGCGAAAGTAAGAGCAAAGACCCAGAAAACTACGAAGTTGCTTCACTGACTGCGGTGCACTGAATGCCTCAACAGCTGCCGTCTTGAGGGGGTCAGGCCGGATACCGTCTTTGTCAACAAGATGATCCAGCACAAGGGTTTGACGGTCACCAAATTTACATTTCTTGGAGTTCAGGACCAGGCCGGCGTTTTTGATGCAGTCGAGGACAATATCCAGGCGCGTAATGTGCTCATTGAATGTGCGCCCGAATATAACAACGTCGTCAAGATAGCACATACAGATGTTCCATTTTAACCCACGCAGAATGGTGTCCATGAACCTTTCAAAGGTTGCTGGAGCGTTGCCCAAACCAAATGGCATCACATTGAATTCGAATAATCCATCCGGGGTTATGAAGGCTGTTTTCTCCTTGTCTGTCGGGTGTATCGGGATTTGCCAATATCCTGAGCGCAGGTCCACTGAAGAAAAATAAGAGGCCGAATGAAGGCAATCAATTGCATCATCAATCCGGGGCAGCGGGTAGACATCCTTCTTAGTCACGGCGTTTAATCTTCGATAATCGACGCAAAATCTCCAGTTACCGTCTTTCTGACGAGTATGACCGGAGCTGCCCAAGGACTCGAGGACTCTTGTATTATCCCATTTTTCATCATGTCACTCACTTGTTCCCCGATTATCTTGCGCTCGTTAGGCGACACGCGATAAGGCTTTTGCCTGATCGGGCGCGCAGATCCCGTATCGATAGTAAGGCGCGTTCGTGACTCGGGAATCGAGAACGCTGTGTCCGGCTGCGCAAAGTCAAACACTGACAGATGCTTAGAAAGCGTATCCATCAAGGTATGGCGCTCCCTTGTGCTGAGCGGCCTGTTTATCATAGACAGAAGCTTTTTGTCTGAGACGTGGCGAAGGTTAGCAGGTTCACACGGCGGGTCTGTTAGTACGGCTACGGACGAAGACGTGTATTCTGTAAAGTAGGCGAGTTTCAAGCCGTCTGGAAGCAGGACGGGTTCTGCCGAGCAGTTGGCCGTCCACAAGCCAGTACGCCCGTTGCCGATGGATACCACACAATGAGGGACAACAACGTTCTTCTTCACACAATTTAGATGCATTGGCTCTACGGAGGCATCGAAACTGTCTGGCACTTCACCGCGACATACAACCGGCACGCACACAGAGGTGGACGCAGGCACAACAGTATCTGCAGACACACAAAGTTCACCTTGACTGCAAGTCTCCTCTAAGAGCCCGGACGAAACTTGGCCATCGACGCAAACTTCCCCCGTACGACAATCAACGGTCGCACCACACTGCCGCAAAAAGTCGATGCCCAAATTCACTTCGTGCGTCAATCGGGGAATGACTGCAAACTCCGTCGCGAAAACTCCACCAGCCAAGGATACTTCAGCAGTGCACACACAAACAGGGCGCAACGACTCGCCGCTCACTCCACAAAACGTTGCAGCCTGGTCCCACGGAAATACAACTTTGCGCCCCAACCGACCTTTAAAACCGAGACTCATTACGGATACAGTTGCCCCGGTATCCACTAAAGCCATTGTAGGAACACCATCAACAAGTGCATGCACTTTGTTCTTAATCATAGCAACTGCAGGGGGCATTTCTGTCGATAGCACGTGTAGAGCGACCTCACCCCCATCGGCCGCGCTAGCTAGTTTTCCGGTTGTAAAGGCGAGGCGGAGCGGCGCACTGGCGATGGCGATTGACGTAAACGCGGTGCACGAGAAGATGGCGGTGGCGTCAAACTCCTGTCAGATGCCGGCGAGCGGATCCGAAAGCTTCTCTGCCAATAATCGTTGCCGGGAGGGACGCCAGCTGACCAAGAGGTGGTGTATGGCTGTTGAGTTGTCCTCGTAGGAGGTGTGGTTCTTCTTGAAGACCCCGATCGACGATTCCACGTTGTTGGGCGACGATTGTAAAATCTCGCTATGTGGCCCGTGACACCGCATTGGAAACACACCGGCAGAGGCCGCAAATTTTGATGTTCTTGCACGTAGTAACGCATGTTGCTGTCGACTGCATAGCCAGCAGGTGGGTCCCATTCATCATGGCTAGGCATCGGCCGCCGGGAGGCGTGCGTGCGACGAGGGCGTTGGTCGTAGTCATGATCGTGATGGCTTATGGTCCCTCTCCTTTGTGGGGTAGACCTATACTCGACGGTCGCTGTGTGAACCGTGGGTTGCCATGCGGTCGAAACGGCAGTGTTTCGCATCTCGTGTGGTAAGTACGCACCAGCGATGCCGGGTGTGCAACGGTACAGCTCTTCCCGATGGAGCAACTCTTCGCGAACAATCTGCCGTATTGTTGATGGAAGCTCAACACACGAACTCGGGTCTACACTAGCCACCGTTGTGACATTAGCCAGGCGACCAAACTTCGGTATTATCCGTCGCATCTTCAGCGTCTCAAAGGCCCTGCAGTGGCGAATGACGTCAGACACGGAATCCAAGCTTTCTTTGCCGATCAAAAAATTGTAGACGTCTTCGGCTATCCCTTTCAACAAATGTCCAACCTTGTCCTCTTCAGACATTTGAGAGTTCACTATTTTACACAGTTTCAACACTTCTTCGATATAAGTCGTACAGGTCTCGCCGGGAATCTGAGCTCTTTGCGAAAGCGTCTGTTCAGCGCGTTTCTTTTTTGCGCTAGAGTCTCCAAAACACGCTCTGAGCTCCTCTACGAAAAGCTCTTATGAAGTGAGCGTGTCTTCGTGATTCTCATACCAGACTAGCGCTGTGTCGGTAAGGGAAAACACCACATTTGACAACTGTGCGGTCGAGTTCCAACCGTTAGATCGGCTCACCCTTCGGTAGTTTGTGAGTCACTCGTCGACATCCTCTCCGGCTTTTCCTCCGAAAGTGAGTGGCACCCGGTAGTATTGCCACGGAACACCAGGTGCTAGCCTTGAAGCCGCGTCAGAACCTTGGGGAATCTGGCAGGCGTATTCAGTCATGTCAGGTGATGGTGGCGGAAGTCCGGCAAGTCGACGGCTTCGGCGCAGTTGTAGCAGCGTAGGCTCCGTGGTTACGAGGTGTACCCCGCACCATCCACCAATTTGTTACAAGCACGGGGAAAAGGGGTTTATTTAGGTGTGCGAGAGCTGGAACGGCAGGCTACGAACAACAGGAATGGCCGCTGCACAGTCTTCGTTTTTCTCTTCTCCTCTCTTCTAGATCCCCGCGTCCCTTTTACGCGCTTGGACGTAACAATATCTAATAACATTACAAAGCTATTTCCACAGAACAAGCTAACCGTGACCGCCGTGCGAAGCTGAGCAGAAAGGTGAAAAACCCAACGGCAAGTGCGCCTGCATGCCGCCGGCCTCCATTATTGATTGTGCGTATCAATATGGTATTCTTGTTAGAAGTTCAGGCCAGCGCGAGACACAAGGTGGACAAGAAGCGTGTCTTTTAGAATGTTATGACACAATGTACAGGTTTCTACAAAAGTGACGGCAACTGCTCAAAAAATTTGATGCGTCGGCTTTGGCGCCTTTAGAAATATTCAGAGAGGACTCCCATATATATATTGTAACGGACAGTTAAGGGAGTCCAGATACAACTATTTATTGTGGGCTAACTTGTGCCCTGGGGGTAACTAAAAAGCACTAGCGCGTTCTAAACGGGAGATCAGGAAGGCCTTGTTCTTCTCTCTCGAGCGTCGCGTCACCTCGTCTTCTTCTTGTAGACGTCGACAACGGCCGCCTGCGATGCGAGGGCGTGCGGCGAGAACACGTGCCATTGTTTCGTCTTTTCCTCCAATGCGCCGTTGTCCTTTTGAGGGGGGCGCACGAACCTGCGCGCGTTGTTTAACTATGTTTCTGCCTTGTATCAATATATATATATATATATATATATATATATATATATATATATATATATATATATATATATATATATATTCCCAGCACACGCACCGCGATGGACCATGCAGGCTAGCTAGCGTTAAGGTTGAATTTCACAACACGATTTCCATTCCACGTTCAGTAAGCACACGTATCATTTGCGGCTTCGTTCAGGGGCAGAGGCGGGCCTTTTGGGCTGGCGCTTGAGTATGACTAGAAGCAGGCACCGCATAAGCACAATCACGAGCAGCGTACACGCATCATTTCCCCAGAAGCACGGGTAGCTCGTCGGGCTGGCACGACGACTTCGTGGCAACCGAATTCTGCATGTGCGGTAAGCTGTATGAACTTGTTGAGTGGTCATCTTGTACATCGTTGTAGCGCAGGCAGAAGGAAAGGGTCATAGAAGGCAGACAACACACAGCGCTGAACCAGCTGCGAACAGCTGTTTACGCGCGCCGTGTCTCATCGCACCGAACTTCTGAAACCGCCGTTGCGCACTCAGAAACAAACGTTATCTTCAACACGTTGTTAAATTACAAAACACGCATATTATTTGCTCCCAATAAAGAAAAGTCAACAATATTATAATGCAAACGTTTTATTCATCACAATAAAAGAATTATACACCGTGTGCCACGAGAGCTGGCAGTAAGCAACCCTGGTCCAGCAACCCAGCAACCAGTCGCATTGTTGAAATCGCAATCATGTGAAATGGGCCCTCTAAAAATCGTATTGCGACGCTTGCGACGGCACCGATTTTCGTCGTTCCAGTCGCAGCATGTGACACAGCCTTAACGCGTGCGTCATTTCACACGTCACGTACGTGGCACCCAATGGGGAGGAGGTGTCGCCATACCATGAGTGCGTAAAATGAGCGCGTTCATCACGTCCCGAGCTCTATGAACATGGCTTCGCATTCGCAAGAAGTACCCCTAACCTTTCGAGATACTTCTTGCGACACAGCACTCAACACACACGAAAAACAAGAACCAATTACTTGAAATATACGTTCGTATGTCAGTCCACAAAAAATAATGAAAAGATACAGTGAATTTGTATTTCCTAAATACTTCTCTAAGTACATTTCAAAAAGAAGATGGTTAAATAAGGAAGACATATATATACCTTAAGATTGAATAAATGAGCTTATTGAATGAACAATGTTTTTGCCATGAATTACACATTTCCTTTCAGGATCCACATGATATCATTTCATTAAATATTTCTGCGTGTTCCTTGCATTATACATTTATATTTGTATGCATTCATGTCCGGTTTTCCAATTTCATTTCTTTTCCATTTTATTTTGTATTATTGTAACACCCAATTAGTATGTGTGACTTTTTTTGCGCCATGGTGTTGCTTTACAATGCTCTACAGTTTCCATAACGTTTATCTTAAGAAAAAAATTTTTTTCTATAATTTTGGATCATCATTAGAATCTGAAATGTTTATTTGTGCTTCAGCCATGGTGTACATTGCATTAATAATATTACGGTATTTGAACACGATGACAATTGTCACTGTTCCTATATTTTTTTTTTCGCAGCAATCGAGTCTTTTGTAACTTGCATAATTATGCGTGTGTGTCTGATCTGCTGTCAAACTTGTCCCTCACGGGGTCTGAGAGCTTTGTCAGGCTGTATGCCTTTAGTCTCAGCCTGCCCTTGTTTGAATGAACGAGAAATAAAGTTCAATTCAATTCACGTAAGCAGTTTTAGTGTCCGAGGAAAATTATTAACATTTTTTTTTCAATCAAAGTTTATTTCATAGGAAATAAAAAAGCTCGCATAGGAAAATAATTTCCTTTTCTAGCTGTTCCGAGTTTTCTTGCTTTCGGGATTCATGTCTGAATTTCCTGGTCCTGTAAACCAGCAGTAAAACGTAGGCACTACTTGGCGTAGTAACACAAGAGTAGAAGCCCCGCACGTGCGTGCGAGTGCTCGTAGCTTTGGTTGTGCTGCCACAGAAAGTTGTTTCCAGGCCTAGGACCTTAAGCTACCCCCCAAAAAAATTTAATAGTCAGAAATATCACGCCGGTAGCAATTTCACGGTACCACTATGTCTCATGGCTAACACCAAAAAGATCACCTACACGTTACGCGACAAAAAAAGTTTCTATATATTCACCATCAAGGCCGTGAGGTGTAGCACCGGCTAACGCTGCCAGGTTTAGCTCCAATCGGTAAACCCGCGGAAGCGGACCGGTGCCGCGGTAGCTCGATCGGTGAGAGCATCGCACGCGAAACACGAAGACGTGCGTTCGGGCCCCACTTGCGGCGACTCGCTTTTTCATCCGCTTTCATTTTACATCAATTTATCATTTCCTCAGTTCAATTAATAAGTACATGTAATTTCCCCTATGCTGCCCTATAGCTGTCCCTGTCAAACCGTCATTTCAGATATTTCAGTGCACACCAGGTGGTCAGAATTAGTGCACAGTTTGTAACCACGGCTTTTCGCTTCGGAGGTGCAGGTTGAGCTCGTTGTTGTGTGCCGTAATTGTTTTTTACATCCTTACGGGTATGCTTATTAGCCGTGCGACAAACCAGCCTCTTTAAGGGTGAACAATTTTCACTGTGAAGGAGTTTGGGCGGCAGAGCTCATGCGACACGGACGCGGCCGACTAAAGCCGGAACCTGACGGGCTTGAGAGGTGCCGGTAACGCGGGCAGTGCTGGCATCGAAAACTCTTCTGTGGGCGCCAAGAATGTCGGCCCGCTTCAGCTTCGTGTTGTGTCTGCACGATTCAGTTGCCGGGTCACACGGAGGAAAGGAAGGAGTCAGCCACGTGCCATAAACGGGGGAGTCAGGATGGTGCCTGTGCGGCGCCCGATGCGCCCGATTTTTCATGGTTGCCTGATCAAGTGAAGCCTGCAGTTTTTAGCGCTGCACTGTAACTTGCGGCAGCATTTCCGCTTACTAGGACAAATCAAATATTTAACATTTCAATAAATGATTTAGGTATATTCACATCGTTTATCTTTATTTACAAATTCAGCTATAGAAATTCGAAGTGCAAGCATGCTTTCGGTGCCTCATTCTTAGCTGCACAGTACGTACTTCCTAAATCCCCTGCCTGGATCAAGCCCACCGTTATTGTGCGATTAATACTGCCTGCTCGTGCGCCGTTATTGGATTCTACGTAAAGCACGTGCGCAATGAAGTGCACAAGCGTAGGCTAACGGCGACGGTGGACTCGCACGTGTCCTCGCCACAGTAGTGCGGTTCGAGGAACAGTGGCGATGTGTTCTCGAGAAAATGAAGTACGATCTGCCCGTGGTACTTGCTAGTACCTTAATACTATATATATCTTTATAGGTTGTTCGAAAGGACTGCTCGAGTTCCACTCGTTACATGTCTTTCAAGGTCTCCTCTCAGTCACAAATAATGATGCACTGTCAATGAACGAGTGAAAGTCACATAACTAAAGGAAACCATACTATTGACGCGCCTTACCTTGGCACCGTTGTGTGGAGGAAAGAAGCGGCCCGGGCCCGGGCTGCGTGCAGCGCCCGAGAAGGAACTTGGCCCCCAGCCGCGCAGCGTGCCCTTTTCCCACGACTTGGTGATTACGGTCTCATGATTAATTCGCACAAATGCCTCTTCGGCGTCGCTACCATCGAGTTCCTAGGCTACCTTGTCATTCTATAGGGTATCCGGCCTCTCGCCAGCAAAGTGAAGAGATTACAGCCCCTACTTCCCTAAAAAGACTCCAAGAATTACTGGGCCTACTGAACTTTCATGGCCGCTTTCAGCCTCTGACAGACCTACTGGCTATCAAAAAAGATCCGGCTGCGCCACTTGAGTGGACTGAGGTAGCCGCATCTGCCTTCGCTACTGCCAAGAAGGCGCTGGCAGACGCCACCATGCTCATACATCTCGTTTCTGATGCCTTAATTCTTCTCATCACCGATGCATCGAGCATGGCAGGCGGCGCAGTTTTCGAGCAACACGTATCTGGTTGGCAGGCTCTTCAGTTTTCACGTAAAAGCTGAAGCTACCTGAAGCTAAATACAACACATTCGGTCGAGAACTCCTTGCGGTGTACCTCTCCGTTAAACATTTTCGCCAATTTATGGAGGGCCGAGACTTTCCCGTTCTCACAGACCATAAACCCGTTTGCCTTCCATAGGAATCACAGCAGCTAAACTGCACGGTAGATCCGCCAACTGTGCTTTATCTCCGAGTTCACAGTGGATCTGCGTCACGTACATGGGCCGGAAAATGCTGCTGCGCTCTCCCGCGTCGATGCCCTGGCGGCCCAGCCACCGGTAGACATGGAGGAGCCAGCAGCCGCCCAGCGCAACGACCCCGAGCTGCATCACCCTCGCTCCTGTCCTTAACTGATCGAGTGCCCGCTTCCTTCCTCGTTGATAAAATGGTGCTCCTCGACCCTTCGTGCCTTTGGCTTTTCGTCGCACAATTTTTGATCAACTGCACAATATGAGCCACCCTGGAATTCGTGCGACCCAGAAGCTAGTCACAACTCGCTTCCTTTGGCATCAATGCAGACGTCCGTCGCTGGGCGCGAACCTGGCTATGTGGCCGCTCTTGCGATCCCTCCGCTCAACCTGGCATCGATCCCTTCATCGCTCCGGGCGGTCACATCACGGGGCGGGCCTCGCTCCGCCGGCAGCGCCGGTCAAGGAGGTGCTGCCAGTCGCGCAGGTGTAAGAAAGAAAAAGAACAGTCGAAAACCTAACGGCTGCGGGTCTTCCTCGCATTAGCTCCGACAATGCGAGCAATCATTCGTGTGTAGGATGCAATTTCGCCTCTCACTCGCCGTTTAGAGGGGCACAGCTGGGCAGTGCGTTCACCGATCTGTCCGGGAGTGGTAGCGTTTAAAAGGCTCACTCGGCCACAGTATATATAAACCATCAAACTCACACCTGTGCTTATAAGGAGTTATGAGGTACACAACTGTGCAATTTTCTTGCAGAAACTTCACGCTAGCTCGGTTATTGCGGTACCGCGTTGAATACGCAGGGTCCAGAAACGTCGTGAAGCTACTCGGGATGCAAGGCAAGAGGGATGCCAATTCGCGCTCACCACCTTGACCACGGCGGGCCCACTAGGAATAGACGGCGAGCCCGATTGCAACCTTCATACACCGTAGTAACCCCACAATGTGTATCATAAGTTAATCATGTCAGCTTTGTAATGCGCGAATAGAGGTCGTGCGCTTTGCCTTGGTATCGTTGCGTAAAGGAAAGAAGCCATTACGCGTTCATACATATGTCGCGTGCGCAGATGCCGCCGTTGAAGCGCCGCGCATGGCGTAATCGTAGCTCAATTCAGCTTCGCACGCAGCCTTCACAGAAGCATAGCTCGGCAGTATGTTTGTAGATACCAGCGGGAATAATTGCGTTCGAGAGAGCTCTGATGCGACCCCTCAAACTTTCATTAAACTCCAAGTAATGCTCATCAGAACTTATACGGCCTATAACTGTGCAATCTGTTGCAGCAATTTAACGCTTTCTCGGCTATGCACATCCTGCGTTCGACACCTAGAGTCCTACAGAAATGGAGTGAAGAGACTGGGGCAGCATGGAGGAACGTGTCCGTCTCCATAGGCAGCGCAAGCTCAGGATATTGAGGCAAGCTAGCACAGGAGTCCCAACCATGTACGAGTACGGCGGGATCGAGCGGCGCAGGGGAGTCTAGCAGGGAGGTTATTTATCCCAGTGCCCATACATCCTCTCATTTCTGTACATATGGCGCGGATACGCCCTCTCCAGGACGCACAAGACGTTTCATGTTTCCCATTGTGGCTGTGCCCCGACACGTCCTACACGATTTTTTACGCTCTTGAGTTAATGATAAGCTGACAACCCTAAGTTTCGTACGACACCTGATGTCTATTAGCAATTTTGATCCTGGCTCTTCTTTATTTTACTCCCCCCCCCCTAGTTCCGTCGTCGAGAGTCAGTTATTTGGAATAAATTACTAAATACGTCAAAGAGGAATGAACAAGCTTAGGGAATGATAAAATGCAAGTATCTCAGGACCTGACGTTACAAGTGAGAAACAACCAGCTATTCACACGCAGAAAAACTTTTTTTTTTGCTCGGTAAAGCTAGCGGAGCGGTGCTAGACAGGCGCTTTGAAATTTTGAAACCCCCTACGCTTTCATAATTTTCTGCGTTCTCCTGTTACGGCCTATGCTATCAATAGGTCTTGTGGTCTGAAATTGTTCAGTATGAACCGACTAGCCCAGGAACACATACTACTGCTCCAAAGAGTAAATTTCTTTTTTTTTCTCAAATGCTGGCATGAAACAGCCACCTTTGCAGTGAACAATACGATTGCCTGCTGCTGTTCGGTACACATGAAATTTATGCTCTAATCAGTGTTTCTTTGGGGCGGCGGCAAGTCGGCCCCACGTGCACTTTATTATATGACAGTCGGAAGAAATAAACATCGTCAACTCACTGTACCATCCTATGCCTCGTTTTTTCCAACATTAGTGTGCAGAAATGGCATCGGAGGTCACCCGCCTGCACTTCAACGGCCAGGCGCGGAAGCGATGTCTTTTCTTTTTTTTGCCTGTAATTCGGTATTTTTCCGTCCTTGTGACCTTGTCCGTCCTGCTCCCCAAGACGGTTCAACCAGCTGGCTCGCCAGCTCCTGCAAAGACGCTGAGGCCGTTTCAGGCAGCTAAATGTGCTCTTATATAGCCTGAGTACCTTTCGCGGACTTTGAACTGTTGTTCGCAGTATTTTATTCAAGAGAGTGAAAGAGCCAATGAAGTCAGGAATTTTGGTTTATACACTGTCTTGCCTTTGTTTCTTTTTATTTTAAGCGGCAGATGTCATCGGTTCAAACCATGAGAGTCAGAGATCAATACATACGTCTCCGTCCTGTCGCCTTGCGCGATTTCTTCGATTATTTACTTGTGCCAACAGGCTCAGCTGAGTAGAATGCCGGACTTTGTCTTCGGTGTGGAGGTAGTGTGGCTTTGGAAGTGCGACTTCAAAAGTACTGACGGAAGATATCACAGTTTTCTGAGCCGAAGCCAAATACTTCATTGACGTTGTCGTGCGCCAGACGAAGTGATACTGGTGAGTCAGCCGAGTATTTTGGCCAGACAGGGCCCCCTGGGTATTCGGGAACGCTGCGAGCAAATTTACAACAAAATCTGCGATATTGTTTGCAGAGTGCACAAACATATATTGTAGTTATGAAAGCGCGAACTTACACGACGGCTGAAGAGCACGTGAGCTAAAATATGCCGTCTCGCATTGGTGAATGTCATGTAACGTTATGCCAGCACGAACTTTTTCTCTAGATTTTAAGGCTGCTTACCATGCCTCAGCGAATCCATCGATCTGATAAAAAATCAAGCAGTCGTCTACTTACCTGAGGACTTTTGACACCACTCCATGTATGCCTAAAATCAGGTTCCCTGTTTATCTTGATTAGGAATATTGTCACATTGTGGTCATGGCGAATTAGTTGTAACAGCTGTTAGCCGTTTTTTGCAAATAAGTTACTCAATAGTATTGCCACTCTGAAACCTATACTTACTTTGACTACACCAAGGTGTTACTTTCCACCTAGCTGAGATAGATTTCCTGCATCTAGTTCCAACTTTCTTTATCATTATCATTCGCCTAATTTATTGACATTGCTTAGGCGAAGGCCTCTTTCAGCAATTTCCAGTTACTACTGTCTGACATCAGCTGACTCCCATTGCGGTCCTGCAAATTTCAAAGTTTCATCCCACCCCGTAGTTCTTAGCCGTCCTTGACTGCGCTTTCTTTCCCTTGGCACCCATTCTGTAACTCTAATAAACCTCCGGCTATCCGCACTACACGTTATGTGACCTCCCAAACTCTTACTCTTTATCTGAACTCGAATATCGGCTACCCTCATTCATCCCCGCCGTTATCTTCCAGTCTTCTAGCAATACCTCCATCACTTCTCGTTCCATCGTACTTTGCGCAGTCTTTAGCTTCACAAGCTCCATGGCTATTTCCAAGTTCCCGTTCAATAAATCAGCACTGGTAGAATCAAATTACTGTACGTTTCAGGTAGGACGGTAAGAGGCCAGCGGCGCACAGGAAATATTGAAAGACATTTAGGAATGGTATTATGTTCGGAGTTTCTCCATAAATTTTAAACCGTCAAAAATTCTGTGTCCATCAAAATCACCCGGAAGGACTTAGCTGCAGATTGAACTTGAGTATCTTTTGATTGCCATCGCCCGTATACGAGATATCATTTAAATCATGTTCGTTGGTTACAAAATAGCTAGTCGGAAGTTTTCTAGCGCACTGTGTCGCCTTTGCCATAATCTTTGTTGCTATGAAGCTAGCACGTACTATCATCAGCATAAATTGAAACTCAGAGAGGAAAGCAGTAATAAGAACACCTATAATGCCTCATTACGTTAAATTATATGGTCAATATCTCGGTGGCCCATTCCTAAAGTTGATGAAGCCGCAAACGTACGCTTTGCAGCCTGAATCGGGTCACTGTTACAAACATGCGAGCATGGAAACTTCAAACGAATGATAGTTGTTAACTTGTTGAATTTTGCATTTATGCTAGCAGTACATGTGGCACCAACTTGCCCAGGAACGCGTGCTAGTTTTCTGCTTCTTGCTTGCAATTTCGTCTGAGTACACGGCTGTTCCGGGTGCTGTAATGCACAGCCTGTTGGCGTTATTGACGGCGTCAAATGACTTATTGAGCGAAAAGGCCGGCGTCCGTCATCGGTAGCAGCGAAACGGCAGGGAAGTTGCCTACGCCACGGCACGAGCGACACAGCAGAGCTGGCGACCAGGTGTCGCGTGAGTGGAGATACGGCTCGCCTCCCTCGTGTGTTGTCGGTGCGCAGCGCAAGCTCTCGCCTGCATTCGAACTGAGCAAGGCCAAACGCGCCTGAACGCGCTCGCTTGGCCGCGAGTTGATAACTCGAAGTAGTGCTCAGCGTCGTTCAACTGAACATCAATGTTCTCGCACTCACAACTCGTAAAAAGTGCTTCGGTAGTTCGGTGTTCTCGGACTTTTGTCGAAATTCCTTACGACAATGCCCGGCTCATCTTTGACTGCACACATCTTGTTCTGACATTTTCAGTTTTCTTCATGTTTCTATGTTTCTCCCATTTTTGTGTTCCTCAATTTTTACGATGTTATAATTTCAAGTGATGCTTATTTTTCTCTTCTTGATCAGCTTTCTCAGTTTAATCAGTTCGGGCCTGTCTTTCCAGTTGGATAATTCCAACTTTAGGAGGCAAGGTTACCTCTGTCGGTTCTTTATTAGATTCTTTGCCAGCTTGGCTCGCTGTTGCATTAGTGCCTTACCTTCCACTTCAATTACGGTCCCTCAAATACTTTTCGTCAAGGTCTCGCACACTACTTCTGCGCCATCCTAATTCTCCAGTTCTAAAGCGTCATGGTCGTTCGCGAATGCGAGCCCGAATTCCTCTGCCTTCTCATGACTGCTGCCTCGCCCTGTTTCTTATTGATTTCTACTTTCTTTCTTCTAAGTCAGAGAAATGTTAGACCTCACTAACCGGCGCCCTTTTACCTGCCTAACACTTGTGCCTTCTGAACAATGTCGGGGTTAGCACAGAGTCATCATCCTCATCAGCAGTCTATTTTATGTCTACTGCAGGACGAGAGCCCCTCCCTGTGATGTCTAATTATCCCTGTCTTGCGCCAACCGATTCCAGCTAGCGTCTACGAATTTCTTAATTTCATCCCCCCCCCCCCCGAGTCTTCTGCCGTCAACAGCGCTTCTCTTCTCTTGGCAGCCATTCTGTAACCCTAATGGTCCACCACTTATCTAACTTACGCATTTATCTAACCTACGTGAATATTTTATATATTGGAAGTAAGCTAATGGGCCTAAAATTTGCCAATCATTTAACGTCTCCCTTTATGTGGATTAGTATAATGTTGGCATTCTTCCAGTTCTCTGGGACCCTTGAAGTCGATAGATAGTAGCCGCTAGTTTTTCAAGCATTATGTCTCCATCATCTTTGATTAATTCGACTGGTAGTCAATTTCCTGCCTCTTTTCCCCGTTTCATGCCTCGCAAGGGCCTTCTAACTTAATCGCTAGTTATAGAAGGAGCCTATGTAACCTGTTCATTACTACTTTGAATGGAGGTATCGTGGCTGCTTTGGGTACTGTACAGGTCAGTATAGAATTCTTCCACTGCTTTTACTATATCTTCGAGATTGCTGATGGTATTACCCTGCCTATCTTTCAGTACATGCATCTTGTTTTGTTCGATGCCTAGGTTCCTGCTCACTGTTTTCAGGCTGCGTCCATATTTTACTGCTTGCTCAGCCTTTCTCACGTTATAATTTCGAGTATCCCTTATTTTCTCCTTGTTGATTAGTTGTTGTCGATTAGGATAGAGTATGAAATACATTTCAGTTCATGTTATCCGTTTACAGCTTCTCAAGGCTCACTTCCTGTGAACCTTGAGGCAGTATAATTCATTATGATTAGTCGACGTTGGGGCATAGATTATGATATTTTAATTTATATGTCTTTTCTAGCATCTGTTTCGTTATTACTGTAGAACTCGTCGATTTTTCCAGCTATGTTGTTATGAACGAGAAATCTTTCCCCGGTTGTCCTCTTATATGAGAGGCCTTTCTTGCAGAGCATGCGCCCATCACTAAGCACTGTAGGTGCCTCACAAGCTTTCTTCGATAAGGCCAGTGCTATCTTAGGTAATGCGCGGTAACCTCTCAAAGACACGTTACGTAGTGTCTTATTTGTCCTCTATTCGTCATTTTCTCTCGTAGCCTAAGTAGCGCAAGTTATTCTAAATGTGCACCAACTCGCCCAAATCAAATCAAATCTTGACTAATATTAGGCGGGTATGCATCCGAGAGAGTCTACTGGAATTTTTCGACAAGCGGCGCGCACTCTTATATACTGACCCTTTCTCGGCGAAAGTGGCGATCATGGCGAGTAAGTTTTCGGACGCCCGCGCGTCCCGGTCGCCAAAGTGCTCCGGGTGGAGGAGTGGCAGACCGAACGTGTAGACCAGGTCCATGCCGTGACCGACGCCAGCCCAGCTGAGCTGCGGACGCGAGCTCGACCACTGGTCGAACACGTACGAGTGCACGGAGCCGTTGCGGGAGGCGTGCGCAGCGGCGGCCGCGTGCATCGGGCACACGAACAGCCGCTCGCTCAGGTAGTCCACCAGCTGGCGTCGCAGCCCGGCGCCGTCCGTCGAACGGGCCGCGTACTGCTCGAGGAGCTCGGCCGCGTCGTCGCTCGTCCACGCAGACACCGCCTGCAGGGCGCAAAGCCACACGTTTTCACTTCACCACGGAACATCTCAATCTTCGAAGCGCACTTGAATTGCGCACCAGGCGCAGTTGTACGACACTCTGTCGTTTTACCCAATCAATAGCTGTCAATTGTGACAGAGTTATCGCGCACTGGACCAAGCAAGCACACTACGAAGAAAAAATTGGCAGTCATTTTAGCGTGCATACGCTAAAGAGATGAAGGCGAAAGCCTGCCCGCTCGCGGCATTCATTACGTGACGTTTTCATTCGAATGCGTTGTAACTTCCTGTCACATGTTTTTTCCCACCAAATGTCGTTGGTTCGAATCCCTTAATTACCTCCACCTTAATTACGGCTGCCCTAATTAGCACCAAAGGTCGCGGGGTCGACTAGGACCAAAATTTGAGGGGTCGCCTCCCACCAAAGTTGTGGGTTCGAGTGTCTCAATAACGTACTTTTTATTTTTAATTAATGTTTCCTTAATTAACACGAAAGGTAGTGGGTCCACGACCCCCCGGTCGCCATGGACGCCCACCACCTGGACGAGCTCACCTCGGTGAGCGAAGACCCAGTGCTTCAGCCCAGCTCGTCTGCCGGCGACTGATACCGACGCGACTTGGAGACTTCCCGTCGCCAACGCCAGAAAAAGCACGACCAAGCTCGGGCGCTAATCATGCCGCACCTGCAAGCAGTCCGCCTAGCCACGCCGGGATTGCCTCGGCGAAGGACGCTCCAGCAACGTCGGCAGACGCGACATGCGCTACGCCGAATAACGCCACACGAGAAGGAGCCGCTCCAGTTAGGCCAGGGCCCGCACATTCTCGCGAAAAATTAACCGCGGCGCGTTCCAGCATAAGCGCGGAAGTGGAGCTTCTATACTTTTGTCGCATACTTTAATTTGTATTTCTTTTTCACCCGCCGTGGTTGCTCAGTGGCTATGGTGTTGGGCTGCTGAGCACGAGGTCGCGGGATCGAATCCCGGCCACGGCGGCCGCATTTCAATGGGGGCGAAAACACCCGTGTCCTTAGGTTTAGGTGCACGTTAAAGAACCCCAGGTGGTCGAAATTCCCGGAGTCCTCCACTACGGCGTGCCTCATAATCAGAAAGTGGTTTTGGCACGTAAAACCCCATAATTAAATTTTTTAATTTGTATTTTTTCTGCTAGGGGTGCTCAACGCGGCTCAACTTCAAAATGGCTTCAGAATAGGTAGGCGTTTAGATAACTTATTTGTTCTTACTCAGTGTATTGAAATATCAAAAGTTGAAAGCTGACCGTTATATGTGGCCTTTTTAGACATTACAGGAGCATATGACAACGTAGACCGCAACATTTTGTGGGATATTCTGGAAGGGGAAGCCTTCGGTGAAGATTGTCTACAGCTTTTGAGAGAGATTTATCTAGAAAATACCGTTTGCGTTGAATGGGAAGGGTTGAGGAGCGAGGAGAAAGTTCATATCAACAAGGGACTGAGGCAGGGGTGCCCTTTATTCCCGCTGCTGTTTATGATGTATGTTCATGGTGAGGATGGATTCCCTCCCCGTCACTCTTCCCCAGTGTAGAGTAGCAGGCCAGAGCAAGTTATAGTTCAGGCCGACCTCTCTGCCTTTCTGTAAATAAATTTTTCTCTCTCTCTGGTGAGGATGGAGAGGGCGCTAGAGGGAAGAAATATCGGGTTTAATCTTCCATACAAACAGGCGGCTACAGTAATAGAGCAGCAGCTCCCAGGTTTATTTTATGCGGACGAAATTGTGTTGCTAGCTAACAAGCAAAGTGATTTGCAACGTCCGGCTAATATCTGTGGACAGGAAGGCAACAGTTTAGGTTTGAAATTTAGTGTTAGAAAATCAGGTGTTATGGTATTCAGTGAAAACAGTAAACAGACAGTGGAGATACAGTGCCAGGAAATACCTCGGGTAACAGAATATAAATACCTTGGTATATAGATAAACGAGGGCAATAGATATATGGAAACACAGGGAAAAACAATAACAGTGAAGGGGAAGAGAAATGCAGCCATAATGAAGCACAGAGCGCTATGGGGATACAATAGGTACGAGGTCCTCGGAGGTATGTGGAAAGGTGCAATGGTTCGAGGGCTTACTTTTGGAAATGCGGTTGTTTGCTATAAATCAGGGGTACAATGAGGACTCAATGGGAACCAAAGATCAGTGGGTCGCCTCGCATCGGGCGCTCACGGGAACACTACAAATGAAGCTGTGCAGGGTGATATGGGCTGGACTAGTTTTGAAGTGAGGGAAGCTTGCAGTAAAATTGAGTATGAAGAACGGCTGAGGAATATGGAAGAAAATGAATGGGCTGGGAGGGTGTTCAGGTATCTGTACAGGAAAAACATTGATTCACAGTGGAGTAAAAGAACTAGGAAGCTTACCAGCAAGTGTGCGGCCTGTAGGGTGGGCAACACAGCAACAAAGAAGGTCAAGCGGAAAGTCAGAGAGGCTGAAATAATGTCATGGGTGGCGGCAATGGAAAAGAAACCTGCCATGAGTAACTGCTTAAGAGGAAAAAACGAAATCAGGAAAGAAACCATTTATGATAACTCAAAGGGAAGCTCATTACTTTTCGAAGCGAGATCGGGATGCCTTAGAACACGCACCTATAAAGCGAGATATAAGAAGGAAGAAGAAGCATGTGCTTGCTGTGGTAAAGCTAGGGAAACAACGGAGCATGTTTTATTAGAATTTGAAGACTTCTACCCAGCGGTCGATTTAGGCACCACTGGCCTCCTTGAAGTCCTTGGGTTCAGCGGGAGCAGTGGTAAAGCAAACATGTCCGCAATAGGCATTAGTAAGAGGCGATTGGAGGATTGGTGGAAGAAAAGTGGGGAAACGACAAAAGACGGAGACGTACAAAAGCACAGTTCGAAATAGGGGATCAGAAAATTTGGGTGTGGTAGTGCATAGCGTTTTTTTTTTCTTTTTTTATTGTTTAACCTAGGGTAGGACATTAGGCAGTATAATAGCAAGAGCTTGGTGGCGCAACCCACCGCCCCGTTCCAAAGGGGACGCTCATAACATCGATCCATCTATCCATCTATCCATATTTGATCTATAAATGTACACATAATTACCGTCAAACATAGTTAACGTGTAACTTTCTGCAAAATGAACAAACAATTCTTTTTATTAAACGTACGTTATTAAAGCCTGTGCTTTAATACTTGAATAAAGGTTTTGAGACCTCACTGACGTGCGATAAGCAGCATCCGTCTGGTATCGATTGCAGTCCGTGCAGTTTATCGATTCAAATTGTACGGCGGTTATATTTGCGAACGGGGTGGTCGTTTCCTTTGTGCAGCATCACGCAGGTTCGTCTTAATTAGCCAACAATAATATCTCAGCCAGTTTATGCATCTGACATTCGATAGCCGCTACCATACGATCGTGTTTAAGAGGAAGCTTTAGCTCGGGCCCAACTCCTACGCGGCCTATTCAAATACATGTAAAACACAAAAACGCTTTTCTGAGATAACCCCTGGACCGATTTTAATGAAATTTGTTGCATTTGAGAGAGGAAGTTCAATTCTAGTGACTGTTGCAAGCGGAATTTCGATTTTTCTCGTGAATATTGTTAAAAAGATTTTCAAATATTCGGCTGTATGAAAAAAATAGAAGCACGAACTTTACAAATTCATAGCTCTGTATCAATAACAGATATCGCGGTTCTGTAAACGGCCTCCATTAGATCATTCAAAGCGAACAAATTCTGTATGTGAATTCATATCTTACGTGAATTCGTTATGTTGTGGACAAGGGCTCTGCAAAAGCTTTATTTTCATAATACCACGTTTTTCGAGATTCATGTGTAACATATCAATTTTGTCCGCCTTAGATGTAATATTAGACGCAATTCACAGAATTGTGATATCATTTTTCGTTGCTGAGTTAGAAAGTTGTAAACTTGATAGTTTCGCTTTCTGAAAATTTGCGATTCTTGCGAATTTTTAATAAAAATTTGACGAGCTAAATAAAAAATTCAAAACCAACAGTCACTAGATTTTAAGTTTTTCTTTTAAATGCAACAAACGTAGTCAAATTTGGTGCAGTGGTTGCAGATAAAAACGAATTCTCCTTTTACATGCATTTAGATAGGAGCACCCGAGCGACTGAATTTTATCAGCTGCGGCGTTTCACTGGCGTAATGGGTACATACACGGCTTCCGTCGTCAGTGGTCTGCCGCGTCTAGCCGCGTAATGATGGGTTGCTTGAAAAAAATGTGCTAGCTAGCGTGAAAACTCGTCGCTGGAACCGAGCACAGTCTTTCTGGAAACTACCTAAGAAAGCGGATTAACCTTGCAGCTTCTGGGTGTGTGCACCGGTGAGTCAAAAAACACTGCTTCGCATTTTCAGCTTTCAATTTCTTCGGGTGCAAGGCGGGTAAAACAGACCGAGAGACGGGGCCCCAGCTCGCGGCATCGATGGTGGAGGCGAAGCCTTGCGCGCCGCTGCTGCGGCGCTACCGAGAGAGGGCGCTCGCTGGTGTGACGTCACGCTAGGAGGATAAATGGGGCTACAGCTCGGCTCTTCGCAGTGTCGGCTCTTCGCTGTGTCGGATGATGTATAGCCATAAGTTTAACAAAGGGCAACCATGTCCACACCATCAGCCGAACCAAGGCGCAGCCAAGCGTATTGCTTTCGCAATCTTCCAGGCTTAACCAAGCTAAGCCTTCAGCCAATTTTTTTTTTTTCAAAGTGGAAAATCATAATAAAGCTATTGCTCCTCAAAGGCAATTCAAACAAGGCTCTTGTTATTTTGCCACGTTGTTAAAATTCCTAACACGGAGTACAGAATAAAAAACAAATAGTTTTGGCTGTGTCTGCATGAATGATACACTGCGATAAACTCGCAGCAAATTAGTGCAAGTGTACTTTCGGTGATATGGTTGGATTAATACCATTTGATACATAATAAAATTACTGTGTTTATTACCAAGTAGCTGGCAAAAAAATTAATCGAGGCTTCACTAAGCACAGCCCCCACAAGGACACCGTTGAAAGAAATGCAGACTCAAGACAGTGTTGTGTGTGCTTTTCTGTCATGGAGCGTTTTGTGCAGTGTACTTACATGCATGAATCACAAACTCACTCACGCTTCCACCATAGTAACTGAGGCTTTCTTCTTTTGCCTCCAGCCTCCAAGATGCTGCTTATATTTGATCACCACCTTGGACTCTATTGTCTGTGGACGTACAAGCCACCAGTGAATGTGTCACCACAGAGGCAGAATCCTCGCAAGGTAAGTTTCTGAACACTTCAGCTAGAACTGTGATTTGTTCATTTATTGGACAAACTTTTTTCACCATTCTTTGCTTGCATGTTTGTCATAGCTTCATGATTTCTCTTTTCAGGAAGAAGGACAAAGAGAGATTGTTGGTTTGCAAGCTGCCCACGCCAAGCCATAAGAAGCTCAACGGACACCCAACAGGTCCTCTTGAACTACGTGCCTCACCATGAAATGTTTGAAAAGTTACCAGATAGAGGGCTGTGAGCCCTATCAGGAAAGCAACAGTCTGCAGTTTTGTATCGTACCGAGCGGGAATGCTAATTTGGCATACATGTTTGCTTGATTGTAAGGGCATTTTATGACAATCGAAGAAGTAACAAGTTGAGTCCGAATTTGTTTCTTTTCTCGTCATGTAGCAAGCTTCTACTTGGTAATGCACAAATTCTGTCATTTGCTGTTTGAAAATCAGATTGACGGGCATTACCCGCAAGTATCACATGCTCCTTCATAGCGTTAATTTGTTACATGAAACTGCAAAGAATTTTAAAGCCTTCAAAACTGCTCAGTGCAATTTTGAGGAAATTATGCTTCATGTTCACTGAAACTCTGGCACTCACTCTTTACTTCATTATTATATTTTCTTATTTAAAGTACACTCAGGGCCGTATGACATTAAAGAGGGGAGTGGTTACCAAGCAGTAGAGTAAAACAAACAAGCAAGAGCAGTGAGTCTTGGTAATACAATAATTCTCCTGATTATACAATGTTAGCTAATTTTTTACAAAAAGTTTGTTATCCGTGATGGCTGCGATACTCGAGAGAAGGTGGTTCCATTCCTGAGATGTACGGGGGATGAAAGATTGAAGGAAAGACGTCGTGTAGCAAGAACCAATCCCTGCGTTACTGCGATGATCGATGCAGTTTGAAATGTACTTGAGGCCGTGGTATGAAGTCGTCGTGAAGTGTGGTATGACGGAAAATTTTGTGAAATAGCGAAACATGGCGACTAGCTAGGGGAATAAGTGCTGGTTAGCTTCATTAAGGTCATACTCGCGGTACAGTACAGTAAGAATGATACGAGTAGAGTTATTTTGCACTAGTTCAAGTGAAGTAATAAGACGAACGCGACTGGGATCCCATATTGCAGATGCATATTCAAGTTTTGAGCGTATTAGCGTCTTGTAAAGGTGTAGTTTTAAAGTAGACAGCGCTTTGGAAAAGTTGTACTGTAAGTACCCGAGCAGGTGAATTGCATTGTTAATGACACTCTATATTGGTCCAATTTAATTTATTCGTAATGTGTACACCAATATATTTATAAGACATGAAATCTAAGGGAGCATTGTTAAGATGGTAAGTGATAGGGTTAGAACTAGATCTGGATATTGCATTTTTCATTTGCAAAAATCAGTAACTAGGCTAGCCCTGCACCGTAAGAAATGGCTATCACAGGCAACTTCACACAACTGGCCTACTCCACACTTCTCAAACATGACGAACCAATAAAATTAAATTTTCTTTCTCTTCGAACAGCAGATGACATACAAGAGGACAGTGTGTTCACAAAAAGTTTTTGAAATATACTGGAAGTTTGGCTTAACATTCAGCCAATCAACAGTGGACGAGCAAGGGAAGCCTCAGATGACATGCAAGAGGACAGGGTGTTCACAAAAAGTTTTTGAAATATACTGGAAGTTTGGCTTAACATTAAGCCAATCAACAGTGGATGAGCAAGGGAAGCCTCAGCGTGGGAACTTATCTTCGTCACCGCCCTCACAAATATTTTTGATTTCTGACACCTTGGCTACAGGCTTAGGCTTCCCTTGCTCACTTCTATTACTCAACTGACGTGTTCATCTCCTTGTAACCTTTTTGAATTGTTTGAACACGCAAACCGAGATGCTTTTTTCAACATGAAACCATAAATTGCATTTTACAAGGATCCGTGAGCATTAATTGGGCATACTTATATGTTCATTTAGTGTCCTTGTTTACACACAATATTGGCAGAGGTGCTTGTAAGCACTGTCATCTCCATAACGTTCCTCGTCTTCCTACGAGTACTCCACTTTGACAAAGCCTTTACTGCTGCATCTGAACACTAAATGTGCAGTAGAAATATCAAGAACACACAATATGTGATCTAAAATTTAACATAACGTTTTTTTTCCCTCAGGACTTCGCGCCTATCGACAATGTGTTATCAAAACAATGCGACATTGCAGCTCGAGCTTACCTTACTGACAGTACATGTTTGCTGAGCACTTCTGTTTATTTCTATAATCTAGCTGAAATTGTCGAAGACAGACAACATACATATAGTACGGAACACGTCAAACAGCTCTGTATGCAACAGAAGTACTAGTGTAAGCGAGCGCAATATCGTTGTCCTTGCTTTAGCGGCACGCCAAACGCGAGGAGAAAACTTCGCCCGAATTCAGCTTTCAGTTCCGTTAAATAGATTACTATCTGTGTTTCTGTATGCTATAAACTCAGTAACTCACAGCATTAGCTCCACCTGACCTGTACGAAAATTGTGGTCATGTACTGCTTCATTCACGATTGACAATAAACAATGTAAGCTTACTTGTCTGACGTGTTTTTTTTTGCCAGTTGAGGCTTCTCGGTCACATGGCAATATAATAAAGGTATCGATAGTCATTTTAGAGTAACGTACACACGAACACCGCTCCGAAAGCGGTGGCAAAACACACAACACCAGCGCGTGAGCAGCACAACGAACCCCATCAGCCGCTACCGTAGCGGCCATATTGCTCACTACGTAATGATGATGATAATAGTGTCAGCGCCATCTCTCGGTCGCATACTTTAGCTCGCAACGCCACCGCTACTCTTATTTCCGTTGCACTGTGGAAAGTACAGTTACCCCTCTCTAAGTTTGTATAGGTGTTCTGTGGTTACGCCGGAAGTTGCCGCCGCTCCCACGCACAGACTTGAAAATCATCATGCGGCCGAAAAAGGGTCCGGCTATTCGAAACTTCACGACACACCAGATATCCCGTGCCGTTATGGTGGCGGGAAATTCTCAACAACATTGCACGGGTGACCACTTCATCATTCGCACCCGCCCCGGGTCGAACATTATTATTGCCAGCACGCAACATGTTGACAAAGCCCAACTTCTTCGCCGGGCCACCACCCTCACTTTGGAAGGGAAGACCACGAGTTCAACACTTACGTGGCGGCCCCCGAAGACACGCTGCGTGGAGTCATCCACGGCATAGACCCCGGCACCACTCCGGAGGAACTCGCTGCCAACCTCCGCGTGCGCACGCAAGGGGTGACAGTGCACAGTGCACGGATGCTTGGTGCTAGTAAATCTGCTGTGATCACCTTCGAGGGCCCCCTCATCCCCCGCTATGTACTGTATTACGGGGGAGGGGGAGGTAGCCTGCCACCCATACAAGCCGACGCGGCAATCCTGCCAAGTCTGCTTACAACCGGGACACCTATCGGACGTGTGCCCTACGCCGAACGCTCAAGTGTGTCGGCAGTGCGGTACTCTCGACCCCGTGGACGGTCACCCCTGTGCTCCCAAATGCAAATTGTGTGGGGATGGCCACCGACGGGCGCCAAGGAGTGCTCACAGAGACTGAAAGCCCTGCGGCCACGGCCCCCCTCCCGCCTCGCTGCACCCACCCAGCCTCGGGGGTACAACACCCAGCGCAACCCGCTCAATCTCAAACGCAGATGGCTCATCAAGGAGGGGGAGACTTCGCGCAGCCATTCTCGCCCGCGGTCGCAGTCTTTCCCTCTCTTACCCCCTGCATGACCTGGTGAGCAGCAACAGCCGCAGAACCAGGACCGGAAGGCCAATGGGCAGCAGCAACAGCCCACCCGCCAACAGTACCAGCAGGCCTCCAGCAAATCTGCCGAGATGCACAATTCCACCCCCTCAGTGGGCACCGATACCAAGGTGAGCTGGGCAGTCGTAGGGGCGACACCCATCGCTCCGCCGAACACTCAATTCCCCGTCTGCGAACGCCTTCTCGCGGAAAATTTAAAGCTTAAACAGGAGCTGGCTGCCGTCAGGACGCGACAGGCTAAGGACAGCGCTCAACTCCGAGCCCTAATGGCGCGCCTCAGGTCACCACCCGACTCCACTGAACACCCCTCACAAACCACCCCCAACAGGCAAGCAAACCCTATAATGCCGCACTCGATTCCCACCCCGGCGGACTCCGCAGTCACACGTGAAGAAATACGCGAGATGCTTTCTGCGCTCAACCAACACTTCAGTTCCGCCTTCACGCAACACCTCACACAGTTCGAAGTCCGCCTCCACTCCCTCGAGACACGCCTCGAGGCCCAAATTGCCGAAACCGGCGGAACTATACGAAAGATGAGGGCCGCCCTCAGTTCCCACACTACGGCAGATCAAGTCTCTCTCAGACTAAGCCCGGAGTCGCTTGGCCCCGAACTCACACCGGGGTCGACACTCGCTGACCTCACCCTCGCTCCCACATCGGCCTCGCAAATGGACACCTTGACACACCCACTTCCCCACACCACGAGTTAACCATGGGCAGCACAACCCCACCCACCGTCGAACCTTTAGAAATCTGGCAATGGAACTGCCGCAGCTTCCGCAAAAAGGGCGGCCTCCTCCAACAATACATTAACACACACTTTACTCAACCAGATGTTATAGCGCTACAGGAACCGGGCACATCACCCACACTCCCAGGCTACGAGTCCTACGATAGCCCGACAAAAGGTAGAGCGGCCATCCTGGTAAACAAAGCTCTAGCTGCAATTGGCCTCGACAACATCCCAGGCACCAACATCGACCATGTGATAGTGTAGCTACTTCTCAGGCGCAAGAAGAATATCAAGAAGCGAAGCGTCATCAACGTCAACGTATACAGCCCTCCGAAGCAGAAAGCTACCGACTTCCATGCTCTCGTCCAGGGTGCCAGTAAATTGGCCCAGGGGAAGGAACTCATACCCCTTGGGGACTTCAACGTTCTCGACGAACGCTGAGGATACAACCGTTCGGATGTTAAAGGCAAGCAACTAGCGGCTGCCACCGAAAAATTCCAACTCGAATTGCTTACGGACCCCGCAACCCCTACCCGGATCGGCAACAGTGTATGCAGGGACATTTGCGCCAATCTCACCTTCGCCCGTGGCAGTGCAAACTATAATTGGGACAACTTGCAGGAATTTTTGGGTAGC
This sequence comes from Dermacentor andersoni, assembly GCF_023375885.2. Classification (NCBI taxonomy): domain Eukaryota; kingdom Metazoa; phylum Arthropoda; class Arachnida; order Ixodida; family Ixodidae; genus Dermacentor; species Dermacentor andersoni. Next base: position 5,874,894 of record NC_092823.1, read on the forward strand.
GACCACTGCATTCTTCGCACACAAATTACGGAGAGTGCGCTGCGTCGCTCCATTGGACAATCTTGCATCACAAAGTGGGACACCTTCCGCCGCGGTAGCGAGCACTCAAGTAGCAACCTCACAAACCTCACCGACTGGTGCGATCAACTTAAAGAGATTCGGGACCATTGTACCACCGTTGTTAAGAGAACATCTTGACTCCCGGAAGTGGACGGCCATCTCCTGCACCTGTGGGAAACCAGAAGAAGCCTCATCCGCAGATGGAAGGCCCAAAAACGTAACCGACGTCTCAAGGTCAAGATCGCAGCTCTCACCGCCCAGGCTGAGCAGTATGCTGCACAACTGGCGCGGATAAATTGGCGCCAATTCAGCGACTCACTTCGAGACTCACTGGGTACGGCCAGCATGTGGCACGTTCTACGAGCTTTGATTGACCCTACTCGAACAAAAAATGAAAGAAACAAATAAATCTCGCGCCTCATACATGCATTTGAGGGCACAAATGACGAGTTGCTTGCTCAAGTCTAGCGCAAGTGCTTTGGTGATTATCATCCGCCTCCCTCTCGAGCGATGTATCAAGGTGACCCAAACGACACCCTCGACCGACTGATAACGCTGGACGAAGCCTGTCCTCCCATTCGCAGCAGCACTCGCAACACAGCAGTCGGGACTGAAAGAATCACGTACTCTCTCAACAGGAACCTCGACGAGATCGCCGTACGAGAACTCACGGAGTTCTTAAACGACCATTGGCAATGCGGCACCCTCCCCTCCATGTGGAAGCACGCAGAGGTGAAGATGATACCAAAGCCAGGCAAAAAACTCCATATCGAGAACCTCCGACCGATATCACTTACTTCCTGCCTCGGTAAACTCTACGAACGTATTATCGCTAGCCGCCTGTAAAACTATCTCGAGGACAATGACCTTCTCACGCATTCTATGTACGGATTCCGGGCCCATCTTTCAACCCAGGATGTGCTGCTACAAGAAGAAGTCATTGACACTGCCCCAAAGCACGGAGAAAACATCATTCTGGTCTTGGACATCAAGGCCGCTTTTGAAAATGTGCGCCATCAGGCCATTCTCGAGGGCCTCGCTGCCCTTAACTGCGGACAACGCACCTACATGTATGTTCAGGCATTCCTGTCGGATCGCACCGCCACGGTCTCTCTCGGCCCAATCCGATCAAACATCATGAAGGTTCCGAACAAGGGCCCCCACAAGGCTCCGTGATCTCCACGCTACTGTTCAACGTAGCCATGGTTGGTCTTGCGCATGAACTCCAGCGCATCAATGGCATACATCACGCAATGTGCGCGAAATGATATTGACACGTGTACTTCTTTGTCTTTATCAAGCGACACGTTTCACCGCCTAACAAATGTTATCGCACAGCCCTGGACGCGCCTGCATGTATCGGAAGTTTGTGGAATGTTATCGATGCTTCCATCCGCTGTCTGTTACCGAACCTTGTATAATCTGATTGCATGTGTGCGCGACGCGAATAATGTAGTACTTTGTGGAAGGCAAGCGGGTCCCAGCGATTACTCTGGAACATTCGACCACTGATGTATAAAAGCCGACGCGCTTGACCCGCTGAGCGGATTTTGACGATCGCCGACTTTGTTCGCCGTTATTTAAGTGTAGCCTGTTTTGTGGGCCCAGGTTCGCCCCATAAAAGTTAGTTTCGTCTTTCACAGTATTGCTACTGTGTTCTTTATACGTCACTCCACGCTACATCTGGTGGAGGTGCTTTTCGTTCATGTACCGGACGCCCCGAAAAGCCGTGATCCAAGCGCGGACCGCAAAAAGAACACCAACGTCATCCCGGACCATCGAGCAAGCCGCTGTCTTCAACAGCTGCCTCCGGAGCACGGACTTCTAACTGAGAGCACCAAGAAGGTTGTGGCCAAGGCAACCACAATGGCAGCCACAGTGTCACCCATCGTATTTCAACAGCCCAGAGAGCCCCCTACATTCCGTGGAGCTACGTCGGAGGATCCGGAAACCTGGCTCGAAACCTTCGAAAGGATCTCGACCATCAACAACTGGACCTCTGAGGATAAGCTACGACATGTGTACTTCTAATTGGAAGATGCCGCGAGGACTTGGTTCGAGAACCGGGAGTTCACCCTTACGAGATGGGACCTGTTCCGCAGTAACTTCCTGAGGACGTTCAAGAGCGTTGTCCGTAAAGAAAGGGCCAAAGTTCTGCTGGAAACCCGAGGCCAACTACCCAATGAGACCATCGCCATCTTCATTGAAGAGATGACCCGTCTTTTCCGGCACGCACACCCGGAAATGCCCGAAGAAAAAAAAGTGCCTTTCTAGATGCGAGGGGTAAAGCAATAACTTTTCGCCGGACTGATCCGAAACCCACCAAAGACCGTAGCCGAGATCTTGACAGAGGCAACGACGATTGATAAAACTTTAGAAATGCGCACTAGACACTATAACCGCCAAGTGCTCACGCCTCAGTGCGCCATCAAAGAACTGGGCTACGGTGATCTCCAAGAGACCATCAGGGCCATTGTGCGCGAAGAACTGCGCAAGGTCTTGCCTTCGTCGCAGCCTCAAGTGACCTCGATCGCTGACATCGTGAAAGATGAGGTTCAGCGATCGCTTGAAGTTCCTGAGGTGCAACCTCATATGTGGGTGCCTTCTTATTCAGCAGACACGCACCAGAAGAGAAAAGGAACTGTTCAACAAGACGACCTCGCGCATCTATACGAGAGTCGCCCCACAGGCAGTTGTGCGCATTGAAATCCCCAAGGACAAAGTAAGGTTCTTGCAATTCATCTATGAAGGACTGAAATTCATGTTTAGTTAATTTGGAATGTGGGGGTATGTAGAGCGAGCAGACAGTGATAAGTTTGTTTAGGAGAACAGCACGAACCGCCACTGCTTCAAGGGGCGTTTGTAGCTGCAAACGTTGACACGCTATGCCTTTCTGAATAACAATGGCAACACCGCCCGATGATGCCAGAGCATCATCGCGATCTTTCCGAAAAGTAACATACTGTCGAAGCAAGCTTGTGTATTTTGGTTTTAGGTGTGTTTCCTGTAAGCACAGCACATTCGGATTGTGTTTGTGGATGAGTTCTTGTACGTCATCAAGGTTTCTAAGAAGACCTCTGACGTTCCATTGAATAATTTGTGTATCCATATTTAAAGTAAATTGGTGCTGTCTTTACGGAAATGGAAGTGATCCCTTAGTTTACAGAGCTCTACAGGCCCTGTAGCCGGGGTTTTGCCCTTTCTGGAGCGTTCGAGGGAGTCTCGCCGCTCCTTAGGCGTTTGGTGCGCCTTGAGGACAGGTGTAGTGTCCATTGCCTCTAGTGAGGCTCCGGACACGTGCTCTTGCGAGCGAGAAGTTTTCAGAGAGTCCCGCCTTGGAGGGCAAGACCCCTGCGCCCACCAGCCCGGAAGTCGATGGGGCTCCCTGAGGGATTTGGCTGCGCCGGCTGTTGCCAGCGCTGGAAGGGGCCGGGGAGGTTGGGGCAGCCTCGGCTGCACCCACGTTTGGGGTCGATGGTCCCTTCTGCTCGGTTGGCAGAGCAGCGCTAGCTGCAACCACCATGGGGGCAGATGGCGTAACTGCCGACTCACTGCTTGTGGGTCGGACAGCCGCTGGAGGCCGTTGTGACGCTGCCCCCTGACGCGCCACTTCGGCAAAGCTTTTCTTTGGCAGGTATGCTACCCGCCTGCGTGCCTCTTTGAACGATATGTTTTTCTTAACTTTGATTGTGACTATTTCTTTTTCTTTTTTCCATGATGGACAGGACCGCGAGTACGCGGCGTGTTCCCCATCACAGTTCACGCAGTGGAGAGAGTTCTCACAAGCTTCAGAGGTGTGTTCGTGGGCACTGCATTTCGCACAGGTTTGGCGGCCTCGGCAGCTTTGCGAGCTGTGGCCAAAACGTTGGCATTTGAAACATCTCAGGGGGTTTGGCACGTATGGCCTAACGCGGAGCTTAATATACCCTGCATCGATCGACTCGGGCAGGATACTTGAACCGAAGGTAATTATCAAGTGCTTCGTTCGGATTTCTTTGCCATCTCGCCTCATCTTAATTCTTTTGACATTGATTACATCTGTTTACTGAAGCCCTCCACGAGTTCAGCCTCAGTGAGCTGCAGCAAGTCATCGTCCGACACAACGCCGCGGGTGGTGTTCATAGTACGGTGCGGGGTTACTGATAGTTGGTTACCCCAAATGACACTAGCTTAGGCAGTTTCTCGTATTGCTTCTTATCGCGGAGCTCTAGGAGGAGATCACCGCTTGCCATCCTGGTGGCTTTATAACCGGCTCCAAAAATATCATTAAAGTCTTTGATACAAGGAACGGTGAAATAGTGCGCACTGGTTTGCCGGGTTTTTCCGAGTGAACTACATGGAAACGTGGGGAGTTGTGGACTTGGCGTCCGAAAAACTGAAAAACTTCATCGGTGCGCCCTCTTTACTGAGGGCGATCAGGGAGTGGAGGAAAGGAGCTATCCATAAAGATATGTGAGATTTCGGCAGTAACGCCAGCCACCCACCGTGGAGTCCTACAAGGGGACGCTGCAGGACCCGTGAAACACGGCCTGCAAACGCCAGCTGTACGTTACCACTATAACCAAATATGAAATAACCTAGGTTGGCTATTCACACAAGGTTAACCCTTGCTACCTGGAAAAATTGGAAGTAAAGGGGAAGTCAGAAGAAGACAGGAAAGGTGGACAGTAAGGGAAAGACGAAGGTTGTAGGGAGAGAGAGACAGGAAAAGGCAACTACCGATTTCCCCGGGTGGGTCAGTCCGGGGGTGCCGTCTACGTGAAGCAGAGGCCAAAGAGGTGTGTTGCCTCAGCCGGGGGGCCTTAAAGGTCCGAACACCCGGCATCGGCTCAACCTCCAGGATCCCCCTTTCCCCGGACACGGCTAAGCCGCGCACGGCTACACGCGGGAGGGTCCAACCCTCGTGTGCTCGGGTACGTAGTGTCGCAACACACCAAACGCCTGCTTACGCAGACGCCCCTGCGGGGCACACACAAAAGAGGCTGTACACTGCGGGGCTTCCAGCAAATGGGTAGACGCTCGAAACAGTCATGGCGAATTAGGAAGTCACGCTTCATTTCGACGAGACCTGGTAAAAGGTCCGGTGAGAGAAAGTTCTTTGTGCACGAAGAGCGGGACGCCAACCATCGCCGGAGTCGCGCCTCATTTCGACGGAGATGGTCGGATGAAATTCCTTGCGCCACGTGGTGTCAGACGCTAACCCTAACAGCATAGAGGATCGCTCACAGTTTGGACGAACTCCCAGGCGGCTTGCCACAACTACCTACAAGGGCGCATCAGCCAACCTGCCCACAGTATCATCCTGAGCGTGACAGACAGTGGCGAGCATACTAATACACCCCCCAACCCCCCTATTCAGCATCGGATCATATGGACCCCGGGACACATGGGGCTGGAGGGAAACCAGGCAGCGGATAGGGTAGTCGAGGGTATACGAGCCGAGCACCCTCCAACTTTGCCCCTGAGGAACCCGTTCCCGTCGCGTGCGACTACTCGGCCATTTTAAACCACTATAGAGGACTTAGGTGAACCTATTCCCCACCCCACCGAACACTAAACAAAGAAGAATCGGTCAGTTGGAGGCAAATCCAAACTGGCACGTACCCCAATTCGCACATCCTCAATTAAATACGTCCTACGGCATACCCTCCTCGCTGCCCATGGCACTCAGCTAAGGCCACCCTATACCATATCACGTGGGTATGTCAGGCAATCACTACCGTACCCCCCGTACAACGCTCTACAGCGGAGCGATGGGAGGAGCTGCTGGCCAGCGAGAGCCTGGAAGATCAGCTGAGTCTGACTGAGATGGCCCGCAGAGCAGCAACCGCAAGCGGAGCCCTGGACTGAGGGCCGCAGCCATCGAAAGCCAAGTACCTCCGACCACTCGGAGTCTCCCCGCATCACCACCAACCCGAAACGCAGCGATAGCAGAGCATGCGGTGGTCAGGGGCGCGCCGAATGTCCGTCCTCCTCGGGTGCTGGGCGTGCTGGTGGCGGCGGTGGACGACGGAGTTGCGGGGGCCCGGACGCTCAGGGGGACCTTGACGGCGGCGTAGGTGATCGCTTCCGGCTGGGGTAGCGACGATGCCACAACTTGTGGTACTTCCAGTGACCGCTGAATTTCCTGTCAGACTATGTGAGCAATCGAATGAACTAGGGGCTGCGACGCTGCGAACATTTTCCAGAGTGGTTGTCGCACTACTGCTCTTATCGTCTGCCGCAGGTCATTGGAGCAGAGTGTTTGAAGGTCTGAGTTGTCTGGCGTCAGTTGTACTAAATTATCGAAGCCTCCGTCATAAATTCCGTAACGGTCTTGGGCTGGTTGCGTATAACTGCGGCAAAGAGTTATTGTTTTACCCCACGCATGAGGAACCGAATTTTCTTCCCTTCGGGCATATCCTGGTCAGTGTGCCGGAAAAGTCGGGTCATCTCTTCCGTAAAAACGGTGATGTTCTCGTTGAGCAGCTGAACTAGTGCTTGCAGTAGATGTTCAGCCCTTTCTCTTCCGGCGACGCTCGTGAATGTCTTTAGGAACTCGCTGCACAACAGGTCCCATGTCGTTAACCAAGATTCAATTTTCAAATCAAGTTCGGGCTGCTTCTTCCAGTGAGAAATAGACGTGACGCAATTTGTACTCAGCGTTTCACTTGTTATAATCTGACACTCTTTCGAATATCCCAAGCCAGGTCTCCGGGTCCTCTGATGGAACTCCATGCTGAGTAGAGGTCCCTGGTTTGTTGAAGCACGATGGCGGACGCTGGGACTGTCAATATGCTTGTTGACTTGGTCACGATCTTGCCGGTCGTTTCAGGTACAAGTCCGTGTCTGGGGGGCAGTTTTTGTAGCATGCGGCTACCTCGATGGCCCGGGGCGACACTGGCGTTCGGGTTTCGCGCTTGGATCGCGGCTCTGCGGGGACGTTCGGCATATGAACGCACTAGTACCTCCACCAGGTGTCACGTAATAGTGAGAGTAAAGAAAACAGCCGCAGAACTGTGAATAACGAAATTAACTTTTTATTGGGCGAACCTGTGCTCACAAAAGGAAGTTACACTCAAGGCACAACGATAGCGCCGAACACAGTCAGCGCTCGTTGGAATTTGATTAGCGGGTCAAGCGCGTCGGCTTTTACACGTGAGTCGTCGAAGGTTTCAGAGTAATCGCTGGTGCCGGCGCGTCTTGCAGAAAGTACTACACAATTCTTGTCGTACATACAATCAGATTATACATGGTCCGGTGACAACAGACAAGGGTTTGGGACTATCGATAACATTTAATAAACTTCCGGCACATGCAGGCACATCTTGCGCTGAGCGATAGTGTTTAACATTTGTTAGCCGGTGAAAAGCGGTCACCCGTAAAAAATAAACAAGTACATGTATCAATATATAATGTTTGTCTTACAACGCCGAATTAACATAGCTATATTTGGACCCAAGATGTTAAACTTACTTTTGGAAGTTCGTGGAGTGCTTGAAGCATGCTTTACCTCCACGGCGGGTCGACCCAGTACTATAGCCTCGAGAACGACCTACACGGGCGCTGCGAGCGCCGGTCGCGTGACGTCAGGGCACCTACTTGCGCCTGTCGTCTGCTGCACGGTTATAAAGTTCGCTGAGCCATAGCTGAAGCATTATTTGTGTGTTCGCAGTTTGAGTGACACTTCACTTTGAATCGTTGCCTTTGAACGGGCACCCTTAATCCAGCCAGTTAGGTTCGTTTATTCGCTAACAAAATCAACACTAGTACGTAGTTCAAAAGGGCCACGAAAGGAGCTGGTTGATGGCGGTGCAGACTTTCTACGCCGTCTCATGAGAAACTTTTGCACATATACACCATTTCTACATACCCACCTGAATAAAGGAGGAGCTTGCGTGCAGAAAAAGATAAGCGCATTAGAGAATAAACAGCCGCCAGCACGCTCTTTCTACTTCGTACACCTTCAACGGTCATTTCTTAATCAGTAAGGGATCATTTTAGCCCCGAGATCTTCGAGTGGCGCTCTCTCGCGGGCGAAGTCAGTGCCGCGCCGTGCGTGCGCTGGCTACGTGACGGCAACTTGAAGCTGTCGGCCGATGTGCTCTGCTCCGAGTGTTTGAAGTGCGAGTCGGCGTTAACGTTCCACGACGCTACTCGCTGCGAAATCGAGCGGAGTCGCACTCGTCACCAGACCTAGGGTGGATTGCTCCTGGCGTCGTCTGCTAGTCACACACGCGTGTACGGCGGTGGTTTCTCGTCATTGCAGTCCCATTGTCGTGGGGCGCACTCCAAATGATTTGGCGGCCCTTTTTTTATGATGAATTGCAGCAGTTGGATGCGTATACTGTGTCTGCGCTGTATGGCTGCGTTTCGCTGTGAAGCGTGTGCTGTGTGTTCGGTTGGCTGCTCCGCTGGCCGTAGACATTCCAGTTATGCCGAACGGCCGAGGCCGCAACAAATGACGAAAGACGTTTCATGCCATTTTTATGAAACTACGCGGTCGCTGCGGCGCGCGTTGATGAATGCACCGCTGTGGTGGCATTGCAGCAAAATGCAGGTCTGGAATGTATCATACAAGGGCTGGCAAATTTGGTGGGCAAAACAAAGTTATGTAGTCTTAGGCTGTATTGCTGACCTTCTCAAGAAATTCTTTTTTAAGCTTGATTACTTTCGCCCTGCTCAGCGTGTACCGCTCTTTGACCCCGCCGTCGGTAGCGAGCACGGGCCGTGTGCGCCCGTCGACGCGGATTGGTGTCATCGCGTAGCAAAAAGAAGCGGCAGACTTTCCTGAGACCGCCGTTCTCAACATATTTTTTTTATCTGTAAACGCGTCATACGTAAAACTAAAGCAAGAAAATTGACAAGATGAGGTTTGCTGTTACTTGACCGAACAAGTAGCTTTTATAACATAACGTTCTTTATATATACATATATATATATATACATATATATATACATAACGCATATATAACGCTCATAACGTGATGTTTTCGGAGTTGTTTTCAGTAGACTGAAAGTGCGTTGAAGAGAAATAGTCTTATACTAATCTAAAGAAATGCATTAGACAGCCGTAATTAGAATTCTTTGTAAGATAATACTGCAAAGAATGCTTGACGAATGCGAAACATGAAAGACCGCGTCCCTACTTATGTTCGAGATAAACCGCTTGTCAGCAAAAATATGAAATTTTTCTTGTCAGAGAAAGTTTAGTATTGCAAGACCAAGTGACTAGAATTATGTGCGAAATCTAAAATTTTGTATTCAACTGCAATGCCGCTTAGTCGACGCGGCATTTTACGAATGAACCTTGCGATCGTGCTTCATTTCCAATGTGCGCATGCCTCTCATTTTACTAGCTCGTGGTGGTGTTTTATGACTGAGTCACGAAATTTATTATATGCCCTGCCCATGAGGTCCGTGGTTATATGAACAGAAATTTCTTTACAATAAAAAAACAATAATTTCTGGGGTTTTAAGCGCCATAAGCATATGATATGTTTATGAGCTGCGCCGTAGTGGAGGACTGCAGAATAATTTTGACTACCGGGGTTTCCTTAGCGTGCATACATGCCTCACTATATACGAGCGTTCTTGCGTTTCGCCCCCATTGAAAAGCGGTCGAATCAGCGACCTCGAACTTAGGAGCGCAACGCCACATCCAATGGGCTAACACATCGGGTGGTTACATGGAGGATACATTAAATGTGCAACGTTCGTTGTCCTCCAAGTGCTGGCATCTGTGAATAAGACACCAGCAATAAGTGCAGACAGGACAGCGCCGTGCTAAGCGAGTAAGCAGTCGGGGCGCGAGCGAAATGACGGAGCGTAGGCAGACGACAACGTCAGTGATTATGATGATTAATAATGACAACGATGTTGATTTATTCGCATCCCCTTTGAGACGAGCCGTTGACAAATCAAGGCCCTGCCTGCTCTGGTTACTCGGGTCAATGCTTTTCCTTCCAGCAATCTTGTAGGCATCCCATTAATATTCTCTATCTTCCTTGTACCGCTGTCTATGCCTGTAACGGGTCCGGTCGTATTATCTCTTCCCTGGTTTTTTTTCTCCAATACTCCAAATGCCTCTTGCTTATCCCGACTGCTGACCCGTTGATGCTTCCACCCACTTTAAATCCAAGCGCTCCTGGAAGTGGTGCGTTGCGTAGTGGTCTCGCTGGGTGAGTCCCTTCGCATGCCATTAGGATGTGGCCGCCGGATTTTCGTTGCAGCTTACACATGCCTCATCTAATTGCGAATATGTGTACCTTTTTCGTCCTTAGACAACCAGCTCGAGCCTGAAATAGCACTTCCCTTCGCGTTATCGTACAGGCTTCTAATTTCTTTTTTTCTCATTCTTGTAAATATCCACGGTCTTCTGCGTTTCCATTGTTTGCAACCAATTCGCTGCCTCTGCTTCTCTAACTATCTTTCTGATTACTACTGGCTGCCTATCTATACTTTCAATAACCCTGCACTCGGTCGCCAACTCTATTGACCTCTTCTACCATTCTGCGTCCACGCTTTTCAGCTCCAGATGCTTGTGCACTTTGGCCGCCTATTTATTTTCATCCATGTTCCCGAGTCTTTCTTCAAAACCGATATTGCCCCGCGCACCTCTGACTTGCAAAGCCCATGTCACGCTGCACTGCCTCATTTGTGGTATCCCCGTGGGCTCCAAAAGCCAACCGGCCCATCGATCTTTGTTCAACTTTCAACCCCGACAATGTATCAGATTTTAGGCACAGAATGTCACCTACGAACGCCAACGCTGGCACCATGACTTCTTTCCAGATTCCACAGATTACGTCATTTATTGTGGCCCCAAAGTGCCCTATGTTTCCTTACTGCTGCATTTCGCTTCCATTTTATTTTCAGGCTATCCTGGGGAGCACCTGTGTAAGTCTTTCGTTTACGTATACGCCAATGTATCTATATTGCTTTACTATGAGTGTGACTTGCTGCTGAATTGATACCACGTAGTTACTCGTCTCTTTATTAAGATCGTAATCCCCTTTTTCTCTGTGCTAAATTTAAGACCTAGATTTGTCGTTGCGTTGCCACAGATATTCGCAAGTGTCTGTAAATCTCTTTTATTGTCCGCTAGTAGCACTATGTCCTCCGCATACATAAATCCAGGGAGCGTCTGTTGCACGTGTAATGAAGCAGACGCGCCCCTGTGTATGTGCCGTCTGAAGAGGAAGACGAAGGGCCGTGCCGTGATGGCCAGCGAGCCCCGTGCTTCGGACAGCCCTTGCAGTGCTTTGATTGATCTAGCGTTCCACACCGTTATGAACGACAATAAACCTCATCGCATTTGGTGGAGGTTGCTGAGATCCTTCGCCTCGTCCTGGAGCTCCGCACTCGAACCCTGCCAACAAGATCGCCCAGCACAATGCCTGATCCCGCCACCTCGTTGCCTGCACCCCCGGCTGCCACTGTCATCTGCGCCGGCGTCCCTCGTCAACGCGACCCACCCATATTCAGTGGGACCACCGAACACGACGTGGAAGACTGGCTGTCATCGTACGAACGTGTAAGTGCCCATAACAGATGGGATGACCAGTCTAAGCTGACCCACGTAACTTTCTACCTAGCCGACGTAGCCAAACTTTGGTTTTTCAACCACGAATCAGACTTTACGAGCTGGTCCGCGTTTAAGACTCTGTTTGCTGAAGTCTTTGATCGCCCAGCTGTGCTTAAGCTACGCGCTGAACAGCGTCTACGCCAGCGCGCACAGCAGCCTGGAGAGACATTCCCCAGCTACATCGAGGATGTTCTCGATTTGTGCAAGCGGGTAAATCCCAGCATGTCAGAGGATGACAAGATTAAACACATCCTCAAGGGCATCGAGGACAGCGCATTCCAGATGTTGCTGGCCAAAAGCCCAACTAGCGTATCAGTCCTCATTAACCTCTGCCAGAGCTTTGACGAGCTGCGCCGCCAACGTTCCATCGCCCACCAGAACATTCAGCACGCCGATTCCATCTCGAGCATCGCGGTTTCTACCGAAATAACCAACTCGACCCTCTCGCAGCATATTAAAGATTTTATTCGTGAAGAGGTGGCTAGCAGCTCTCGCTGCTCCCTCACAGCGACGCACCTACGGCAGCTTCGCCTCCAACGCTGCAGCAAGCCATCCGAACTCAGATATCTGAAGCGCTTCCTGCAGCTCCTACAACCCCCCTACCCAATCCTGTGAGTGTGCCGCTGGCCCATATCACCTTTGCCACTCACCCTACGTCGCTGCCGCTCAGTTATGCAGCCGTGGTTGCGCGGCCACCTGCACAGACAGCTTCCTTTTTATCGCCCATGCACCCGGCTTCATTTCCAGTTGCCCGACCGTCGCCACAGTTTTTGCGGCCCACCGAGACGTGGCGCACTCAAGACAACCGGCCTATCTCCTTCGCCTGCGGCATTGCTGGTCATGTAGCGCGCTTCTGTCGCCGCCGCGCCCCAACTGAGCGTACCAGCTTTGACACGCCCAGCTACGCGCCACAATACGCCGCCCCACCTCCATTTTCACCGCGACGTCTCGACACTGATCGCCGGTCGGAAACTCGGCACTCTCCTTCCCCTCGTCGGCGTTCGATTTCGCTCCTGCGTCGTTGAGTTCCCACTGAAGAGGGAAACTGACTGCTGCAGTTCCTGAGGCAAGAACTGCAAATACATCGACGTTCTCAAGACCTCAATTTTCGCCGCAAAATGTAATTAGCGTTTTTGTAGAGGGAGTACCCGCAGTCGCACTAGTCGATACCGGAGCAGCCGTTTCCGTCATTCAAGAGAGCCTTTGCCGCAAGCTACGAAAAGTGACTACAGTTCGCTCTGGCCTGGTGCTCGCCACTGCCAGCGCGCAGCGAATTTACCCTTCAGCTGTACGCACGGCCCGTGTCGTCATCAACGACGTTCTGTACATTATCGAGTGTTTCGTGCTATCATCTTGCTCTCACGACCTCATCCTTGGTTGGGATTTCCTGTCACGTCATCATGCTGTCATTGACTGTTCGCGTGCAGAAGTGTCGCTTTTACCACTATGTGAATCACTGCCGACCAGCTCTCCTCACTTTGCCGACAAACTCACTGTTGATGCCGACGCAACCATACCTTCTGAGTCGTCGATGGTTGTTGTCTTGTCGTCTGATGCCACATCTGATGCCACTGTGGTGTTCACGCCGTCCGATGTGTTTGCTCAACGCAAGGGCATTGTTCTTCCGTTTGCCGTGCTTACTGTAACATCTGGGTCAACTGTGATGCTGGTCACCAACTACTACCAGTACCCGATCAGCCTACTGCGTGGAGAGACCGTAGGATACTTCCAGGCGGTCGACTACGTCGACGACCTCGATGTTCCTACCGACTCCCTCCGTGATGTTGACGCCATCGCTTCGGTGTCCGGCTCATCACCTTCAGTGGTTTTTGACAACGCCATCGACCCTGCTCTTTCCCCACCTCATCGCCGCCAACTTCTCGCTCTCCTTCACCAGTTTGTCAACTCCTTCGACTGTAATCAGACGTCACTGGGCCGTGCCACCGGTGTTTCTCACACCTCGAAACCGGTTCCCACTCCCCCTTGCGACAGCGCCCGTATCGTGTCTCCGCCGAAGAGCGCCGACTCATCACGGAGCAAGTGGACGACATGGTCAAACGTAGAGTCATCCGTCCCTCTGAAAGTCCTTGGTCTTCACCTGTCGTATTGGTGAGAAAAAAAGATGGCTCCATTCGCTTTTGTGTCGACTACAGACGCCTAAACAAGATAACGAGAAAAGACGTTTATCCACTGCCTCGAATCGATGACGCTCTCTATTGTTTGCAATGCGCAGAATACCTCATTTCCTTGGATCTGCGCTCCGGGTACTGGCAAGTTCCAATGGCCGAGCCTGACCGTCCGAAAACCGCATTCGTTACACCCGATGGTCTCTACGAGTTTAACGTTATGCCCTTCGGGTTGTGCAACGCGCCTGCTACTTTTGAGCGTATGATCGACACCATCCTTCGCGGTCACAAATGGAAGACGTGTTTATGCTACCTAGACGACATCGTCGTTTTCTCAACCGATTTTCCGACACACCTCGCTCGCCTGCATGACATTCTGACCTGTCTCGCATCTGCCGGCCTACAGCTTAACCTCAAGAAGTGCCGTTTTGCTGCAAGAAAACTAACCATATTGGGTCACGTTATCTCAAAAGACGGCGTCCTCCCGGACCCAGACAAGCTCCGCGCCGTTGCCGACTTTCCAACGCCCACGTCTATCAAAACCCTCAGAAGTTTTATTGAATTATGTTCCTATTTTCGTCGCTTCGTACGCAATTTCGCATCCATCATGGCACCTTTGACAAGTTTACTTTCCGCCAGTAACGGCATAGCAGCGTGGTCACCTGAATGTGATGCAGCGTTTCGGCAGTTACGCCACTTGTTGACCTCACCACCGATTCTTCGCCACTACGACCCTGATGCTCCCACGGAAGTCCATACTGACGCCAGCGGAGTTGGCCTTGGCGCTGTCTTAGCGCAACGGAAAGCTGGTTATGATGAATATGTCGTCGCTTATGCGAGCCGTACTCTAAAGAAAGCAGAATTAAATTACTCCGTCACAGAAAAGGAGTGCCTAGCGATCATCTGGGCACTAAGCAAGTTTCGCCCATACCTTTACGGCCGTTCTTTCGCCGTTGTTACTGACCACCATGCCCTTTGTTGGCTTTCTTCCTTGAAAGACCCGACTGGACGCTTGGGACGTTGGGCGCTTCGCTTTCAAGAGTACGACATCCGCGTCATGTACCGCTCCGGTCGCAAGCACTCCGACGCTGATGCGCTCTCTCGCTCTCCACTGACGCCTGATTTGGCGTCTTTGTCAGCTTCCTCGTCCAACCTGTCACCGTTCACCATCACTGACATGCTCACAGAGCAGCGCAAGGACCCAACCCTTGCAAAGTTACTTGACTACCTTGCCGCTCCGTCTGACGTCCCTTCGACGCGAGCACTGCGTCGCCAAGCAACCCACTTTACCGTGCGGGACAACATTCTATATCGCCGCAACTACATGCCCGACGGACGCAAATGCCTCCTCGCTATACCTCGTCATATGCGCTCTGACGTCTGTACGTCTTTTCACTCTGATCCCCTAAGCGCCCATGCCGGCGTCCTCAAAACTTACACAAGGTTGCGTCAGCGTTATTATTGGAAAGCCATGTACAACTTTGTGCAGAAGTTCATTCAGTCTTGCACTACATGCCAACAAGGCAAGACACCTACCCAGTGGCGTAGCAACAGGGGGGGCCGGGGGGCCGTGGGCCCCGGGTGCACGGGGCCAGTAGGGGGGGGGGGGTGTCATATACGTCTGAAGACACCCGAAAATTGTTGATATCGTCGCCTTCCTCGACTACACCCGGGGGGGGGGGGGTGACAGAAAAGCTAAGGGCCCCGGTTGCCAGACGACCTAGCTACGCCACTGCACCTACCCAGCGTTTCACAGGACCGTTGCAGCCGCTACCATACCCGTCTCGTCCGTTCGACCGCGTCGGCATCGATCTCTACGGCCCGTTTTCATGCAGCGGGCGTGGAAATCGGTGGATTGTTCACGACTGCGCAGCTGCAACATCATGTACCGCATTGGTGGCGAAGGATATAAAACCAGGCCCGGCTGCATCGCTGTTCAGTGGGCATGGTGGTACGACAAGGAAAACAACGATGGGCTTACGCACGCTTTTCTTCATTGTGCAGTTCTTCAGTTCTTGGGTACCTGCACGGCAGTGCGGCTCGACTACGGCTTTCCAGCACCAGAGTCCGTCCATCGGCAACGCATCGACTCTTCTGGAAAGCGAGAACGACTTCGCCTACCTTTCGCCCGTCATTCTACCGGCAGCCAGACAGCACATGCGCACATTCGTGCACGTGCACAATGTTCACGACTGCGCAGCTGCAACATCATGTACCGCATTGGTGGCGAAGGATATAAAACCAGGCCCGGCTGCATCGCTGTTCAGTGGGCATGGTGGTACGACAAGGAAAACAACGATGGGCTTACGCACGCTTTTCTTCATTGTGCAGTTCTTCAGTTCTTGGGTACCTGCACGGCAGTGCGGCTCGACTACGGCTTTCCAGCACCAGAGTCCGTCCATCGGCAACGCATCGACTCTTCTGGAAAGCGAGAACGACTTCGCCTACCTTTCGCCCGTCATTCTACCGGCAGCCAGACAGCACATGCGCACATTCGTGCACGTGCACAATGTTCACGACTGCGCAGCTGCAACATCATGTACCGCATTGGTGGCGAAGGATATAAAACCAGGCCCGGCTGCATCGCTGTTCAGTGGGCATGGTGGTACGACAAGGAAAACAACGATGGGCTTACGCACGCTTTTCTTCATTGTGCAGTTCTTCAGTTCTTGGGTACCTGCACGGCAGTGCGGCTCGACTACGGCTTTCCAGCACCAGAGTCCGTCCATCGGCAACGCATCGACTCTTCTGGAAAGCGAGAACGACTTCGCCTACCTTTCGCCCGTCATTCTACCGGCAGCCAGACAGCACATGCGCACATTCGTGCACGTGCACAATGTTCACGACTGCGCAGCTGCAACATCATGTACCGCATTGGTGGCGAAGGATATAAAACCAGGCCCGGCTGCATCGCTGTTCAGTGGGCATGGTGGTACGACAAGGAAAACAACGATGGGCTTACGCACGCTTTTCTTCATTGTGCAGTTCTTCAGTTCTTGGGTACCTGCACGGCAGTGCGGCTCGACTACGGCTTTCCAGCACCAGAGTCCGTCCATCGGCAACGCATCGACTCTTCTGGAAAGCGAGAACGACTTCGCCTACCTTTCGCCCGTCATTCTACCGGCAGCCAGACAGCACATGCGCACATTCGTGCACGTGCACAATGTTCACGACTGCGCAGCTGCAACATCATGTACCGCATTGGTGGCGAAGGATATAAAACCAGGCCCGGCTGCATCGCTGTTCAGTGGGCATGGTGGTACGACAAGGAAAACAACGATGGGCTTACGCACGCTTTTCTTCATTGTGCAGGTTAGTAGGTTCCCAGAACTACCTCACGCTTCTTTTAAATCTGATGACCTGTTCCTTGTCGTGCTTCCATGCCCAAAAGCCTTGGTTGATCCTTTTTATGCTTTGCTTTTGTTGTTATGTGGTGACGTTGAGAGTAATCCCGGTCCCACTACAGGTTCGCAAAAAGCGCAATCTTCGAATACTGTGGAAGAAATTTTGAAAACTCTTAAGGATCTAGACGAGCGATCTATAAGAATGGAAACCCTACAGAAATCTATGGCTACGTCAATATCAGACCTAACGGAAAAGCAGGAATCGGTTTGTCAGGTGGTATCAGATATAAAAGCCAGATTAGAAAAAGTTGAACAGCAAACTTTTGCAATTGAGCAAAAGCAGACAGATCTCGACGATGTGCGGGATTCCGTAGTCCGCGTCGAAAAGCACACGCGCACACTCCACTCAAGACTAAACGACGCCGAAGACCGCGCTCGCCGGAATAACTTGCTGTTCTACGATGTGCCTGACTCCGCTGATGAAACCTATTCCAAGTCTGAAGAAAAAATACTGAAAATTTTCGCCGATACTTTAAATGTGGATATTTCAAGTAACAACATAGCCAGAGCGCACAGAATCGGGCGATTTGCCACAGGGAAAGCACGGCCACTAATAGTAAAATTTGAAACATACAAATGTAAGGACTTAGTCCTTTCCAAGCGCCAAGTTTTAAAGGATGTAAAAAAAATATCCGTAAGCGAAGATTACTGCCCAGCAACAAGACACTGCCGCAAGAAGCTGATCGAATTTGGAAAAAACACAAAAAAGTCATTCAAGTTGCACTACAATAAATTGATTATCGGTGGAAAAACGTATGCTTACAATGAAGCTCATAATACTGTAACTGAAATAGCAGCTTTCGATAGCACACAGAACGACATCAGCCCTCGTACTCTTCGCTCTGGACGCGAATTCCCATTAAAAGAAACATAGGGGAACGAACGGGGAGGCGGTTCTCAGCTGTGTTCTTGCTCAGTGCTTTTTTCGAACATGTGTAGTCTTCTGCCCAAGAGGGACGAACTGTGTGCCATTATTGATGACTGTGACGCTGACATCATTGCGTTAACTGAAACCTGGCTGTCATCTAGGGTATCCAACTCTGAGTTGTTTTTTTGCAGAAATAAATACGCAGTTTTTCGGAGCGATCGCACTGGGAAAGTAGGCGGTGGTGTACTTCTTGCAATCAGTGACCGATTTGAGGGCTTTTGTGTGCCGATTGTTTCAGATTTAGAAATCATCTGGTGCTGCCTTACAATAAAATTTAAAGAACTACTAATAGGGGTTTGTTACCGATCACCCCCAAGTCCTTTGTCCTTTTGCAATGACTTGTATGACAACTTGAACCAGATAACAATACGCTATCCTGGAGTGCCAATATATCTAATGGGCGATTTTAATTTTCCAAACATCGTATGGTCCCACATCAGTCCGTTTTCTGAGCCCTCATCTACTGAATGTAATGAGTTCATTACACTTTGCTCTGACTTCGGTTTTTCACAAATGGTCACCTCACCAACGCGAATAACTCGGCACTCATCCTCACTACTTGATCTGGTGCTCACATCTTCACCCGACAACGTCTCATTGATAACTCACTTGCCTGGTCTCAGTGATCACGACATTTTGCACTTCACGCTTACATTCCCCCAGCAGTATCAATGCAAACAACTAAAGACAATTAGAAACTTCCAATTTTTCTGCCATAAACTCAAGCCTATGTTCATTTCTTGACGACTTCTTACCGCAGTTTTTTGAACGATCAGTTGAAAGAAATTGGTGTATGTTCAAGAATAAAATTTTAGAATTAGTCCATCAGCATGTTCCACTCCAGCGCGTTTATTCTCATAATCAAGCCCCCTGGTATAACAGGTTTCTTAATATGCTCTCAAATAGGAAGAGACGCCTTTTTCGCACCGCTAAACGGACGAAAAAGCCTGCACATTGGCTTGCATATAAAAACGCTGCCTCTAACTACTCAATTACAGCTAAAAATACTAAGCACACATTTTTTAGCAAAACCCTGCCATTATTACTAAAAACCAATCCAAAGCGCTTTTGGAGCATAGTAAAATGCAAACGTGGAAATAAGATTGCATTAACACAATCTGGTAGTCAGGTGTCCAGCTATCTTTGCGCAGACGTCTTGAACAGCGCGTTTGTGCAATCATTTTCCTCTCCCGCACCTAACAACGAATGTCCCGTCCTACAGGACTGTAACTTTCCTCCTATGGACCCTATTATATTTGATGCAACAGAAATTAAAAAAACAATCGAAAATTTGAAAATTACTTCCTCCTGCGGTGTCGATGAAATTACCACCAAATTCTTAATTAGCACAGTTGAATATTCGTCTATCATATTGCAATATCTATTCTCGCAATCATATAACTCTGGCATGCTTCCGCTAGATTGGAAAACAGGAAAAATCATTCCCATACACAAATCGGGTGACACTCATAATCCATTTAATTATAGACCGATTTCTCTTACCTCAGTACCTTGTAAAATTATGGAGCATGTAATCTACACACATCTCATTAACTTCCTTGACGACAATAATTTCTTTACTCCTCACCAACATGGGTTTAGAAAACACTTCTCTTGCGAAACACAGCTTGTCACACTTACAAACGATTTACACTCTAACCTTGACGCAGGCTTCACGACGGACTGTATTTTTTTGGACTTCGCTAAGGCATTTGACAAGGTGTGTCACGCTCTACTCTTACACAAACTAACCCTACACTACTTAAGTGGATCTGTAGCTTTCTTACATCGCGCGTTCAGTTTGTTTCTGCTAATGAATGTACTTCCTCTCTAGTCCCTGTCGGCTCAGGCGTCCCTCAAGGATCTGTCCTGGGCCCACTTTTGTTTCTTATATACATTAATGACTTACCTATTAATATTTCATCAAAGATATGTTTACTTGCAGACGGTTGTGTGATATACCGCAAAATTTCCAATAACTGCGATGTAACAGCTCTACAAACCGACTTAAATAAAATAACTGATTGGTGCAGCACGTGGAAAATGCAACTTAACATTATGAAGTGCAAAACTATGAGGGTTTCTCGTACTAACTCTAGTTCTCCAAATTATTCTCTCACTAATATATCACTTGAATGTGTCACCTCGTATCGTTATTTAGGAGTGACCATAACTAACAATTTGTCTTGGAAAACGCATATTGATATCATAGTGTCCAAAGCTAACCGTACTTTAGGATACCTGCGCCGAAATTTTTCTCGTGCACCATCCTCATTAAAACAGTTACTATATACCACTTACGTTCGCACGCAACTTGAGTATGCTTCATCAATATGGGATCCCTGGCATTCAACACTAATACATACGCTGGAAGCTATACAAAACCGTTCAGCCCGTTTCATTTTGAATAACTTCAATCGGACAGCAAGCGTAACACACATGAAATGTTTATTAAACCTGCCTCTCTTATCCCACCGCCGAAAACACTCACGCATTTCTCTTTTTCACAAAATCTATTATCATAACACCTTTTTACACACTCTTTGGATCAGGCCAGCACCCTTCATTTCTTCTCGGCGTGATCATAATCAGAAAGTTAGCATATCTCATTTCAATACTATCATGGGCGCATTCATTCTTGCCAAAGACTAGCAAAGACTGGAACAGCTTATCCCCTTCATTAACAGGTATAATTAATCCACTTATGTTTAGAAACGCACTTGAAAACGAACTTTTGTAATATACTTACCATTTGTCTTGCCTATGTGTATGTACCTTTCTTTATTGCAGCGTTTTCATCAGTTTTCATCAGCATCATGATCAAAAAGTTAACAATGCATTTTGTAAATCTACTGTACATATTATGTTTTTTTTTAATCCCTTTACCATTGTGTACATCACATTTGTATTTATCTTTTGTACCTCTGTTTTTTATCATCGGATGTCAACTCAAAATTTGGAATTGTTACTGCCGTTATTTATCTTTTTTTGAGTTACTTTTACCGATGTTTACTTTGTATTTTCTTAGCCCCTCCCCTCTATAATGTACTATGTACCTTGAGGGTAAAATAAATGAAATGAAATGAAATTATTGTCGGCGTAGATCACCTTACTCGCTACGCTGAGACTGCAGCTCTGCCAGCAGCGACCGCCCGTGACGTTGGTTATTTTATTCTTCGCAATTTTGTTCTTCGCCACGGTGCTCCCCGAGTATTACTGAGTGATAGGGGCCGTGTCTTCCTGTCGGAGGGTATCCAAGCCCTTCTCGCTGAGTGCAGGATAATTCATCGCAAATCTACCGCGTACCATCCCCAGACCAACGGTCTGACCGAGCGCTTCAATCGCACACTTGGCGACATGTTGCGGATGTATGTTTCGTCCGACCACTCCAACTGGGACACCGTACTTCCCTTTGTTACGTTCGCGTACAACACCGCGACGCAAGCGACCACCGGCTTTTCCCCCTTTTTTCTTGTGTATGGCCGTGAGCCATCATGCCCTTTGGACACCATACTGCCGTACCAACCTGACGCTACAGAGTATACTCCGCTTTCCGAAGTCGCCAAATATGCTGAAGATTGCCGTCAACTGGCACGTACTCTGACTAGTGAAAATCAAGAACGTCAAAAGACAAGACATGACCGTGATCATCAACCACCGCACAACTTTGCTCCTGGTTCGGTTGTGTGGCTTTGGATACCAGCCCACATTCCTGGCCTTTCTTCCAAACTCCTGGCCCGTTATCACGGTCCGTACCGTATCATCGAGGCCACTTCACCGGTAAACTACATCGTCGAGCCGCTCACCGTGTCACCAGACCTGCGTCGTCGTGGGCGCGAGACAGTACATGTCAACCGCCTGAAACCGTATTACGACCCGCTCATCTTTTCCGCGCCCTGAGTCGCCAGGATGGCTACGCTACGCTCCCGGGGCATTGTAATGAAGCAGACGCGCCCCTGTGTATGTGCCGTCTGAAGAGGAAGACGAAGGGCCGTGCCGTGATCGCGAGCGAGCCCCGTGCTTCGGACAGCCCTCGCAGTGCTTTGATTGATCTAGCGTTCCACGCCGTTGTGAACAACAATAAACCTCATCGCACACGATTTGTCCATTAGGCATGTATAATAAATAAAGCCCTCGTTAGCTGTTTTCCAGTCGTATTTCTATGCCCTTAACATAAAGCGTGAACAACAATGGAGACAGAGGACATCCTTGCGTTAGTCCTTGGTGAATTCCCACCACTTCATTACATTTTTGGCCTTCACATACAAGTCGCACTCGGTTGTCTCTATGTACCTCCCTCAGCAGCTCCACGAGATCATCATCTATGCCTTCGGGCTTAAGAATATCCCGCAGTAATTCCCTGTCTGCAATTGTCGTAGGCTTCGTTAATATCCGATCTGTTCTGAGCTACTGAAATCTCTATGCGCCGAGTTAGCACAAAAATATCTTCTAAGCGCCTGCCTGGTTTGAACCCATCCTGTAGTTCCTCCAGTACGCAGTTTTTTTCCACCCGCTTCGAGAGTTCTAATTTTATGGCTTGCATTGCCGTTCTATATATCACCGACGTCACTTTAAATGGCCTGTGCGAGCTCGCCCTAACCTTATCACCTTGGCTTTTGTGGATGAAGTTCATTTTACTTTCACACAATCCAACCGGAACTTTCTTCGTTCTAATCCCTTGTTCAATGTCATTAGTCAGCCGCGCCTTGCTCTCTAGACCGAGGTTTTTGATTAGCTGTATTGAGATTTCATCGGGTTCTGTGGCGGTGCGATTAAGGACATTTTCTTCTGCTTTTTCCAGTAAAAATATTCCATGGTAAAGTTTTATATCTCCGGCTTTTGATATCTTTTGAAAGCTCAGGCTTCTCTGTTGATGCTGTACCTATTTGGGTCTGAACTATGCTTTGTTTTATGCTGAAATCAGCCCTATCTGTCATGTACCGCTGCGCATTGTCTCCTTCGAAAATGTTACCGCCTTCATACCCTATAGCCCTCTGCAAAATTTTAGTTGGAACTCCGAGCGCCCTCTTACACGGTTCCCGAATCATTTTGGTGCGCCTTTGTATCTTTTGGAAATGTTACGCACGCAACTTTCACTTGTGTATTTAATTTTCTCTTGCACGAGATAACTCGCCATCCTTCCATCTAATCTCAACTTTTTGGCACCTCGACGATCCCTAGACGACTGCTTACGCTCTTCTACAGCTTTCTTTATTTGCTTATTCCACCACTTACGTGGTTTCCTCTATCCAACCAAACAACTTTTTTCCCTTGTCTTATCTTCTTCTGCATAACGTCTATTAATTACTTTAGTCCAAGACTGTTGTACAAGACGCCTGCATTGTCTTCTATGTGTTTCGCAATCCCTGTTATTTGCTTTTCATTCATTTTTAGAATTTCTGATGCTATCGGTAAGTGTTTTGCATTAGTATCTCTCCCATATTTTAAGGTTAGACGTTTATGACCGCTACCCAAGCTGTCTTTTCCGTGTTGCTCTATCGTCATTTAGTCTAGTTGTTCGTAGACCGTTTCTGACACACATGACAGCCTATTACCGCACTGCCACGTTACCTGTCCATGACACTTATTCTTACTAATTAACCAGTTTAAAGCTTTATTCATCGCACAGATCCAGCACTTGAGAACCATCGTAATCAGTCTAAATACTTCATGTTCATATCGGCCACTAGTGTTGCCTGGCCCGATTTCTTGAACTCATTATTAGCGCTTCTAAGGCAATCAACCACTTCATTATTTTTATCTCTGCTGTCACTGCATGTCCATAGGTAAGCTCCTCCATGCCACGTCTTTTTGTCTTGCCATGTACCGCTAATCTATAAATGTTGCTTACATGTCTCTTTTAGCCTTTTCAGACCTCGCCTAATTAGCATGCCCACTGCTCCGCTTTTCCTTGACCCAGTCATTCTCTAGCACTCTTCGCATACAAAATTGTCAATAGAAGGCGGCTGCTCCAAATCTCGTAGATGCGTTTCGGTCAAGGCGTACCGGACGACGAACCGTAGCGCTGTTCGCAGCGCCGCCATCGGTCGCGCCCGAGGCAAGGTCGTGTTTACCTCACGCGATCGGCAGCAGCACCACCGGAGTGGGCGAAAGCCTCTTCGACGTATGAAAGACTTTAGAAAGACTGGGCTGCAAGCGCCTCGGTGCGGCGAAGCAGCTGGCAACACTCGCCGCTCTATCCTTGCGAATGCTACGGGCGGTGCGGAACCTGCCAGGGCGCGCATATCTCGGAGGCAAGGTCATGTGCGTGCATGCGAGCGCGACCAAACGCCACTGGTGCTCAGTGAAGCATAGACGGAAAGCAAATCGAAGCTGAGGCGGAACGGGCGGAGTGATACTTTCGGTGACCGAACCCCTTGCGTATCTTCCACAGCACGCTAAGTATGAAATGGAGTGCAGTACTTGCGATGTAGGGCGTGAGAAATCACTTATACGGCCACACTGCCTTTGACGCGTCGGTTGCTCAGATTGACATACATCTGCGAAGGATTATTCTTTGCTTTCTTTAATGAGCTGGGAATAAGCAATGATACAAAACTGAAATATTTTAGGCGAAGACAGGGTGTTTTAACAAAAACTACGCTTCTTTGGGTGAGAAGGGCACGTATTACTTCCCTCTATCAGATTCATTTCGCCTGACCTGAGTGAGCGAGCTCTTGAGTGCCTCGCGGTCCATGCTGTCGAGCTGATCGGACAGTAGTTCGGGCCAAGGCCGAGGCCAAACGAGTGCCGTGACGCCCTCGTCAGAGGTGACGCCCGTGAGGAGGTCGACGCTGGCATCGAAGAAACCCTTGCGCACGGCCACTGCGGGGACCTTGGGCAGGAACTGGTCGTGGTAAGTGGGCACGAACGGAAAGAACTTGCCCGGAACCGCCTCGGACGACGCCACCACCAGCTCGTCGGCGGATCTGTGCGGACACGTCGTGTCAATGACGCCTTGGTAACAGCTCAAGAGCGCGAGGAAATAAGCATGCGCACACACACCTAAACGCACTCATAGATAGTGATACCCAACATAGCCCTCCCCCTATTTTTTGCACAAGCGCTCAGAGCGCTCTTGTGAAAGGAAATAAAATAGGTCGGGGGCCGCTTTCTGATATGTTTGTGTGCGTGTGTGAGCGTGTGTACAACGTTAGGATGGATAGTTGGGCGTGTTGGTTAAGCATGATCTGAAGCGAAGGCGCTAAAACGACGGAGGACAAAGAAGTGTGTGTGTGTGTGTTTCTTCTTTGTCCTCCGTCGTTTTAGCGCCTTCGCTTCAGATCGTGTGTACAAGTGCGTTTGTCTGCACTCTGAAGCTGTTACCAAGGTGGATTACCAATTAGCCAAGCTACAAGTTCATCTATGTCCATAACATGACAGGTCACCAACACCCTTCGTTACACATCTAGAGAAAAATACAAGAATAGGATACTATTATAAATATTAATATGCAAACTCTGCAGGACACAAGAACAGACATCAAAAACCAAAGCGAAGAAAAAGACCACGCTGCACCAAACGACCTGCTGACAAAACAGTGCATCAGAAGTTGAACATCAAATGCTGCAGGTGAGTAGAGAAAGATGGGTGAGGAGCAGTAACAATATCGTCTGGGAAATCGTCCCAGTCATGAATTGTTTCCGGAAAGAAAGTATACTTAAAAATATTCATTCAGTGATCGGCTCGATGAGACGCATAAGTTGGTGGCTTAATGTACATATCCTTGTCAATACCGGTACTGCCCTGGAATATGTTATAGAAAAGACACAATCTGAGACCGCAGTCGTAGCCTAGTGTACAGGGCGCCAGCCACGGCTGCGGTAGGTGGCCAGTCCGAAACCCACCGCCCGCACCCACCGTGAAAAAAAAAGATGTGGGTACAGGCGCTCCCGAACGCGGCGCCCGGTAGCTTGGGGTGTATCGCCTGCGGAGTGCACCCGAATTCCCTGCGTTGTTTCGAACTGTAACGCGTGAGGGTGGATACGTTCACTGGTCGTAATGCGGACACAGCTGCCTTCGTCACTAGACACAATCTGAGATACTTCCTCCTGTTTTCAAGTTTTATTGCTTCATTCATTAGTGGTACATATATGCAGTAGAAGTTATACAGAAAGAGGTCCCACAGTTATAAACTGCAGCGGGACCTCTTGTTCTTAGTTACATCATCATCATCATCATCATCAGCCTGGTTACGCCCACTGCAGGGCAAAGGCCTCTCCCATACTTCTCCAACTGCCCCGGTCATGTACTAGTTGTGGCCATGTTGACCCTCCAAACTTCCTAATCTCATCTGCCCACCTAACTTTCTGTCGCCCCCTGCTACGCTTCCCTTCCCTCGGAATCCAGTCCGTAACCCTTAATGACCATCGGTTATCTTCCCTCCTCATTACATGTCCTGCCCATGCCCATTTCTTTTTCTTGATTTCAACTAAGATGTCATTAACGCGCGTTTGTTCCCTCACCCAATCTGCTCTTTTCTCATCCCTTAATGTTACACCTATCATTCTTCTTTCCATAGCTCGTTGCGTCGTCCTCAATTTAAGTAGAACCCTTTTCGTAAGCCTCCAGGTGTCTGCTCCGTACGTGAGTACTGGTAAGACACAGCTGTTATAAACTTTTCTCTTGAGGGATAATGGCAACCTGCTGTTCATGATCTCAGAATGCCTGCCAAACGCACCCCAGCCTATTCTTATTCTTCTGATTATTTCACTCTCATGATCCGGATCAGCAGTCACTACCTGTCCTAAGTAGATGTATTCCCTTACCACTTCCAGTGCCTCGCTACCTATCGTAAACTGCTGTTCCCTTCCGAGACTGTTAAACATTACTTTAGTTTTCTGCAGATTAATTTTTAGTCCCACCCTTCTGCTCTGCCTCTCCAGGTCAGTGAGCATGCATTGCAGTTGGTCCCCTGAGTTACTAAGCAAGGCAATATCATCAGCGAAGCGCAAGTTACTAAGGTATTTACATAATACTAAGGTAGTTACATAATAATATATAAATAAAAAGGCGTCAGTTGCGGTTATAAACAAAGAATGGATTACACAATTTCTACAGTGTTAAAGTAATAAAACCTATGGCAACAGATCACAACATAAAAGAAATTACATAATAAGCAACATAAACATACTTCAAAGAATAGATGCAGTTTACAGGGTATTAATATAAGCTCTCAGTGAACGTTGGTATGACGATAATGTAGGTGAGGATTTCACGCGAGTAGGTAAATTATTCCACATTTTCACACTAGCAAAACCAACAGTTAGTTTGCCATAGTTGGTGCGTGATTTTGGAAGTAAAAGGTTATTTTGTAAAGAGAACCTGGTAGTGTTAGGATTAGCAAGACTATTCCTACCAATGACATAATGTAATTGTGGGTTTTTAAGAAGGCGGTAAATAACGATGCTGTGGTTGTACCAGATAATTTTATTTATAGTGAGGATACTTAACTCAGTGAAGATGGGGGTAACATGAGCGTTATAAGGAGCTGAAGCGATGATACGGATAGCGTTATTTTGGATGTGCTGCAAGGGAGCTATATGACAGCGATATGTAAGACCCCGAGAACTGATACAGTAATTTAAATGGCTATAAATGAAGGCATAATACAATGTTAGGAGAGTGTGCTTTTGAAAGTACTGTCTGGCCTTTAAAAGCACCCTGATACCATAGGCAGCTTTCTTTTTTATGAAGCTGACATGCAAATTAAACTTTAGAAAGGGGTCTAATTGAACACCTAAAAATGAGCACTCATTAGATGGTAATATTGGGTGAGAAGCTATGCACAGTGGTAGAAGGTTATGTCGAGGTTTACTGTGTGAACTAAAATCTACAAACTGTTTTCTGAGGGTTAATTAGCAATTTATTTTTTTTTTGCACCAACTACTGACATTATTTAGTTCATCATTTAAAAGCTCGGTTAGCGTAAAGATGTCGTTATGTGAGGCGTAAATAGTGGTGTCGTCCGCGTACAAAAGACATTCTGTAGAAGTTAGGCAGTTGGGGAAATCATTAATGAAGATTAGAAATAAGAGGGGACCGAGTATGGACCCCTGTGGAACGCCAGTGTTAATTATTTTTGTGTCAGACAGCACTCCTGAAACGCAAATCTGTTGCTGTCTGTCGTATAAATAGCTTCGCAGTAGTTCCAAAGATGGACCTGTTATGCCATATGCGCTGAGTTTAGTAAAGAGAATGTTTTGATTAATGGAATCGAATGCTTTGGAGTAATCGATAAATACAGATCCCACGAATCTGCCCCCATCAATTTCCGCTTTTATCTTGTCAGTGAGGGTGATTAAAGCTAGGTTAGTAGAATATCCAGCACGAAAACCGAACTGTCTTGGTGTTAATAATTGGAACTTGTCCAAGTAATTAGATAGGCGCTGTGCTAATAGTTTTTCTATTACTTTACTGAAACACGGCAAGATGGATATGGGCCTGTAGTTTGCTAGTAAGGTGACGTCTCCTTTTTTGTGCACAGGAATTATTTTTGACTTTTTCAAGCCACTAAGAAAAACGGCAGTTTTAAATATGAAGTTGATAACGTGACTGCAAGCTTCACATATGCTGTCAACAATTTCTTTGATATGATACGAGCATATGGAATCTAAACCAGGACTGCAATTTTTAAGATTCATAATTGTTGCTCGAACTTCACTGGGTGTAGTTGGGAACAGATAAAATGATTGTTGTGTCAAGCGTGGCATGTGAGTGTCATTACCCCCAGGGATATCAGGCACAGTACCAAAAACGTTGCTGAATGCGCATGCAATATCTTCAGGGTTTGTAAGTGTGCAGTCTTTTTCTTGAATTTTCGTTATTCTATTCCTAGTAAGATTCTTATTCAGAAACGCATTAAGTATCTGCCATTGTTTCCGGGAATCGTTCCCGGTTTCATTTATTACATTTTCATAGTAAGTTTTCTTTGCTTGTTTAAGTAGATATGTCAGTAAGGTGCAAAACTTCTTGTACCGAAGCTTAAGAGATTGGTTAAATGGCTAACGCAGAGAATTCCGAATTGCGATAGCGCTTTTCCTCGAGACACAGTTGCCAGAAACGAAGCGGGTAGCACGTTCCTGCACACGCTCATTTATGTTTTGCTTTGTGTAAGGATCGCATGCAGGACCGCTATATTCTAAAATTGGACGGACACATTGGAGGCATAATAATTCTTTGAGTTCAAGAGGGGCTTGCCAAAAATTCCTTCTGATAAAATTGAGTGCTCGGCTGGTTTGTATGATAAGTAGTGAACGTGCGTGTTCCATGAAAAGTCATTGGCGACCATAACTCCCAGACATTTATAATCTGAAACTGCAGTCACGCGTTCACCGCCTAGGAAATAGCTATTGATTTGAGGATGTCTTTTTTTCGTAAACAATATTGTGTTGCATTTCAACAGGTTGAGAGCCATTTTGCAATCCCGACATCAGGAAAAGATGTAATCAAAATCCTTTGCAGCAGCTTCATATATGTTTCACAAAGGATACTGCGGTAGACACAGCAGCCGTCTGCATACAACATCAAGAGCTGGAGAGATGTACTGGAAGATCATTCATACAGACTAAAAAGAGAAGCGGCCCTAATATGCGGTAGACCTGATAACACTGGTGCTTCTGATGAATTCGCTCCATTCAGCACTACGCACTGCTATCGTTCGCTCAGATATGCCGTTATCCATGTCAGCAACTTACTCGCTATGCTAAGGGCAGATAACTTCTATGTTAAGAGATGATGTGATGCAGATTCAAAGGCTTTTCTAAACTCTAAAAATACGCAATTCACTTGATTACCACTGTTTAGCGATTTGAAAATATCGTGAGTAAATTCTATTAATTGTGTGTCGCATGAAAAACCACTTCTGAATCCATGTTGAGTCCTGCAAAAAGACATTTGCTTTGAAGATGATTAATTAAGTTGCGGTAGACTATATTGTCACGTGGTAGTGACGTATAAAGAACACTAGCAATACTGCGAAAGTCGAAACTAGTATTTATTGGGCGAACCTGTGCCCACAAAAACAGGCTACACAGAACCGCGATAGCGGCGAACACAGTCGGCCATCGTCAAAAGCTGATCAGCGGGTCAAGCGCGTCGGCTTTTATACACCAGTCCTCGAATGTTCTAGAGTAATCGCTGGGACCCGCGTGTCTTCCACAAAGTTCTGCACTATTCGCGCCGCGCATATATGCAATCAGATTACACAAGGTTCGGTGACAGACAGCGGATAGAACCATCTATAACATTCAAGAAACTTCCGATACATGCAGGCGTGTCCTGCGCTGTGCGTTAACATTTGTTAGGCGGTGACAAGCGGCCACCCGGAAAAGATAAACAAGTAGACGTGTCAATACCCCGCTCTTAAAAAGCATCGATCCGATGCTGCAAACAAACGAAAGCAACAAACAAAAATACCCGTAGCAAAGAAACACAAAAATAAGGAATTTCGTCAGCGTGCGTAAAAGGGCTTAATACGCACCACGTGGACCACTTCAGATCGTGCGCGGCGCCGCTGTGAATACAAAATACCGTCTGTCACGACCTCATAGTCCAGTGCGCCAACACGTCGGATGACCTTGTAGGATCCGAAATAGCGTCGCAATAGTTTCTCACTGAGTCCTCGTCGGCGTATTGGGACGACAAGCCCATTTGCTTCCATTGCCTCCGCATTGGCCATGTCGCTCGCCACTGCCGCACCTCTTCTCCCTTTCTCCTCGCCCATATGCCGACCCATGCCGTTACTCAACTCGCCGTATGCCTCCTACCTCTGACGTATCCGCCGATGGTAGTCGTCCTGCTCGCTCGCCGTCACCTCAGCGCCGTCGGTCCCCGTCGCCCCAGCCAAGTTGCTATTCGTCGCCGACCAATTATGGACCCTCCCGGACGGAAAACTAGACCATGCAGCTTCTGGAGATAGTGCTGCATTATCTTCGTCGTGTCGAAATCCTTCATTGACGCTCCCAACGAACCAGAACTTACTTGATGTTCACGTCGACGGTGTCCCTTTCACAGCGTTAATAGATACTGGAGCATAATGAGTTGTAACCTCCGTCGTCAAATGAGGAAGGTTCTCACGCCTGCTACTACACGAGCCGTATGTGTGACCGATGGCAGCACTGTTGTCGCACTGGAATGTGTACTTCCCGTATAAGTATCGCCGACCACCATGTTCATGTTCTTTTTACAGTGCTGGCCAATTGTCCCCATGACCTAATCCTCGGACTTGACTTCCTTACGGCACATTCAGCTTTGATCGACTATTCTGCCGGTACCCTTTGTCTCGAACTTCCTCTACTCGCGCATATTCGTGCTGAACTGCCGACCAACTTTACTACGACCGCCTTCGTCCGCCTGCCGCCTAAAGCCTTGACTTTCGTCGATTTGCTATCATCTTTTCCTGTGCCCGATGGTGATTACGTCGCCACACCTATTCCTGATGTCCTTTTGATGCGCAATATCACTGAGCCCTACTCCGTCGTCACCGTCACCGATAACCGGACATGCCTCCCCGTGGTCAATTTTGGCCTGACAAAGGAAGTTCTACCCAAAGGCGTATTGGTTGCAACGCTCCGTGCTATCGGAGATGACCACGTCACGACGTTTTTCCTAGACTTATGCCCCGATTCTTCACTATGTCCACAGGATGCTATATGCCCTGACGCAACATTTCTTCCCATGATTGCTGCAGACCTATTGCCTGAACAAGCAGCAGCTCTGTGTCGCCTTTTGGTTTACTACCACGACATCTTCGATCTCAGCAATCGCCAATTGGGCCAGGCTTCAAATCTTAAGCATCACATAAATACTGATGATGCCGGTCCTATTCATCGCCGGCCATATCGAGTTTCTGCTTCAGAGCGTAAGGTTATTCAAGTTGAAGTGAACCAGATGCTTGCCAAAGGCATTGTTGAACCTTCGTCGAGCCCTTGGGCGTCGCCCGTGGTGCTTGTTAAAAAGAAAGATGGCACATGGCGTTTCTGCGTAGATTATCGTCATCTAAACTTATTACCTT
Organism: Dermacentor andersoni; assembly: GCF_023375885.2. Lineage (NCBI taxonomy): Eukaryota > Metazoa > Arthropoda > Arachnida > Ixodida > Ixodidae > Dermacentor > Dermacentor andersoni. The sequence continues at coordinate 5,906,992 of NC_092823.1, forward strand.
TATACTTATACCCTTATTTCTTTTGTTTACATTTTGCCATTTTTGTTAAACTGCCTAATTCTTTTTCCCACCCTGCTATAATCCCGATACCGGGATTGCGGTATCAATAAATAAATAAATAGATAAATTACCAAGAAAGACGTCTACCCCTTGCCTCGCATTGACGATGCCCTCGATTGTCTCCACTGTGTCAACTACTTTTCGCCAGTAGAACTTCGGTCTGGTTATTGGCAAATCTCTGTGGATGAAAAGGATTAAGAGAAGACCGCGGTTCTCACCCCTGATGGTCTATAACAATTCAAAGTTATGCCATTTGGTCTATGCAACGCCCCAGCAACGTTCGAACGTTGCTTCAAAGGTTCAAATGGTCAACCTGCCTCTGCTACCTAGACGACGTTCTCGTATTTTCGCCTACATTTGAGACACACCTTGAGCACTTATCAGCTGTTCTTCAAGTCTTCTGCGAGGCTAAGCCACAACTAAATTCATCGAAGTGTCGCTTCGGTCGTCGGCAGATTACAGTGCTGGGCCACCTCGTCGACGCTTCCGCTATTCAACCAGACCCGGAGAAAATTCGTGCTGTCAAGTCTTTTCCCGTACCTCAGTCTGTCAAAGACGTCCGAAGTTTTGTAGGATTCTGCTCCTACTTCCAACGCTTCGTTCAAGACTTCCCAGAGATTGCCCGACCACTTGCTGATCTTCTGAAGCAGGTCGTGCCGTTTACGTGAGGCCCCGCTCAAACTGCCGCGTTTGCCTAGCTCACCAACATTCTCGTCACGCCACCTATGCTGGCCCACTTTGACCCGTCCTCTCCTACAGAGGCGCGTACCGATGCCAGTGGTCATGGTATCGGAGCCGTCTTAGCCCAGCGCCAACAAGGTCAAGATCCTGTTATCGCCTACTCTAGCCGCATCCTCACAGCAGCGGAGCGCAACTATTCGATTACAGATTGTGAATGCCTGGCTCTCGTCTGGGCGGTTTCCAAATTCCACCCGTACTTGTGTGGCACGCACTTCTCTGTAATCACGTACCACCACGCGCTCTGCTGGCTTTCCTCACTCAAGGATCCTACCGGCCGGCTTGGTCGCTGGGCTCTGCGGCTGCGAGAATATTCCTATGCACTAGTGTACAAGTCGGACCGATTACATCAAGACGCAGACTGTTTATCACGCTATCCATTGGACAAACCACCCGCCGACCCTGACCCCGATACCGATGCTTACGTTTTCTCCGTTTCTCAGCTGCTACACGTCGCCGACGAGCAACGCCGTGATGCCACCTTACGCTCCATCATTGAGGGCTTGGAATCTTCGCCTTCTGATTCGTCCCTTCACCTGTTTGTTCTCCGGAATAGTGTATTATACCGCCACAATGTACGTCCCGACGGTCCTGCCCTACTCCTCGTCATTCCTAGGCACCTCCCGTCAGCTGTTCTCCAAGAACTTCACGATTTACCAACGGCAGGTCACCTTGGCGTCTCCCGCACCTACGACTGGATTCGCCGACGCTTCTTTTGGCCAGGCCTTTCCCGCTCCGTCCGGAGATACGTTGCGGCATGTGAAAAATGCCAGCGCCGAGAAACACCATGGACTCTCCCTGCCGGGTGCCTTCAACCGCTCGACATTCCTGCGGAGCCCTTCTTTCGCATTGGCTTGGACTTACTTGGCCCTTTCCTTCTATCCACGTCTGGCAACAAGTGGGTGGATGTGACCACAGACTACGCCACGCGCTACGCCATCGCCTGAGCGCTCCCAAAAAGCTGCGCTGCAGATGTGGCCGACTTTATTTTACGCGAGGTGATTCTGCAGCATGGTACTCCACACCAACTGCTCACTGACCGGGGTCGGACATTTCTTTCTACAGTCATCGCCGACATCCTGCAGTCCTACTCAACCAAGCACAAGCTGACTACGTCTTAGCATCCACAGACTAATGGTCTCACGGAGCGTCTGAATCGCACTCTAACAGTCATGCTTGCTAAGTATGTCTCGTCCGACCATACTGATTGGGACCTTGCCCTACCCTATGTCACTTTTGCATATAATTATTCGCGTCACGACACTGACGGTTATTCCTCATTCTTTCTGTTGTTCGGCCGAGAACCGACATTGCTACTGGACGCATCCCTTCCATGCACCGCAGTAGAGACCAGCGAGTATGCACTTGACGCCATCACCAGGGCAGCCCAAGCACTAAAAATTGCCCGAGCTCGCCTCCTGACCTCCCAAGAAAAGCAACGGCATCTGTACGATCGCCAAGACAGAGACGTCCACTTTTCGCCTGGATCTCTGGTACTCCTGTGGTCCCCAAAAGCTCCTGTCTCGGCACACAGGCCCATTTCGAGTGCTGCGTGCCGTGGCTCCAGTTACGTACGAAATCGCCCCAGTCAATACCAGTGCCTCATCTGCCCCAAATTACACTCACGTTGTGCAAGTCGCGCGCTTCAAATCATACTAATTTCCTGTTCTCACCGATATTGCGACGCACCGGGACGGTGCTTCTGCCGCCGGGGATATTGTTACATGCATATTGCGTGTTTCTTGTTGACAATGCACGCCGGCACCCCGACGAAGACGACGAACGGTCTCTGGCTCTCCAGCTGTCCGCTGAACTGGCCAGCGCTGCAGTTATCCTTTGTAAATATACTTTGCAAATAGTCTCCAGTTCTTAATCCTTTGTTCGCGTAACAATATGATTAATAAAAATCGGACCCCTTGGTTCGCTTTCTTCTCCTTCATTACATTACGAGGGTCATGAGAGCGGGCCCGAGCCGGACTCGGGCCCGCTCATTAAAAGGCCTAAGTCGGGCCTTCGAGCACACGTGAATATTATGCAGTGCATGGTCTAAGGTATTTTGTGCCAAACTGAAGTGACACGTGCAAAGAGCTGGCTCTCGTATACCTTAGTAAAGAAAAGCGAGAAACAGATGAAGTTCTCAGTTTTTTCTGTTCCCCAAAAACGAACATCACGGATGTTCCCACGGGAGGAACAAAGATTTCGGTCTTTTATTGCTTATACACTGCAGCTGATCAGACCTGCTGGAGGTGAGGTTGACACATACGGTACAATCTGTAAGTAAAGATTTTTGATGCTGCGCCTATACAGGTGTAGACCGCATTATAAAGGGTGTTTCACCTAACTTCGGCCAAACATTAAAGATATACAAATGTTTGGTAGCTCGACAAAACCGAGGTAATTTTATTTGCCGTCGCTTCTAGATACTCAGTTTATTTTTTGCAATGCGCCTAATTAGATACTTAGTCGTAATTAATTAATCAACTTCTCAATTATTATATTTAGATGAAAAGTATCAATGAGAAATTGTAGAGCACTATGGGGAACTCCCGATACAGCTTTCTGTTGCTCAACACGTGCAACATAAAAATGTCTTTTTCGAAAGTGAAAGAAGTCCGCGAACGCACGCAAAGTGCCTCGAGCGGCGCCTGTCGCACAGAAGTTTTGAGTGTATTCGCGAGTTTGCTTCACGCTCGGAAAAACACTTATATGTAGCAGGTATTGAGCAACAAAAAGCAGTATCGGGAGTTTTTCATGTTGGTCTACAACTTTCTTATTGACGCTTTTCATTTAATAATGGAGAAGTCAATTAATTAAGACAAGTTATCTAATTAGGCGGATTGCAAAATATAACCTGAGTATCTACAAGCGACGGCAAACAACAATACCTTGGTTTTGTCGAGCGACGAAGCATCTGCATATCTTTAATGTGTGGCTCAATTTAACACCCGAGATTTATTTATTTATTTATTTATTTATTTATTTATTTATTTATTTATTTATTTATTTATTTATTTATACATACTGCAGCCCGTTAGGGCTATGGAAGGAGTGGATGTACGTGAGAGCAGAACTAATTATGATATGCAGCAACAGAAACATAGAAATAGAAGAATGTAAAGCAACTATACATCAGCAATATCTTTTAAAAATTGAAAAATGGGTAACAAACGAACTTTGGCAGGTAACAAATTCCACTGTTCAATTATGTGGGGGGAAAACTGTATTTGAAAGTGTTAGTGCGTGGATGGAGTTGTCTGATATTTTTTTTATATTTTTTTATCTATACAAGTACCTGCAGCGCCACAAGGGCATTATTGCAGGGGGGGACAAATTGAAGAAAAGTGAACATGTGACAAAAACTTGATACAGCAGAGCACAGGTGGTAAAAGTAACAAAATACGTAACATAGATGAGTCATCTCGACGGCAAAACGGTCTTGTGAAATGCGGTGCAAATTTGCAAGACAGAAATGGAAAGGGTACACTATCGCATGAAGTGCAATGCCAGCCAAATGATATAAAGAAAACGGGATAATATACTACGACAGACTGCGTGACAATAAAGACAGAAACTCTGAACACGTTTTACATTCACCAATGCTCCTGGGAAGCCTATTCCAGTGTGCGGAAACATGCGGGAAAAATGAATTACGGTAGACATCAGTACGACAGCGCATTTCAAGGACTTTCAGCTCGTGATCACATCGTTTAGAGATGAAGTGGGGAGGGAAAATGTACAAGTTCTTTTTATTCCTGTGAGATCAAAGTAGATTCGGAAAAAAAGATCTAATTTTGCAGTTAATCGGCGGTGTGCTAGTGTTTTCCAACCAAGGTCCTCTTTAAGCAATGTAATACTGCTACGGAAATTATAATTACCAGAAACAAATCTTGCAGCGCGGTTTTGGACGCGTTCGAGCTTTTCTATAAGTTTAGAGCTTTGAGGGTCCCATACCTGGCAAGCGTATTCGAGTACCGGACGAACATTTGTTATGTAAAGCTGTTCTTTTACTTTCTGGGGGGCGTTATAAAAATTACGTCTAACAAGGTTTAGTATACGAGATGATTTAAAGGTTAAGTGTTCAATATGTCTGTTCCATGTTAAATTTTCGGAAAAGAAGAACCCGAGGTATTTGTAGTGTTCGACCTTTTCAAGAAGTAGTCCGTCCAATTTATACACTGATCTCACAGGAAAGCGTTTACGGGTGAATGACACAAGTTGGCATTTAGCATTGTTTAAAGACATGCCCCACTTAATGCACCAAGCATGAATTTTGTTTAGATCATTCTGCAAACTACTAACATCACAATCATTTTCTACATTCTTGTATATGGCACAATCATCAGCATATAACCTCACTTTGCATTCTAGATTGTGCACAATGTCATTTATAAAGACTAAAAATAACAAAGGCCCCAAAACAGACCCTTGGGGCACGCCAGAGGTTACGGTGACAGGTGTTGATGTAGTGCCGTTTATTAAAACATGCTGTGTTCGTCCAGACAGGTAATTTCCAAGAGACATGATAAGCACTAGTTGAAGTCCGGCAAGCAGGCGTTAAAAGGAAGGTATCTGATAGGTGACAAAATAGAAAATCTTCAGAGATTCTTTGTGCCGCCGTTTAGAAAGAAACTGGAGGTTTAATTTCGCAAGAGCAGCTGACGGTGAAAAGTCTCGGCCGAAGCGACGGTAAACAAAACAAATATCCTTCCTCTGGACCGATTAAATACAATTTCACATTGTTTATATGGGTTCCATATAACCCAACGGATTTACGGCCAGCGGAGCGGAGTGGACGAGCGGAGACGCGACTGCGCATGCGCACAAAGCTGCGGCGGCCAGGGGTTTTACGGAGCAGCGTTGGATGGATGGATGCATGAATGGATGTTATGAGCGTCCCCTTTGGAACAGGGAGGTGTGTTGCGCCACCGAGCTCTTGCTACTATACTGCCTGATATCCTACCTAGGTTAAACAATAAAAAAGAAAAAAAAAAACACTATGAACTACCACGCCCAAATTTTCTGATCCCCTATTGCGAACTGTGCTTTTGTACGTCTCCGCCTTTTGTCGTTTCCCCACTTTTCTTCCACCAATCCTCCTATCGCCTCTTACTAATGTCTATTGCGGACATGTTTGCTTTACCACTACTCCCGCTGAACCCAAGGGCTTCAAGGAGGCCAGTGGTGCCTAAATCGACCGCTGGGTAGACGTCTTCACATTCTAATAAAACATGCTCCGTTGTTTCCCTAGCTTTACCGCAGCAAGCACATGCTTCTTCTTCCTTCTTATATCTCGCTTTATAGGTGCGTGTTCTAAGGCATTCCGATCTCGCTTCGAAAAGTAATGAGGTTCCCTTTGAGTTATCATAAATGGTTTCTTTCCTGATTTCGTTTTTTCCTCTTGACCTTTCCGCTTGACCTTCTTTGTTGCTGTGTTGCCCACCCCACAGGCCGCATACTTGCTGGTAAGTTTCCTAGTTCTTTTGCTCCATTGTCAAACAATGCTTTTCCTGTACAGATACCTGAACACTCTCCCAGCCCATTTACTTTCTTCCATATTCCTCAGCAGTTCTTCATACTCAATTTTACTGCGAGCTTCCCTCACTTCAAAACTAGTCCAGCCCATATCCCCCTGCACAGCTTCATTTGTAGTCTTCCCGTGAGCGCCCAATGCGAGGCGACCCACTGACCTTTGGTTCCCGTCGAGACCTGATTGTACCCCTGATTTAAAGCAAACAACCGCATTTCCAAAAGTAAGTCCTGGAGCCATTACACCTTTCCACATACCTCGGAGGACCTCGTACCTATTGCATCCCCATAGCGCTCTGTGCTTCATTATGGCTGTATTTCTCTTCCCTTTCACTGTTATTGTTTTTTCCTGTTTTTCCATATATCTATTGCCTTCGTTTATTGATATACCAAGGTATTTATATTCTGTTACCCGAGGTATTTGTTGGCCCTGTATCTCCACTGTCTGTTCACTGTTTTCATTGAATACCATAACACCTGATTTTCTAACACTAAATTTCAAACCTAAACTGTTGCCTTCCTGTCCACAGATATTAGCCAGACGTTACAAATCACTTTGCTTGTTAGCTAGCAACACAATGTCGTCCGCATAAAATAAACCTGGGAGTTGCTGCTCTTCTACTGTACCCGCCTGTTTGTATGAAAGATTAAACCCGATATTACTTCCTACTAGCGCCCTCTCCATGCTCACCATGTACATCATAAACAGCAGCGGGGATAAAGGGCACCCCTGCCTCAGTCTCTTGTTGATATCAACTTTCTCCTCGCTCCTCGTCCCTTCCCATTCAACGCAAACGGTATTTTCTAGGTAAATCTCTCTCAAAACCTATATACAATCGTTACCTAAGCCTTTCCGGTCCAGAATATCCCACAAAATGTTGCGGTCTACGTTGTCGTTGGCTCCTGTAATGTCTAAAAAGGCCACATACAACGGTCTGCTTTCTGCTTTTGATATTTCAATACACTGTGTAAGAACAAACAAGTTATCATCCAAACGCCTGAAGCCATTCTGAAGCTCTCCCAAAATGCCGTTATTCTTTCCCCATGCTTGAAGCTTTAATTTGATTGCCTGCATCGCTAGCCTGTATATTACCGATGTAATGGTCAACAGTCTATACGAGTGAATTCTGTCTTTCTTCCCCTAAAGTTTTTTCCACTGCTTTCACCAGAGCTTCCTTATTTTTTGGTCCTAGTTCATTTATCAGCCTAACAGGAACATAGTCTAGCTCTGTGGCTGTGCGCTTAGGAATTTTCTCTTCCACTTTCTTCCAGTTTAAATTTGTCAGCACGAGCTCCTTTTCCACTTGGGTCTTCCATGCTCTTTTTTTCTTCAACTACAACCTCGTCACTGCCTTGGAAAGATTCGGCTGTTACTTTTCGGATGTAACTTATTGCCGCTTCTCCTTCCAGTCTGTTTTCATCTTCGTCTAGGATATGTTGTTGTATTGTTTTTGACTTCCTGCCTAATAGTTTTATGTGGTTCCAAAATATTCTAGGAGCGGCTTTCTTTTTTTCACGTATTTCTGACAACCAACGTTCACTTTCACCTTTTAATTTTGCTTGCACCAGTATTTGAACCATAGACTTTTTCTCCCGGTATATTTCCCATTTACTGGTTACTTCATCCTGCCGCAACTGCGCCTCCTTTGCCTTCCTGTGCTCTCGAGATGCTTTCTGTCGTTCGGCGATCGCTTCTCGTATCTCCTTGTTGCACCAGCTTTTCGGTTTCTTTTTTCCTTTCAACGAACATGTTTCTCTTTCCCTATTTTTGTAGTTATCACACTTAGAAGCTCACCATATTCCCACTCTTTACTTGGGCATTTGCAAAGTTCTTCCTCGACTCTAGTGATTATATTTGCTATTTGTTCAGCGTTCAAATTTAAACTGGCCATTTTGCTCTCCTTGCTCTCTTTCCCAACTACATATCCTATATTCAAAATGATGCGTTTACTGTCACTCCCTATGCTGCTATAGCCTTCCCCGTCAATCACCATTTCTCTCAACTTATCATGAATTCCTCCTATAATCAGATAGTGGTCAATGGTTGATTGCCGGTTTCCCACTTCCCACGTGATCTGCCCTTCACACTTAGGCCCTGTATTCACGATAACGAAGTTATGTTGCTCACAAAGGTCTATCATTGACTTTCCGTTATTGTCGGTATAGCCATCTAAATCCTGTATGCAGGCATTCATGTCACCTAATAGGACAATCTCAGCATCATTCCCGAAACCCTTAATATCAGCGCTTTTGCATTCCACTAACTCTTTATTCTTCTCTGTGCAATTTTTTCCGGTCCACAAATACGTAATTCCCAGCCAAGTTTCTTTCCCACTCATTGTACCTGATAACCAAAGATGCTCTTGAGATTGTGAATTTACTCTTTTCCATTTGGCTCCCTGATGGATGAGCGTTCCGACTCCCCCTCCCTTTCTTTCCGACTTAGCTCGGTTGCACCCTTCCCAAACATAATTGTCAATAACTGGCGGCTGTTCTGAGTCTCTAAGGTGCGTTTCTGTAACCGCATACACCCCTATTTGTTTTCTTTTTCACTGCTCCACAATCTCTGCCCATTTTCTCTTCTGCCACCCTGCATGTTTGTGTAGCTTATTACATGGCGAGCTCTTTTTCTTGCTTTCCTCCTTTTTCGGTTATCGACGGCGATGCTCTTCTGATGTTCCCCTAGGGGACCTTCTTCATTACTACCTACTCTGACCTCCTGAGCGCCCGCGGGCCGCCTAAAAAAGCAACAGCGCGACCACCAAGTCGCCAGCCCACTTCTCGTGCCATCCTGTAATTGAAGTGGATCCCGCTCGTCTAAAACCACCACAACTTCTCACTTTCATGTTTACTTCGACAACCTCGAAGCCTTTCTCTCGGCTCATTTTTCATATTACCTCATTAGCAACCACTACGGTTCTTTGTACGTGACTGTCACGCACAGGCACCTCCGGCACCGTGCACACCACGATCTGCACCTGAGGGGATAGCTCGCGCAAGTCGTCCACCCCCTTCGCCAAGCGCTTGCCTAGTCCTGGCTCTTTCCTGTTTAGGACGTCATTTAGCCCACCTGCTACTATGCCAAGGTTGCGCACGTGGGCATTTTCCGCGAGCTTTTCTTTTGCTCGCTCCATGACAGAACCCAGTGTCCGCCCTGGAAATGTCCCTACCGCCACTCTTTTGTCGCCTTTCACCCTCTCCACAGTTGCTTTTGAGCACCCAGCCAGGTTTTAGTCGCAGGCGATAATCACCCTTTCACTCTCTCCTACCTCGCCCTGCTTCCCTTTGTCCTTTTCCGCGTGATTCGGACTCGACAAGGGGGATTTTCCCCTGGGCTCCTGCTTTTTCCGCGTGTCGGCCTCAAGTTAGGTGCCGCTCTTTCCAGCTAACCCTTCATCACCCTGCATGGATTCCACGTATTTCGCTGACCCTCTCTCGCCTGTCGCGTCGGGGTTCTGCGTTCCATTGTCACGCACATTTTCGGTCACAAAGGCGGCCCTGTTCAGCTTTTCCTCGGCTGCTTCAAGTCACTTTTCAACTACCTTCCGTGCATCACGCTCCCTGTTTAGCTCATTTTTGAGCTCTTGCACTTGTTTGAGAAGCTCTTCCTGGAAAGCCTCCATTTTCTGCAGCCTATTATCGACATCACATTGTGTGCCGGTTGATTCGACGCCCTCTCCATTCTCATCCGTCCCCTCATCTGCCTTGAGGGACCCCCCGCGTACTGCTTGCTTTACCGGCTTTCTCGCCATGTATTGCACGGCCTTTTGCAAATACTATAATACTGTAATAATGCTACTGCTGTTGCAAATACTATAATACTATATCAATGCAGAGCACGTGCGTTTGAGCAAAAACCGATAGGCACAGGATCCAAATCCTCAAAATGTCGCAAAGCAACTCTCACCACTGTTTAAAAAACAATCAATGCCGCCGAGAGCGAAGGTATGACGCGCTCTCGCACGCGCTGAACCACGCGGCCACGCTCTCACTTTTCTACCAAAACACGCACAGTAAAACCACTAATAGTTATTTGTCTTGCCACTTCCAAGCTATCATTTAAAGACTACAAACACTCAACGTCCCAACCGGCTGCACGTGTTGGAGCACGTGGCACGAAAGGACGCTCTAACCATCCTTAAAAACAAATGTACACGAAGCACACCCGCGTACCCGAAATACGAGACAAAAAAAAGGAAAGAAAAAGAACCCCACCCAATTACTATTTAAAGGCAAAAACAACAGCAAATAAAAAACCGCGCCTGTCTTGTGTGTTCCTTCTTTGTCCCTTGTTTTTTAGTGCGGTTACATGATGCATTCCATTAACGACCACAAACTAGCCCGCTTATCCCTGTTAAAAAAAAAAAAAAAAGCAAGCTCAAAGTATAGACAAAAACTTATTTCGTCGCCGCCACGGAGCCCCGAAAAGCACGTCCATTCGTCACAAAATCCAAACAAGCAAACAAGCTCTTCCAACACGGCGGCCTTCCCGCGACGCAGTCGGCTTGGAAGGTATATGGCGGTGGCCGCTCAGTGTTGCCAGTCAAATCCCGACCTTTGCGGTACTCAGAAATTTTTTCCAGTGACTACGTGCCGATTGCTCGCAGCGCCACCGCGGCGATCATTCCGCAGCAGCCCCCACCGCAGCCGGCGGACGTCAGACTAGCAAGTATTTCTAGGGACCCTATCCTTACTCCACTCGAGCAGGTGAGTGATCCGCCGGGCTAAGGACCGATTTACGCTCAAACCACCCATGGCCGCACGCCGCACCGCAAGCGAGCGGTCCTCCAGTAATGGCCGACGTGACGTCACGAGAGGCGGTCGTGAACTTTTGCCTCCGTGCGGCGACCGCATAAACATGGCGCTGGTTGGAAGCGAAGCGGAGCGCGAGGCCTAGACCGCTAGGCTGCAGCGGCAGTGTGTCTTTTGTGTGGTTTATTGTGATCATTGCAAGAGCTATTCAGCACCTGCAAAGCTATTTGTCTAACGCAACAAGCAGCTGTACTCTTCCTGACCTCTTCAGTCCGTGCGATCGCGAAAGAAAACAGACGGATGTGTGTTGTGTTTACGCGAGGGTAGGAAGGAATGAAGCCGGCGATTTCGTGTGTTTTGCCGTTTTTTGCATGTGCATTACAAACGCGAAGGCCATCGCATACACCTGAATTCTAAGCATGACACTAGTTCGGTACGCGGCAAAATGAAAAGATTGCGATCGCCCTCCTCAGCGTATGGTGTTAGTAGGTGTTGTGTGTGCGCGCTTCATCGATACCAAGATTGCAAGTTTGTGCAGTACTGGTTTGTGTTTCAGAAGTGATGGCACGATGTGTAGCGGGAGTAAGGTGTTCCAATGAGAGAGTCGGAGTGGTTTCAGAGCGGGAGTCACTCCGTGGAGCAGAAAAAGATGCTCCGCCAAAATCGGCGGAGTGGACCGGAACTCTGCGTAACGTATTTCCTTTGCCACGTTTGTCTGCTGGGAGGCGCCACCGGTCACGACTCGCGAGGAAGCAAAAGCTGTTGCACGCTTGGTGAGATATACATTCCGCCCTTAAAAAAAAAAAAAAAAAATCAGTTGAACGGCGCTGAAGAGGCAAGTTACGGGTGCTGCGGTGCCGGGAGAAAACAGCGGAAGGAAATGACAGCACGCAAGGCATCCTGGGTAACTCGGCGATAGAAGTTCCGCCTTCCTCCGGCGGCGCAGGTTGTGTTCCAGTCTTCCAGTCACGGATTTGGAGGCGTTGCCATAGGTGTTCTGTGGCGTTGCTCTGCGCCAGAGTCGAGTGTTCGCTCGCGGTGTCCGTCGGCCACTCCGACTCCGCCATTGGAATTCAACACTGGACAACGCCGAGGTGCGAGCGCCGCTAAGAGACACCTTGGTCAAAGGTCGCCTACCATTTTTTGATGCCCCCACTTTCATTTACATTAATTTATCATTTCTTTAACTCAGTAAGTACAAGTAACTTCCGCTTGGTGCCTTTGTTTGTCGGCTTCTTATGATATAATTGTATATATTATGAAGAATACTCTTTTCTTGAGGAATATATATATATATATTTGTGTGTGTGTGCGTGTGTGTAAGGATCAAGGAAGGAAAGGGGGCTTGCCCATACCACTCGAAAAATAGTTGGTACGCCACGGGCTCCGTTTGCAACGTGCCGCACGAGACAGAAATTCCGCGCTAGCCAATATATCGCAAAATGAAAACATGCATGAGCTGCACTCAAATTACACATTTACACATTAGGGAGTATCATAATTGTCTGTGAATTTTAAATGCTAAGCAGTTTTTGGCGAACGTTTGCCACTTTGACAATATCTATCTAGCTGCCTACGTCTTGGTGCTCTCATTGTCGTTTCGTTAACTTGGTATGTACCAAAATTGGCATAGTACGACAGGAGTGCATGGCCAACATAAATGAAGGGTCATGACATTAATGTCATGACTTGCGTGTCATGTAGGTCAGGAAACAGCCACCTACGTCTTGGTGCTCTCATGGTCGTTTCGTTATCTTGGTAGGCTCGGTGCAGAATGCTTCGCATACCATCGATTCCCGCGGGCGTGGGATCTGCCGTGTTTATTATTTTGTTTTGTTCTGTGAATTTTCCTCTTACGATCAGGGTCTCCTGTGAGTAATCGATCTAGATAAGAACACACAAGTTAATGACGCGCAATGAGCTATGGAACGATAAATGTTAAGCATAACGTTAAGAGACAGCAAGAGAGAGGTGTGGATGAGAGAGCAAACAGGGATAGGCGACATCCTAATTGACATTAAAAGAAAGAAATGGAGCTGGGCAGGTCACGTATTGCGCAGGTTAGATAATCGTTTGACCATTAGGGTTACAGAATGGGTACCAAGAGAAGGGAAGCGCAGTCGAGGACGGTGGAAGACTAGGTGTGGTGTAAGAAATTCGCAGGCGCTAGCTGGAATCCATTGGCGCAGAACAGGGGTAATTGGAGATCGGAGGGAGAGACCTTCGTCCTTTGCAGTGGACATAAAATAGGATGGTGATGAAACAGACACTTGTGCAGATTATAGAGGTTCACTGTCAATACGACGCCCACACAAGTCGACGCTAAACTGATCCGATTATATAACTGGAGAACGACAGGTTTCTGCCGGCCCAGCTTGAAGCAGAGCCAGCGTGCACGACCTACTTTTTCCGCAGGCAGCCGATGACCGAGCCCGGCTGGGAGTCGAGAGTGACGCCGGCCGAGCGGCAGCCGACGATGGCCGCCACGGCGTCCCCCTTGGCGACACTTCGGTGAACCGGCTCGGAGAAGTCGGGCGTGCCCATCGCCCCGCTCATGGCGATCGCCCGGTGGAACAGGCCGCGGCTCATCGGCGATAGCAGGTGCGCGTGCACGCTCATGGCCCCTGCGCTCTCCCCGAACAGGGTGATGCGCGTAGGGTCGCCGCCGAAGTTCCGGATGTTCTTTTTGATCCACCTGCACGTCCCAACTGTGCTTCCGGGACTGACACATCTCGAGCTCGTCATACACCAGTGCGTATTGGGCTAAGGAGTGGTTTAAAACTGCCACATAGTGAAGTGAAGACAACGTAAAAAATAAAACGACTGCGAACAATGCCGTGAGAGCCCCACTTTTATATGCGCGTGCTTTTCTGTATCGACGTCCTGCTATGCATCATCGAGGCACAATTCATAATTTGCGTTAATAACGCGTCACTGCAATTACAGCCGTTTCAAGAGCTCTAAAAGAAACTAATTACACGTGTATATCTGAAATTAAGCATATTAGCATTGTCAAGCTTGTGAAATAAGCGTGCGTATGGCAGTAATCGTAAATGAATTCGTGCGATATCGGGATCACACCGTTCATAATCGTCTTCACCATCATTCGCTACTCTTAACAAGTTGCTCCGCAAAAATAAAAATCATGGCGCAATAAGACAAGACATTGCATATGACCGGCGCTAATCCTCTGCAATGTCCTTGTGTTCTTGCGCTATGATTTCTGCTTATTCCTTACGAGCCAGCTCACCCAAGAAGCTGCTTTACACCGGCAAACTGGTCATATTTATGTGACTGACGCATGAAATGTGCTTCGTGCTCAGGCACGTACCCAGGATTTTCTTTCGGGGGGGGGCCACCACCTCCATCATCATCATCATCATCATCATCAGCCTGTTTTATGTGCACTGCAGGACGAAGGCCTCTCCCTGCGATCTCCAATAACCCCTGTGCTGCGCCAACCGATTCCAACTAGCGCCCGCGAATTTGCTAATTTCATCGCTCCACCTAGTGTTTTGTCGTCCTCGATTGCGTTTTCCTTCTCTTAGTACCTATTCTGTAACCCTAATGGTCCAACGGTTATCTAACCGGCGCATTACATGACCTGCCCAGCTACATTTTTTCCTCTTGATATCAATTAGAATATCGTCTATACCCGTTCGCTCTCTGATCCAAACCGCTATCTTTCTCTCTCTTAACGTTGCGCCTAGCAATCTTCGTTGGATCGCTCTTTGCGCTGTCCTTAACTTGCTCTCAAGTCTCTGCCTCATATGTCAGCACTGGCAAAATGCACTGATTGCACACCTTACTTTTGAATAATAATGGTAAGCTTACAGTCAGGAGCTGGCAATGTCTGCCGTATGCGATCCAACCTATTTTTATTCTTCTGTGAATTTCCTTCTCATGATCAGGGTTCCCTGTGATTAATTGACCTAGGTAAACGTACTCCTTCACAGTCTCTAGTGGCCGACTGGCGATCCTGATCTCTTGTTCCTTTGCCCGGCTATTTATCATTATCTTCACCTTCTGCATATTAATATTCAACCCCACTCTTACACTCTCTCTGTTAAGGTCTCCAATCATTTGTTGTAACTCGTCTGCTTTGTTGTTGAATAGAACAATGTCATCGGCAAACCGAAGGTTGCTGAGATATTTGCCGTCGATCTTTACTCCTAAGCCTTCCCAGTTTAATAGCTTGAATTCTAAGCACGCAGTGAATAGCTTTGGAGAAATTGTCTCCCTGTCTGACCCCTTTCTCTATAGGTATCTCCCTGCTTTTCTTGTGTAGAATTAAGGTAGCTGTAGAACCTCTGTAGATATTCTTACGCGAAGGACGAGTCAGTAAGACGAGAAACTATTTACAGATTATATTTACAACAACGGTTGCAGCGCTGACCGGTTAGATTCACAGCGCGAGCTCAGTTCGTTCTTCCTCCTCTTTTCTGGAGTGATGGCGCCCACGCGCATCGGTCAAACAAACGAATACCAGACGCATGTAGCAATACTTTCCAAGCTTTTTACGTAAGCGTTCTGTACTCCTTGATTACGTAGTGCCTCTATGACTGCTGGTATCTCTACTGAATCAAATGCATTTTCGTAATCTATATAAGCCACATAGAGGGGCTTATTGTACTCTGCAGATTTCGCGATAACCTGATTGATGACATGGATGTGATCCATTGTAAAGTATCTCTTCCTGAAGCCAGCCTGTTCCCTTGGTTGACAAAATCCAGTGTTGCCCTTATTTTATTGGATATTATTTTGGTAAATATTTTATATAATACTGGGAGCAAGGTAATGGTCCTATAAGTTTTCAATTCTTTAACGTCTCCTTTTTTGTGGATTAGTATAATGTCTGCATTCTTCCAGTTTTCTGGGACCCTTGCAGTCGATAGACACTTCGTATAAAGAGCCGCCAGTTTTCCAAGCATTATGTCTCCTCCATCTTTGATTAAGGGAACAGGGTAGGCAAATTTTCCGAAAAAAATCGATTTTTTGTTTTTGTGTAATTTAAAATCTCTATTCTTTCCTTAACATGACCCAGTGTTTCATTTGCGCGTACGTGAAATATTTACCTCAAAATCAACATTTTTCGAAACCTAGGCGGCATCCAGCCACGCCCCCTTTGACACATGCTCGGGATCTTTGCCTCTCCTAAACTGAAAAAAAAAAATTTTTTTCACCGCCTATTTTTTGTCACGCTTAGCGGAATGGCTGTCACTCATCTGGCAACAGTGAAACCTAGCTAGCATATTTTATTTAGCCAAACGAATCCTAAGACGCAGCTGGATTACTCGCAACGCGCGGCGTTTTGCTCGTGCTTTGGCGTGTTTTCGCGGACAATCGAATTTATTTATACTTTGGTGCTGGTTATTTAGCGGTAATGCAATGACGAAGCCAAAGAAGTGCTTCAGAAAACGTATCTTCCACGGAAACCGGCATAAGTCGACCTCCAATGACGCCAATTCTCCGCAACACAATACAGCAGTGGGCGCCGCGGCCACCACGTGAGCGTCTGCATCGAAGCTTTCGCGCTCGGCGGAACGCTCGAAGCGGAACGCCGGTGTTTCAGCAGCTCTCAAAGCCTGAGCTTCTCCAGAAATGTCTCCATGGAAAAACTCAGAACGCGAATGAGGCGTTCAACAACGTTGTATGGGAGCGCGCTCCGAAGAATGTCTTTCTTGGCCTCAAGACGCTGAAAATATCGACAATGGATGCTGTGCTAACTTTTAATGACCGCAGTATTGCTCGATCCGACATTTTGAGGTCATTCGGAGTTTCTCCAGGATGGTTCACAGTCCAGTGGTTGCGCGAAGTTGACAGGCGGCGACTGTACTTTGCAGAGAGGGCTACACCACTGGTAACTAAGGAGGCCCGGAAAACAAGGCAGCTACCACAGAAAAGAAGTGTTGACGATGGAGGGGACTACCAGGCTGGTGGCCATTGAAAAAAATGCGCCAGAATTTGTTTCTATAGTCCTATATTGCAGTAAAGCTCTTTCTTCCACTTCAAAGCCAATTATCTCAAAACACCAAATTTTGCTGCATTTGACCCTTTTTTTCAGAAACTACAAGAGCTATGGAGAAAATATTTTCCAGATACTGAGCTAACATTACAGAAAGTCTACTGAACCAGGATTATAGATATCCCCTTAGGGGATTTTTGTTTACAGGCTATTTACTGCAGATTTTGGCTCTAAAATTTAGTGGGTCCAGTAAAAAAATGAAAACAAAAAAACTAATCTTTAAAAAGAAATAATCCTGGTTCAGTAACACTGCCTAACATTGCTGATTACAATGCCACCAAGTTTAATGTTCTAGCCCCAGCAGATCACGAGAAAAAGGGTCACGAACATAGCCTAAAATGCATGGCAAGAATAGGACCTACCCTGTCCCCTTAAATCGACTGTTATTCCACCTTCTCCTCCTGCTCTTGATCGTTTCATGTCTTGCAGGGCCCTTCTGACCTCATGGCTAGATAGGAGAGTTTCTGTATCCTGTTCATTACTGTTTCTAAGTGAGGTATCGTGACTCTTCTGGGTATTGTATACAGGTCAGCTTAGAATTTTTCTGCTGCTTTTACTATATCTTCGAGATTGCTGATGACATTATCCTTCTTATCTTTTAGTGCATACATCATGGTTTGTCCTATGCCAGGTTTCTTTTTTACTGATTTCAGGCTGCGTTCATTTTTTACGGCTTCTTCAGTCTTTCTCATGTTATAGTTTCGAATATCAGTTATTTTCGCCTTGTTGATCAGTTTTGACAGTTCCGCGAATTGCGTAACGCTGTGCGGCCGCCAGTCCCATACAACCGCGTAGAGCGCAGGACTCTGCGATTCCAGACGTACTGCGCTCACCACGAAAGGTTAGAAAAACACCCACATAAGCACATCACAGAAGTGGCTACGTGAGGCGGTTCGACCGATAACTGTAGAAGCGTCATTCAAAACAAGTAATTGTTCTCCACTTCCGGCGGCGTTTTCTCTACTTCCTTTTTAAATAGAAAGATGTTGATCCATAAATATTCTCATAGACAACGGTTAACTTTTTTATTATTCGCTTTTGCTTGGAGTTTGCTTGTTGCCTTGGCTCTCTCCCTTAGTAGATCGCTTAATTTCTCAACTCCTCGCGATTTTTGTTTCCAGTTGCCAATTTTGCACGAAAAGTGCTATACAATTAGGGAAAAACAGACGAGGTAACGGACGACAGTCATCTTGCTTATGGGTTTAAGGGTTATTGCAAGGTTTCATGATGGACGCTCTTTCACATTATTTTATTTCCCACCTTATCTAACCTATATCACGTGTATATGGTTCCGGGCATCTGCCAGCGTCGCGGCGAGCCGTAACTCAAGGAAATAATGAAGCAAAGGGATAAGTTAAACGCAACTGGCGTTTTCTCCGGCCGCAACTCGTTCCATGAGAGTACAGACCAGCTGAGTAGCAGCCGCATCCCTCTCCTAGTCCCAGGATCATCCTAAACAAAGAAGATTGAACTAACAAAAGCAACAGCTATGCGCGTGACGGTTGAATAGATGGTGACAACTGAACGCATCTCGAGTTAATCGCGCGGGTGTGGAATCTATGAGAAAACTGTCCTTCACATTACAAGAGATGCCGATAACTACCGCCATCTAAAAGGAGTGAAAAAGGCAGCATAATGCTGACCGATGAACAGCTGCCAAGTCTCAACATTGATCGGGCGGCGCTTTAGGAATGTGTGAGGAGTGGTGGCGTGGGTGGGGAGAGAGGGGGGGTTATGCCACTTGATATCGGGGGGGGGGGGGGGGCCGGGCCCCCCTCCTGGGTACGTGCCTGCGCTTGAAAGAATGTCAGCACGAAATTGTTCACTGTAGCGTAACTAGGACACCAATGTAGAACAGGACACATGTTTGAAGTTAGCGCTCTGTATATTCTGTTCCTACAATGAGCATACTTGATCCCATATTGACCTTGTTTGAGGTATGTTGTACGGTCATGCGAGAAGAACGTATATGCAAAGTGCACTCACTTGAGAGCAAGGTTCTGATCCAGCAGTCCCACATTGCCGGGCGCCTCGGGCGTGTCGGCGTTGAGGAAGCCCAGGACCCCGAGACGGTAGTTGATCGAGGCCACCACTAGGCCCGTCTTGGCCGCGATCACGGCGCCGGTGTAGTTATCGTACGAGGCCGAGCCGTAGTTGAATCCCCCGCCGTGAATCCATACCAGCACCGGCCGCTTCCGGTTCCCCTCGGCCGTCCAAACATTCAAGTGGAGGCAGTCCTCGCCGTACTTGATGTCTCCACTCAGCAGACCGCCGCCTCTCGCGTTCATCTGCGGACATCCCGTACGATGGCTGCTCGCGTCTAGAGTGCCGTCCCACGCCTGGAGAAGAAACGTGTTATGCGCAACCGACCAGCTGTATTCCCGCTGCAGCAAGCGTGCTGTCTCAGCATCTTGCGATGACATTCGCCACTGTGAATACCTGGTAGCGTTCGCATCTTTGTATGCATTGTATGAAGACAGGGAGCGCCCATGCAAAAGCTTCGGCTTGGCAGGCTACTGCCAAAACGCCTTCGTTTGGGCCTTTCTTCGCTCTCGCCCTGAATGTCAGCGCCGCAAATCTTGACCATACATGTCGGCCGGCGACCTCCAACCCCTGCTATTCTCCTTGTGATCGTGTTGGCCTCGATCACTTCCCATAACTCCAGCAACCAACCCATGAATCACAGTCGCCTTCGACCACGTAACACTTTACATAGATACTGCTGCTTTCCCAACTGCTACAGTGCAGGAGCTCGGTGCCTTTATTTTCCGCCATTTCGTGCCTTCGTCTTAAACACCTCATGAACTAACCCTGCACGCGGTTTGGCGAAAGCGGACGAACGACTACTACGCCGCCTTCAGACCAATACTTTCCTTAGTCCGGCGGTCGCCCGGCACTTCATGCCGGAAATCTCAGGCACGTGCCCGACTTGTCAGGTCCTCGTCGATACCTTTCACGTTGTGGCTTCGTGCCCCGCCACTCCACTTTCCTTTTTATCCCCTTTCCCCATCCCTACTAGAGAGGCTTGGGAGGAGTACCTGCTCGGCTGCTCTACCTTGGAAGCTCAACGTTCCTTGGTGGCGCGCGCCCGGGCGCAGCGGCCATCTCCAATGGCGTCCCGGAATAGGGGCTGCCACTCAGGCGCACAGCAAGCAACTCTCTTATTAACTTCTTGAATAAAATGTTTCTACCACCACCACCACCATGAACTCTTCAGGGAGAGAAGCTGCGCCTTCCTGTATCAAGTCGTTAAAGAACTGCTTGCTTAATGCGCTATTGTGCATCGCACGTAGTCGCGGTTGGCGTGTAGCCCCCGTGCAAAAAGGATGCTCGACCACCATGCCTCATCGAAACGAAGGGTGAATTCCCAATTTGTTGTGGTTGTCTCAAGGGGTTGCCGGTCTGGCTGGCGCCCCGCAGTGCTTTCAGGCCCCTTTGTGTGTGTACGACTTTAGAGTAACCCTTTCCTCGAACTGTCAAGCTCTACAGGAGAACTTCCGCGAACCAACGTCGCCTAGAAGAAAGGATCAAGCCCCTACGAGGTCTTACAACGTCAGCAGGGACAATGGATCGGCCGCCTATCCATAACCAGACGCCCTTTCCGCGAACCAGCAACGCGCGAAAGAGAAGTGATGAGCTGTCTACTACTCCCAGGAGCCGCGGACTGCCGCCAGAGGAGGCATGCTTGTGAAGACGTCAACTGGGACAATGGTTCAGCCGCCTATCCACAACCAGACGCCCTTTCGGCAAACCAACGCCGCGCAAGCCAGCGCGTTCAAACGCTTGACGCATTGAACGCATGAAATGGCTCATTGAGCGAAAAAGCCGGCGTCTGTAGCAGCGAAACGGCACCTAAATTCCCATTGGCTGCGACGTCACGTCACGTGCGCGTCTCGACGGAGCAGGGTGAGCAAAAGGGAACACTTGCTGGCCGCTGGCGCGCCAGGTGTTGCGTGAGGGGAGAGGGCATCGTCGCGATGCCACGTCGGCATCGTTCTCGGAAGCCTGTGTTATCCGCGCGTTGCTTGTCTACGCAAGCGTTCGCCTGCGTTCAAACTTCGCGTCGGCAAGCGCTATAAAGAAATTAATACTTAAAAAACAGTGTAAATTCGAAAGGAAAAGCGCTGGCGGTAGCGAGTATCAACCTACGATCCCACGCTCAAGAGCAGACTGTCTTAACCCCTGGGCTAAATCATCGCCTCCTAGATAGCGAGCCTGTGCACGCTGCTTTATGACATCTTGATACTTGGGCCGAAATTTCCATGGCCAAGCCCGGCGTGACGAAGGCGGTGATGTCAAAATCACCTCGGCTTTCTCGCGAGCGTCTCCGTTAGATTCAATGGCAGTCGTGCAAGGTAGCATGGCGTCACGGATCGACGTGCACCGGTCTCGTGCTATCTAAGAAGCGTTGGCCAAGCGTCTCAACGCGCTCGCTTGCCCGCGAGGAGTTCGGAACTCGAAGTACTACGCAGCGGCGTTCACTTGGACATTAAGTCTTTCGCATTCAGAACTCATAAGTGCTTAGGTGTCCTCGGATATTTGCGCGTAAGCATTTTTATGGGCACTCTAGGCGAATTTTCGCTGCCGTCATCGCCATCACCGTGAACTTCTGTAAAGTGCGACACTATCGCGTACGCGCGCCGTATGCTGTAGGTGTGAGCAACAGCCAGCAACAGCTTGCGAGGGTGAGCCAGAAGTATGGTGGCTTGACGCGACTTCTCGCGTTCGCAAGGGAGGAAGGCGCGGAGGGTGCGCGCCGTCTTCTCACGCGCTCAGTCAGGGGGGCGGCAGGTCAGTTCATGGAGGCTACTCTGGGTTCGAAGGAGCCGGCCGGATACAACTGATGGCTTTGTGCGCGCTGTGTTCTCGCCCGCCCAGTGAGCGTTGAAGCGAGGGGCCCCCGTTGCCTCCCTCAAGCGTTCTGACAACGCGTGTCCGCGGTCATCGAGTTAGATTTCTTCGTGCGGCTGTGCGCGCGTGACACCGTGCTTCTTATTAATTCAGTTAGTAAGTGAATGTTTAAAGCTGTTTATGCAGTTTATAAAGCGACTAACCTTACTCGCATAGCTATCTAAAAAACATGGCTGTGGCTTAGCTAAGGTTAAGCCCAGGATGCGAAGCATACTAGCCTTTATTTTAGTTGTTGAACCACTGTTTAGCCTGGTGAACTGCTGTTGCTTGGCTATATTTGGTTCGGCTAGACGAAGAAACAACTCATGCGTTACTCTGCTTCGCCTTCAAGAGTGGAACGCGACACCGTTCCCGTCGACCCGCCAAGGAGTGTAAGACAATGGGCTACGGCGCAGCGACTACGCGCCCCGCATTGGACGCGGTGAGCGTCGAGCAACGCAGCGTTCGGCGCGGCAACGAAATGTGCGCCTGAGCCAGCGACGCACGCCTGAGCCTTAGAAACAGCTCGTTTCTAAGGCAACACCGCATTCACTAGAGGCGCTTTTGTACCGCTTTGAAGCATCGTACTCGTGGCTCAGTGGTAGCGTCTCCGTTTCACACTCCGGAGACCCTGGTTCGATTCCCACCCAGCCCATCTTGCAAGAGTTGAGCCAAAGCCACCTAGAAACAAGCGCAGCTGCTTATATACCGCCGCGACGCCGCGAGTGACGGCGCGAGTTGGAGCCCCGTTTCTCCTCTGTCGTGACGTCACAGTGTCACGTGGTATTGAAGGCGACACCGCCGCGCCTGAGGAGCTGGGTTGAGCTCTAGTAATATGCTTCGCATAAAATTTGCTATCGCTATCAATGATTAGCCTGTCGGGCGAAAGTGACTTTTTCCGAACGCCGACGGTTTGCCGTCGGTGTCATCTAATGTGCCATCGAGGTGCGACGCCTGGAACACCACTGGTGGCACTCTTCTTCACGCCAACTTTGCGAGACGTTTCGCAGCTGCCAGGGCGCAGCAGGAGTTGTGTTGCGTGCTGCGCTGCGCCGAGATGTCGCACCGACGTGTACCTTGAACACCGTACGTACGTGCAACGCAAACCTTGTTACCGCCGCCAATGTGATCGCCCTTCTGGCGAAACTGCCATTTTTGAAAGCGAATCTTTCTTTGCCTCTTCCTTCGACTTTCCCACTGCTGCTGTCGCTGTCTTGCACGCCGCTTTCCGAGGTAATTCAGAGCATGCATAAACATGGCAGGAGCGTGGCAGGGACGAAAGGCGTCGCGAGAAACTCCTTTGGATCGCGTCGGCACCTTACCCTCGAGGCGCTGTAATTATCTGTGACCTCCTGCAAAAGTATTGTAGAAACTGGCGCACTTACCTTTGTAATAACGTGCAACAATCCAGAGGATATGTAGGTAGAACGGTAGAGAGGAAGTAGGGAGAAGAGGCACATATTGAGTAGAAGCAACTGCAACCACAAAACTAGCGAATACACTCCGTACTACTCTTCGCTCCCAGCTCCCATACATGGGGGGAGGGCGGGAGAGGGAAAACGTGACTTAATACGGCAAGTAAATGCTACTGCTATAGACACAACAGCTGTTGCGGACAAACTCAATAAATTTTTGTTCAAGGTACGGCACAGCACGTTTTTGCTATTTCCGAAAAATAAGCACCGTGTAAATTTGTCAAGTGGATAACTGACGAGTAGCGTGCAGACACAACGCCACATTAAGGCACCGTAGCGTTTAGGCGACTCTACGGAAGCGGTCGCACGTCAAATAAGCAATTCTGTCCCCGCTGCGGTAGCATTGCGGCTGTGGTCTTGCGCGAGGTCACGGCCTCGATCTCGACCGCTGCAGCCGCAGTTCGGCGGGAACGAAATACAAAAGAGCTCGTGAAATTAGATTTAGGTGCTCGTTAAAGAACCCCAGGGGTTTGTCCTTGTCGCCTTTCTCGTGTTCTGTGCCCCCTCTTGCGTCATACTTCATCCGGAGCCCGCTACAATGGCGTGGCTCATAATCCGATTGTGGTTCTGTCGCGTACAGCTCTACAATTCAATTAAAGTTTAACTCTTCTGTCGAGATGCGATGTGCCGTATGAGGCAATGACAATGCTAACCTTATCGGAGGTTATGAATAATGGCGCACAACAACGCCTCAAGCAAGCATGTCTCGCTGTGTGCTATACGCAAGCAGCAGCGGTGCACGCACGCAGCATCGACTCACCGCCCTGGTATTGTACTAAACGCTGAAGAACTTGAAGATTCCCGGGCGACATCAACGCTAATTATGATCAGTCAAAGCTAACAGCACAGAAAGCCTCGTTCAGATCGATTCCCAGAGTGCGTGGAATCTGCATGACATTTTCTACTCGTAGACATGTAAATGTAGCCTGCTAAGCTTACAAACAAGTGCAACTGAATGTCGATGTCAAGCTTTTCAAGACGCGTTTTGCAATAACGCGAGCATGACATTTTAAAAGGATATGTTTGGAATTGGTATTTAGTGGCACCTGTTGCATGCTTAGCAGGTCACGTGCAAATAATTATCGACAAGTGAAAAAGCTGTAAGCTATAAACGTGGAATTCGACGCATGTGGTGCACATTTCGTGCGTTGCTGTCCCTTTCGGTGTCGTTGCATCTCTTACAGATACCATCGCTGTATTGCGTGCGAGCCTTCGAAAAACGCGACGTGGCCTACAATAAACGCATAGAAAAGCGTGAAAACGTTTTTTTGTGCCCAGGCGGTCCTTCCCATGTAGTTTACAAGGATTAGCTTAACCGCCATCTTGTTTGGAAAGCAAAATAATCTGCATTGTTTTGGGTTCCGTAGTGTCACCGCGAAAGTTTTTTTTTTTTTTTTTTTTGCCCGCTTCAACTGGAACGAGACTTGAGTTGTCCGCTGTCCGCTTAGCTGTTTAATATTTGGCCGTTTGTTTCGGCGAGCATTGGAACGCAGCCTGTAAATACGTCCGCATGAACCACCAAAACACGTGACCAGAATCGCTGGTATCTAGGGCGACAAGCGATTGCTATCGCTGTGAGCTCACCTTGGCGGGCACAGGAGGCTTGAAGCGCAGCTCTCCCACGGGTGGCTCCGCGTACGGGATGCCTCGGTACTCCTCGATGGTTGTCCCCAGGACCTGAACCTTGCGTCCGCCCACCGGGCCCAGCTTGGTGGGACGCTCCACATCGTACGCCAAGGAGGAGAAGAGCGTCCTCAGGATGAGGCCCAGCACGACGGGCCCATTCATGACTCCTATTAAACGAAACCAGCAGAAGGTATATATATATATATATACACGGGGCACTATGACTTCCAAGCGACACTACAGAAAAACGTTGCAGTTTCGCCCGAAATTTATTCCGATAACAAATTATTAGACATCTCGACGAAGTAAGGTTAGTAGTTTGAAGGCCGTATAAATTGCAGTAAAACATTCGCTTACTAACTAAATTAACAAGCATGGTGTCTAAAGATGAAGGGATCGCACTCGATGAGCCCGGGTACTCGCCATCAGAGCGCTGACGTGATGAAGAGAGGCGGCTGCAGCGGAGTTAACACTTCATGCTGCCTCCAACTGCAACGCACCACTTGAGTGTACGCGAACTCTAACACAAAGAGCGCACACGGTAAATATACCTGGTAGCGAAGCTTCAGTACAAGCCCATACGTTCAAAACATGGCTGTTTATCGGCGGCCCCTGGGGCCTGGCGCCACCTGTGTGACGAGGAAACAATTCCAGTGGAACAAAAATTAATGTGACGCCATGTCCGAATAAACGTAAGTGACATCATCTTTGTGCTCAAAAGGGTCAAAGCAGTGGCGTAGCAACGGGAAGGGAGGGCCGTGGGTGCCAGGTGTGCGTGTGGGGGGGGGGGGGGGAGGTATCATACATCTGAAGACCTACCGTCTTTCCGCCGGTTTGACTGGGCGTAAATGGTAAAGAATGCTCCGGTAACCAGCAGCACGAGCTCATGTATCAGATGTGTAGTGCCACAGAATTGTCGGCTGCAGATTTATCAACATCCTACGTAATAATTGCACGAATGTACGGGCTGAAAATTTTATTTCGCCAAGTGCTTGCTAAACTACTCGCCTTAGCGGAACGTTTCATGTACGGTGCGCTCATGTCCCACCATGGTTTGTGTGTCGTCAGTATGTAAACAGCGTTCCATTTATCAGTTTTGTATTGTTTGTATTAGTTTTGTATCAGTTTCGCGGTGTTGAATAAAAAGACTGTCTCCTAGTCATGGCTAACCACCTAGCTATTTGTTATTTTGTTGTTGTTGTCACGGTGGCGTCCTACCCCGGCGGTGCGCTCATGTCCAAGCATGGTTTGTGTGTCGTCAGTATGTAAACAGTGTTCCATTTATCAGTTTTGTATCGTTTGTATTAGTTTTGTATCAGTTTCGCGGTGTTGAATAAAAACACCGTCTCCTAGTCATGGCTAACCGCCTAGCTCTTTGTCATTTTGTTGTTGTCACGGTGGCGTCCTACCCCGGCGGTGCGCTCATGTCCCACCATGGTTTGTGTGTCGTCAGTATGTAAACAGTGTTCCATTTATCAGTTTTGTATCGTTTGTATTAGTTTTGTATCAGTTTCGCGGTGTTGAATAAAAACACTGTCTCCTAGTCATGGCTAACCGCCTAGCTCTTTGTCATTTTGCTGTTGTTGTCACGGTGGCGTCCTACCCCGGCGGTGCGCTCATGTCCCACCATGGTTTGTGTCTCGTCAGTATGTAAACAGTGTTCCATTTATCAGTTTTGTATTGTTTGTATTAGTTTTGTATCAGTTTCGCGGTGTTGAATAAAAACACTGTCTTCTAGTCATGGCTAACCGCCTAGCTATTTGTCATTTTGTTGTTGTCACGGTGGCGTCCTACCCCGGCGGTGCGCTCATGTCCCACCATGGTTTTTGTGTCGTCAGTATGAAAACAGTATTCCATTTATCAGTTTTATCAGTTTTCTGGTCTTTTTACGGTACAGCTTGCCGGTTTTGGCGAACACATGTAAAACAAACATTCGTACCCTCGAAAGTTTGCAAGGTCAGCCTCTATGGACATGTCTTGGACTACCACGATGCACCTCGACTCACGCAACAATAATGATTTCTAGAGACTACTTGGTTCCAACATATATAATGATTGACAACCAAAGCACACGCATTCGACATCAGTGTCACGTACCCAGTCACTATATTGCTGCTTTGCCGGTACAAAGACCTCAAGCCCCATTTTCCAAACTTGTTGCGACCAATCAAGCCTACCTTCCGTCCGGCTTTACACCAGCAGCAAGACCACTGTTCCCCTCTGGTGCCTACGACAGCCACAAGTACGCCTCATGATTCTGGAAATTTCGAATAAGACCCGTCATACAACGGTGGCTCTACGTCAGTTTAAACTGTCATTATTGAACAAGGGAAATGAACAAAAAACGCACATTTCACTTCACTTCACTTCACTTTTATTCCCTTAAAGACCCCTCAATGGGGGTATTACATAAGGGGTGGGGTTTACAAATGTGCATTTTAATTGGTGGCCACATGAGTTCAATGAAGAATATTAGTATTAAGCTGATCCGCAAACGTCGTTGAACAGGTGATTTCGGTTATGTGACAGGGCAGGCCGTTCCAGTCGCTTGATGATCGGCAAAAGAAGGATGCAGAGAAGGTTTGGATCTGTCTCAGCCACCAGCTCCACAGGCGCGGTTATCTTCCCGGCCTTACAAGTCACGATTGCGTTCAAAGTGTCCCGTATAACGACAACGAAACTTGCCGTTCTACGTGCTGCTGTTAATTACACCGCACAAGCCAAACCTCTAAGGTCACTGGTTGTTGTCACTCCAAGGCAGCCCTTCAGAGTCTGCAGTGAGCCTTACGACGCAAGACCCATGGTCAACTGGTGTTTCAGACCAGAGAGTTTCTCGATCAAGCCCTCACAAACGGACACGACATCAGCTTCCAATGGCTTCCGGGGCACTGTGGTATCGTCGAAATGACCTTGCTGATGCACGATGCCACCCGGTCAGTCCATAAAGAAACCCTGACACTTTCTATACCCTTATCAAGGACAGACGCTGCGAGGGCTAGTTTACTTGCTCAAACCGAGACAAACTTTGTGGAACACCCCGATTATCTCCAACTACTGTCTCCAGCGGCTGGATCCTACATTGAAGCTGCAGATTCCATCGAACTCCTCCCGTCGTGATGCAACTTTACTGTACCGCCTCAGGTTAGGGAGGTCTTCTACGAAAGCTCATTCCTTACTGGAATGACCGACACACTCATTTGTGACTCGTTTAAATGTGAAGAGGCGATCGAGCACGTGTTGCGTTTTTGTAATCTCTATGAGATCGAACGCGACGTTCTTCGGAGGGTGTTAAACCGATTAGATAGCAGACCATTTTCAGAGACTAAGATTCTCGGACCATGGCCCCACGCGTCGCAGGCTTACAAAGCGACGCCGGCACTGCTACGTTTTATGAAACTCGCTGGCCTCAGTGACCAATTATAGGCCTGAAGTTATGGACAACAGCACTTAGTCACACTGATAGTACCTTCTTCTCTCCCTCTCCTTTCTTTTCTTCCCCTAACCATTTCCCCTTTGTAGAGTAGCAAACCGGACGCGCGTCTGGTTGACCTTCCTACTTTTCCTCCCTTCCTTTGCTCCTCCTCGTCCTCCACCTGTTGTGGTTGTGCGACTTCATGTAACAAATACTGTGTCCTGTTTCAGCCACATGGAGTTATACAAAAAGGTGAATTTTGTGAGGATATCTCCCGATATTCTATCAGGTTATGTGTCTTTGTGACCACTAGGAACTGGGTATTGTGCAAAATATGGGAGGTAATTAATAAGGATATCTTAAATAACTGCTTGATTAGCAATTATAGAGGAAACATTGCTATTCGGGAATTGAGGACCCAATTCGTAT
The DNA here is from genome assembly GCF_023375885.2 of Dermacentor andersoni. Taxonomy (NCBI): domain Eukaryota; kingdom Metazoa; phylum Arthropoda; class Arachnida; order Ixodida; family Ixodidae; genus Dermacentor; species Dermacentor andersoni. The sequence goes on from NC_092823.1 coordinate 5,935,925, forward strand.
TATTAGCTCAACAAAAACTTCTCTAAACAATATCGTCTTGGGTGCTAGAGCATGCAGCACTTTGGTACTGAGGGCGCCCCGCCAGTATGGCAGTACCAAAAGAAATATGAAATAATGCTCTAGTGACATCGATATCTCTATCATCTCCATTGCGCGTGCAGACGAACAGTAGCGCAAGCTTTCGCTGGCACGGGCTTCGTCGCGGCCTTCTCGTTTTTTGCATGGTGACGTCAAGAATCGACGCGGAGCGCGCTCCATTTTATTTCCAATTTTGTCGCGGTACCGCAGCTAGGGTGATCACGTTTGCCAAAAGCAGTGAATAAAGAAAGGCTTTCTGGATCATAATGAAGATAACTCGTAATTGTCATAGCATTGGCGCCCGCGCAGCAAGTAGGTGGCGTGTTTTGATAGAGTGGGGAGATAAGCGTCACTGACACGCTATTTAATTTTCGTTTGGGTTCAGGGCTGGCGACAGGCAGAATACCGCACGCCGTAGTACCTACGACGATTTTTGTGTAGCTCTACCGTCTGTGGCTAAGCGTTGCCTTTACAAACTCATATGCTTTCCTCATAGGAATGGCACCACGTGCGACACATGTAGCATCGACGAGACGCTCGCACATATTATCTGTGTCTGCCCGCGATACAGTGCTCAGAGACAAGTGATGTGCAGAGTACTGAACCAGTTGGACAATCGTCCACTTTCAGAACTAAAAGCTTTAGGCCAATGCTCCGAAAGAACATCAGCGTTGAAGGCCTTACTCACGCTATTAAGGTTCTTGCGGTCTTCGGGGCTTCACGACACTCTAAGAATGCCGCCCCCTACCGCTCTGTAGTGTACGCGCTTTGTTCGTGCTTGTCTCCCTTTCTTTCTATCTCCCCCTTCCACTCTGTTTCTCTTTTTATCCCCCTTAAACCTCCCCCCTGCGCAGGGTAGCCAACCGGAACTACTTCTGGTTAACCTCCCTGCCTTTCTCTGCATTATTTTCCCTCTCTCTCTCTCTTTGTGTAGTTGTTGTTGGGCAACATATGACTGTCGGGCTTCAATTTTGCAAATGCAATGCTGACTCTAAAATCGCCAATTAAAACTTTATCTGTATTGGCTGCCAGGCCTTACAGTCTGACAGCAGAAGTGCTAATGCGCTTATCAGAAGTTACCAGTGCAGCACCCTGTCTTATTTGGTGGAGAAAATAGAACAGCTTGTATACCGCTACATTAGCCATCTCTGGGAACGAATGCGAAAGGGAGGGGGGGGGGAGTCCAAGGCGGCTGTACTGGTGCTGAAACATTACCGCCCCCCCCCCCCTACTCCCCGGAAATTTCCTATATCCTCGCCTTCCTGACTACAAACGGGGGGGGGGGGGGGTGACTGAAGACCTATGGGCCCCGCGTGCCAGAAGACCTAGTTACGCCACTGGGTCAAAGGCACGAAATTTGTTTTGGTGGCCTGCCATTAAAGCTGCATTTTAAACTGCCCCGCAACCCTACTCGTTGGGCGATTCTAGCTTTGAGTGCACAAAGCAATGCAGCAAAGACGTTAGCCATACGAGTGTAGAAACTGCACTCCTGCGCAGAGCATGGTTTCATTGCAGGCCGAAGAAACCTGCTCACATCTTCGGACGCCAAGCGCGTCGGCCAGAGGAGCCGCACGGCAGTAGCTAACGTAAGCAGTTATGTCGCAGTCGTAGCTCAAGGTTTTTGACAGAACACGTCGAACAACTATCAAGTACACCGCCAACACTGTGCCACAAGAATTCAGACAGACATTGACAAGCGAAACAACAGCGTAAGGGGGGCGTGTTGCAGCAGGTGATCACCTTACGAGCGCACCTTTCTGCACACTTTAAGAGCTGCTTTTTACTGCAACTGATAGCAGCGTGAATGCTCCCCTTCTTTAGCGGGTGCTGAAAACAAGGAACTTATTGTTAATGATAAAGCAAGAGAGTTGTCATCTCTTTCTTCGCCGCACGTATACAACATTGATGTGGAATTTTATTCTTGTTGAATGAAATCAAACTGTGTGTCGTTTCAATCAAAGAATTCAGTGCCCTTCCACTCAGTGAAGTAAGATGACCAGCGAAGCTGTGTATGTGGGCCCCTTAATGGCGAACTGCACTTCTGCGACGGGTCGGCCCGGCATTGCACTATCTTCGGGATCGGCCCACGTATGGGGAGATATTGCTTACCACGCCAACAACGACACGAAAATTTCCTTGGACGGTAGAGTTATACAACTTCGATGTAAAAAGTCGCAGTTACCCCCGAAAGGCGAAGCATCGATAGCAATAGCAAACTAGCCGACGGCTATACGAACCTGCCGTGGTTGCTCAGTGGCTATGGTGTTGGGCAGCTGAGCACGAGGTCGCGGGATCGAATCCCGGCCACGGTGGCCGCACCTCGATGGAGGCGAAATGCGAATACACCCATGTGCTTAGACTTAGTACACGTTAAAGAACCCCAGGTGGTCGAAATTTCCGGAGTCCTCCACTACGGCATGCCTCGTAATCAGAAATAGGTTTTGGCACGTAAAATTCCATAATTAAAAATTAACAGCTATACGAAGTAAGGATAATAGCTTTATCGGCCGTATAAACTTGGGAACATTCGCTTGCTAACTGAATTAACAAGGATGGTGTCAGCACGCACATACGAACACATCACACTCGATGAGCGCGAACACTCGCTGTCAAAACGCTTGTGCACAAAAGTGCGGCAACAGCAGCGAGCGAAGTGACCTTCCCGCCGTCTACGCTTCAACGAAAGAGCGACGAGAACACAGCGCGCACAAAGGTATGAGTCGTCTGCAGATCCCATTCAAGATATGGCGCGCGCGACCTTGCAAAGTGCGACTTGTTGGCGGAGTCAAAGCCGCCCTTTATACGAAACATTACGGTGACGGCAAAATTGAGCCTGGAGTGTCCATATCATTGAATACAAAACAGTTTTTTTCTTACGTTTGTTCCCTCCTCACAAAGTCACGCTGCAATCGTTGCTCCCATAACCACACTTGCGGATGCCGTTGGCTGGTTCTAGACCGCTTTTCGCCAAAAGCGGCCCATTTGAAGCAGCCGCACTCAGGCGCGCCACGGTGCTCACCTTCCCGTGCTGGCGAGCATCAAGCCAGCATCCTTCTCCACGGCTCGCCCTCTCCCTCAAACCACACGGAGTCGCGGGGCGGGATGGGACCTTTTCGGACTTTTTAAGGAACATCACGACGGCGACGGAAGTGGAAATCCACCTAGCCTGTGCTTACAATTGCCATCGCAATCACAACTATCTGATCTGTATTACTAAATCCCCCTTTTACAATACCGGTGAAGCCACTCTTACCGCGAGGTCAGGCTTGGTAAGCCAGAAAAACACAAAAAACAGAAAATAAGCTTGGCGACGCTGCCTTGACATTCGAGTACCAGCTTGCCGTGTGGTCGTGGATTATTATATTGTCTGTTCGCGCCAGTTAACTTCTTATCGCTAAATATCGACTGTAGTGTATTCTAGAAAAATTCAACGACGATTACGATACTCCTTAATGCGTAATTTGAGCGTAGCCGTATAGATGTCTTGATTTCGCGATATACTGGCTGGCGTGGACCATCTGTCTCGTGCGCCTCGTTGCAAACGCAGCCAAGTGTAGCGCGACTGCCTCGCTAATCGGGAATTCGCGAGAGGCAGCACGAGCGTGACGCGATTCACAGCAGCCGTCGCAGACAGACTTCGGTTGACGCAGCGCTTTGTTTCCATACATGGTATCGATGGCGTCGTCGGTGAACAGCCATCGTCGCCGCAAAGCCCGTCTTGCGCGGCACTACACTTTTCACGCTTTCGCCCAAACCCTCCTCCTCCGCTTTCTTCCTCGCGCTCTCTTCCTTATCACCGCCTTTCGTACCCCGCTGCACTCGTTCATCCTTCGCTGTGCTGGTTCGCTCGGTTACGCCGAGGGAGGCCGAGGCACGCCGACGCTCAAGGCAGCAACAGGTGCCTGAGAGCTAAACGACAAACACTGAACTCAAGAACTGTCACTGAGCTGCAACGGCGCAAATACGAAAAAAAAAAAGGTACTTTGAATTTCATGACCTCGCACTAACATTTCGACGCTGGGGTGTCGGCGCGAAAAAAAAAAAAAAAGATTTAATCTTGACCTTAATTATGTTCTAATATTCGGCCTAGTACTGCAAAACTTACAGAAGATATAGTAATAAAAGAACACTTCATCATTCTAAAATGATGAAGTGTTTCTCTTTAGTGTCCCTTTAATAAGTAACGTCGATCACACACAACAGTTAAACAAGTTCAGAGACATTATTTTTAAAGTTGTGAAGTCTACCACGCGCATTCTGAAAGTAATATAATCGTAGTTAGAATGTATGAAAGGTGGGGGAAACTCATGAGGAATTTTAGTTCGATGTTAAAATTAGTATCATCAAGCCCGCCCGGCGTGATCGATATAGTTAGTCATTACGTTACGACACAGAGGCAAATTTGCTGACGTCGTTAATAAATATTTAAAGCTAAGCATTAGGACGCTGCTCATTAAAATGAAAAGGCAGTTTCATTCGAAGAACGAAGCATTGCCAGCGATAGCAAAGTTGAGCGTTTTGCTTTTCTAAGATTGTGCAAAGTACATCGCGTCCGGCACATCGGCCTGACGCATTGCTGTAGGATAGAAGCAACAGCGCTCTGCCAGCTACGAAACGTTTGCCAACGCTGGCGCGATGAAAAAAAAAAAAAAAATTATGCTCTGCTCCTGGCCGTCACCTAGGCGGGAGCTTTGGCCCTCCCCACCAACTCGCAGGGCACACAATAAAGTTCTTTCCTCCTCCTCTGCTATCGCAAACACCAGAGACCAGCGGAGCTGGGGGAAGTTAAGGCTTCAGAAAAAAGGGATAGCTTGGTTTAGCCAGGTTGTCTAGGTTTCACTTGGTCAACCTTTGATGTAGATGTAATTATTGTCACGCGCTAAGGCAAGAGTAAGCAGCAGTATCAGCAGCCAGACACGAAAATGTCAGACACAAGAAGGACGGTTCTCCAGCTGGCGCAAGATCTTTGACATTGTCATCTTCAATCGCCGTTTTTGCTGGGCACGCAACGCTGGCTCAAAACACCAGGTGGCATTATTCCCCCTCCCAAATGAGCATCGACTCGATGCTCAAACACAAAACGTACATGGAAGCTACACAAATTAGGCAAGCCAAAAATAAAGGGTAAACGCGCTAGCACACATACGGAAATGCACACGGAAAAAGGTGTTCCGTGGTCGGGAACAAAAAAAAAAAAACGCTTCGCAGTTCTTTGGAGGAAGACGCGATGACAGCAAAAAAAAAAAGAAAAGAAAGAAAAGGTTGGTTCACTAGCACACTTCACCGTGTAAAATACGGCTTGAGGCGGACGACATGTACAGTCTCTGCGCGTGGTAAACAGCGGTTGGGCGATGGCAGGTCTTCGTCTGGAATCACTTCATAGTTCACATCGCTTACACGCCTTAGTACTGTGTATATTTTTTTTATTTATACATACTGCAGCCCGTTAGGGCTATGGCAGGAGTGGGTGTACATGGGAGGAAAACTGATTATGATATGCAGAAACAAGAACATAGAAATATAAAAATGTGAAGGAACTATACATCAGCAATAGCATTGAAAAATTGAGAAATGGGTAACAAACGAACTTCGGCAGGTAACAAATTCCACTGTTCAATCATGCGGGGGAAAAACTATATGAAAGTGTTAGTACGTGGATGGAGTGGTCTGATATTAGAGGCATGATAAGCTCTAGTTGAAGTCGGGCAAGCAGGCATTAAAAGGGAGGGATCTGATAGGTGACAAAGAGAGTTCTTATAACAATAGAAAATCTTCAGAGATTCTATGTGCCGCCGTCTAGAAAGAAACTGGAGGTTTAATTCCGTAAGAGCAGCTGACGGTGAAAAGTCTCGATCGAAGCGACGGTAAACAAAACGAATAGCCTTCCTCTGGACCGACTCAATACAATTAATTTCACATTGTTTATATGGGTTCCATACGGAGGAAGCATATTCTAAAATTGGTCGAATCAGTGTTTTGTATGGTACTAATTTAGTGTCCCTCGGAGCAGGAGACAACGTCCGGCGGATGTAACCAAGTTTTTTTAACGCTTTACTACAAATGTAATCTATATGTTTAGACCAAGACAAGGTAGGTGTAAAAATGACGCCTAAATATTTGTATTGAAAAACTCGTGTTAGTGGTACACCGTTGCATATATAATCATAACATACGGGCATGTGTCTGTTAGTAAAAGACATTATAACAGTTTTATCAAAATTTATGCTCATTTTCCAAGTAGCACACCAGGCACAAAATGAAACAAAGGAATCTTTAAGGCGCTGATGATCAGCGGGTGAGTCAACTCGGCTGTACATAACACAATCATCTGCATAGAGGCGTATTTCTGAAGTAACATGGTCTGGAAGGTCGTTAATAAGCAATAAGAATAGTAGAGGGCCAAGTACGGATCCCTGTGGGACTCCTGAGGTGATGTCGACTACAGACGAATCCGCAGAATCATAGCATACGAATTGGGAACGCAAAGAAAGGAAACTGGAAATCCGTGACACTAACTGAGGGTTATTTAGAATATTATGGAGTTTCAAAAGCAATTTAGAATTTAGTACTGTGTCAAAAGCTTTGCTAAAGTCAATGAAAATGGTGTCAATCTGATTACCAAAGTCGATGTAATGGGAAAGGTCATGAGTGAACTCCGTAAGTTGTGTTACAGTTGTGTTCTTCCTCGTATGGTCCGAAGTACTTGCTGAGGAGTTTTTCGCTGAGGCCTCGCCGTCTAATGGGTGTCCAAACCTAAACTTGGTCACCAGGCTCATAGGTAACTAGTTGATGGTGGAGATTGTACCTTATTGCATCTGTACACTGCTGCTGTCTTATGTGCACACGGGCCGGTTGACGCACACACAGGACACCGCTGTCCTGTGTGTTCCTGCCTTCTGTCATCGTCTTTTTGCGCTGCCCCTTCAAGATGTTCAACCAGTACCAACTCGCCCAAATGTCGATCTTTCTACAGTTTGAAGATGTCGTCCAAAATCTTCGCCGTAAATGCCGTCCCTCGCTCAGTGATGATGAATGACGGTGCGCCATGCCGAAGCACAATGTGATGCATAAAAAACTGGGCAACTTCAGATGCTGTGCCGCGTGGTAGTGCCTTCGTCTCAGCGTAACGCGTCAAGTAGTCAGTTGGACAATGATCCCCTTATTGCCGGAGGAAGACAAGGGAAATGGTTCAAGAAGGTCCATTCCAACTTGATCAAACGGCGTACGCGGAGGGTCGATGGGTTGTAGAAGGCCTGCAGGCTTGAAGGGAGGTGACTTGCGGCGCTGGCATTCACGGCATCCTTTCACGTAGCCTTTGACGCAAGCAGTCAGTCCAGGCCAGTAGTACAGTTGTCGTACCCTGTCCAGAGTGCTTGTGTAGCCCTAGTGACCAGATGTCGGCTCGTCGTGGCAGGCTGATAGGATGTCGTCACGAAGGGCTTGAGGCACTACTAGAAGATGTGGTTTGTCGCCGGCACCTGTGTTTCTTTTGTATAAGATGCCCTCTCGCAGGTAAAGTGACGACAACCGTCGCGAAATGGGGCGAGGAATGGACGCGATGCCACCTTCTAAGTGATCGATGACGGGTTTTAACTCAGCGTTCGATCGCTGGTTAGCGAGCAGATCCCGCCCGCTGAGGGCTCCCAGGAAGGCGCTGTCGTCTTCGTCGTCAGGATTCTCAGATTCAACAGGTGCTCGTGATAACGTGTCAGCATCTTCATGTTTTCTGCCTCACTTGTACACGATGGTGATGTTAAATTCCTGGAGTCGCAGACTCCAACGTGCCAATCGTCCAGAAGGGTCTCGGAGGTTGGTCAACCAGCACAAAGTGTGATGGTCGGTCACAACTTTAAATGGCCGCTCGTAGAGATACGGCGTAAACTTTGTGGTAGCCCAAATAACCGCGAGGCACTCCTTCTCCGTGGCGGAATAATTGGACTCTGCGCGTGACAGAGTGCGGCTCGCGTAGGCGATAACTCGTTCAGTCCCGTGTTGCCGTTGCACCAGGATAGCTCCGAGACCGATATTGCTGGCGTCGGTGCGTACTTCTGTGTCAGCATCCTCATCAAAATGACCGAGCACGGGAGGAGAAGACAATCGACGTTATAGCTCCGCAAAGGCGGTCTGTTGTTCATCAGTCCAGAGGAATGGCGTGTCGTCACGCGTAAGGCGAAATAGCGGATCTGCAATCTTCGAAAAATTTTCAATGAAGCGTCGATAAATGCACACAAGCCCAAAAATCGTCGCACACTTTTCTTATCGGTTGGAGCGGGAAAAGCGGCTACGGCAGCAGTCTTCTCGGGATCGGGCCGAACACCTGCCGCGCTTACGACGTGACCAAGGAACTTCAGTTCCTCGTAACCGAAATGGCATTTCCCTGCCTTGAGTGTAAGGTCAGCCGATCGAATGGCTTCAAGTACATTCCGAAGGCGTCGAAGGTGCTCGTCAAAAGTTTCCGAAAAGACAACGACATCATCAAGATAGACGAGGCAGCTTTTTCATTTGAGGTCAGCGAGAACGGTATCGATCATTCGCTGGAATGTGGCTGGAGCGGAACAGAGGCCGAAAGGGAGTACTCTAAATTCGTAAAGGCCGTCCGGAGTTACGAAAGCAGTTTTCTCGCGGTCATGCTCATCTACTTCAATTCGCCAGTAGCCACTTTTCAGATCGATAGAGGAGAAATACTTCGCGTGCCTCAGCCCGTCCAGAGAATCGTCGACACGAGGCAACGGGTACACGTCTTTCTTTGTGACGTTGTTTAGCTTCCGGTAGTCAACACAAAATCGAAGCGTGCCATCTTTCTTTTTAATAAGAACAACTGGCGATGACCAGGGACTGCATGAAGGCTGGATTACGCCGTCTTGAAGCATTTCCTTCACCTGAGTTTGAATCGCATGTCGTTCGGTCGGGGAAACACGATAAGGCTGCTGCCGTATGGGGGGCACGTCGTCATAGGTGATGATACGGTGTTTCGTGATCGATGCTTGACGTACCTTCAACGACCGTGCAAAGCAAGAGTGGAACTCAAGCAGCAGCTCGCGCAGGGGTTGTCTGTTCTCTTCAGGAAGCGTTGGACTAATGTCGACGTTCCGTAGAGGTGCTTCAGCAGTGCCGATTGCCTCGGAAATACAACACTCACTGACATCGGCGATCGGGTCAGCGTAGGCGATGACAGTACCGGGGAAAAGGTGCCGGTGTTCGTAGCTGAAGTTGGTGACAAGAACCTCACAGTGGCCATCGTGGAGATCGACAGGGCTTCTTGCTACGCAAAAACCATGAGAAAGCAGGAGAGAACGATTGCTTTCTGCGACCGCTTCACCGTGTATGAGCCTGTCATATGCCACTTGAACCACGACACTTGCACGCGGTGGTAACGTGACAGCGTCATCGATGACACGAAGAGATGCTCGAGGGTGGATGGTGTTGGTCGTCGCTGTGGTGCGCTTTGTCGAGAAAGTGACGAGGCGTTGTCGAATGTTGATGATAGCTCCGTGCTCCCTGAGAAAATCCATGCCGATGATTAGGTCTCGAGAACACTGAGGGAGAATGCTCAAGCTGGCAACAAACGTAGAGCCGCGAATCTGTATTCGTGCCGCGCACATGCCGAGTGGTGTGACGATGTTCTCGCCAGCTGTACGAACTGGCGTTTGATTCCAAGGCGTCGTCACTTTCTTCAGAAGGGCGGCCAGTTTTTCGCTGATTATAGAATAATCCGCTCCAGTGTCCACTAAAGCAGTCAATTCACGACCATCGAGCAGTACAGGAATGTCCAAGGAAATTCTTCTGTAATCAGCAGGTACTGTCGTCGTCGATGTATCGTCGGTCCGCGTACGCGTCAGTAGAGGTCCTTGAGCACGTCGAGACTGAGCGGCCTCGCCCCCGAAGGCCGCTGTGGTTAGTTTTCCCGGCGCGGGCTGGGCGACCGACCCCGCACCGCGCTCGAATACGTACGGCGAGTCGTAGAAAACCGCTGCGGCGAAGGGAGCGTGACTGGTGCCGAGCTGATGAAGATCCGCGCTGCTGGGCAACGTATTCTTCAATTTCAGGAGGACGCTGGCCGAACCTTGGTCGCGGCGATTTCGCTGAGAATCCGCGTAGCCCGAGCTCTCGATAGGAGCACTGTCGGCTTCCAGCTTGCCAGCTTCGCCACAGTGAAAGCAAAGCGGACGGCGATCAGGTGCCCGCCACACGTCTGATTTCCTTGGGGCCTGTCGGTGGTCCTGGTAATACGAGGCAGCTTGGACGGGCTCTAGCATGTCCGGGCGCGCGGCGCGAAGCGGGGAGGGAGGTGGTGCAGGTTGCCTCAAGGCTTGCGAATATGACATATCTGGGCTGTCATTTCTTAGCGGTTGAGCTTCTGTGTTGAAGGGTGGTTCTCTTAGCGCATGCTGGACTTCGTCACGGAGAACGCTGGACAACCAGCTGAGCGTCGGCTGTGAAGGTACCGATAGTTTCTGGAGTTCTTCGCGGATCACGGAACGAATGAGCTCTCGAAAGAAATCGGCGTGACCCCCGAGAGCTCCGAAGAAGTCCGTAGGTGAGGCAGTGTTCACTTGGCGTTCGTACGATGGTGTCCGCTGGCGAAGAGTCTGCTCCATGGTGATGGCCTCGGAAAGAAATTCTGACACACTCTTCGGAGGACTGCGCACGAGACCGCCGAACAGCTGCTCTTTCACTCCGCGCATCAGGTACCGCACCTTCTTTTGTTCCTACATGCTGGGGTCGGCTCGTCGAAAGAGACGCGTCATGTCCTCGACGTGCATTGCGACACCCTCGTTCGGCATTTGTATACGGGACTGGAGATCACGCTCAGCTCACCCTCAGCGATCAGGGCTCGCATACGTCTCAAGAATCCGGCGTTTGAATTCTGCCCATGAAGTTAGGGCATCTGCACGGTTCTCATACCAAACACGTGCGCCATCGTCAAGGCTGAAATATACGTTTTTCAGTTTGTCTGCGTCATCGCACTTGTTGAACGCGGCAACACGTTCATAGTGCACCAGCCAATCTTCAACGTCCTCATGTATGGCGCCGTGGAAGGGATTCGGCGTTCGCGGATTGAGTATCGTACAATGAATCGGCGTTGTGCCTTCCATACCGGTTGGGGTGGTCGGAGCTGCCATTTTCTCTGGGAGGAGTCCAAACTCAGGGGCTTGTCCACGGATCCTTATGCTGGCGCGGTGCACAGGCGTAACTACCGGTACGGGGCTGGAGCTCCTGCTGCCCGGAGGTGTGTCGTGCATAGATTAGATTACCCAGCACCTCCACCAGTTTGTCACGCGCTAAGGAAAGAGTGAGCAGCAGTATCAGCAGGCAGACACGAAAATGTCAGACACAAGAACGACGGTTCTTGTCATCGCAAATTCCAATCTATTGGATAAAACTTTTGTAAAAATTTTATAATGCACGTTTGACAATGTGATTGGTCGGTAGCTTTCAACACAACGCAGTTTCTCCTTATCTGAGCTTTTGTGGAATTAAAACTGTGTGGGTTTTGCAAAAAGATTGCGGAAGGGCGTCTACCTCTAAACTTGTAATAAAAATGTCCATTGGTTCCCATCAGACGTGTGGAATTAGGGGCCGATCCATCCAAGCCAACATACATATCGCCCGTACACTCCTTCAATACTGTTACGGTTCCACTGAACAGCTTGCAATGCTCCAGGTAGACCTTGCTAAAGCTTTTGATCGTGTCAGTCACTCCTATTTATTTATACTTCTGGAGCATGCCAATGTTGGCTCCGTTGTGCTTAAAGGCGTTAAGCTTTGCTATACGTGTTGTACTACTCGTTTAGTTATTAATGGCCAACTCTCTAAACCCGTTTCCATTTGATCTTCGGTAAAACAAGGATGCCCTATGTCCCCATTACTATTCGCCCTTTATCTGGAACCGCTATGCTTAAGCGTAATTCAGTCGAGTTACATCCATGGCTTCAATATACTGGGTAATGAAGTAAATGTCTTAGCTTATGCAGATGATTTAGCGCTCTTCTGCACGGATAAGTCCAGTGTTGAAAAGGTAGTATAAACAATGGAGGAATTTGGCAGCGTATCAGGAGCACGAATGAACTCCGCAAAAAGCTTAGGCTTATGGTTAGGCTCATGGTGTAATACACCAGAACAGTTTGCAGGCGTTAATTGGACCGGTGTCCCGCCAAAGTACCTCGGCGTGCCGCTACACGCATATAAATTAAGCGCACACTATTGGAAAGAACCGGTTTCGGCCCTGCAAAGTTACACCCAGACATTCATTGCACACCGACTTTCTATTTTTGGGAAAGCCGGGGCCTGCAATAAGTTCTTGGCAACAAAAATTTACTATGTATTGCAAGTTATACATTGTGCCAGGCTCTACATCCAACGCTTTCACCGAATCTTTGCAATCTTCGTATGGTCTTCAAGTTTTGAGCCCATGAGGCGAGACAATATTTTCAGGCCCGTTAGTGAAGGTGGGCTGGGTTTAGTAAATCTTTATGTGCGGCAAATAGTGTCTCGTTTCTTCTTTTTTCGCGATACATTCCATCCTATAATTCGGTCATTCATGCAAGTCACACTTGTTAATGCGTTACCTGATTTAATCGTTTCTCCGAATTTTTCTTCGCGTTTATGCTTGTGGGGGTTCATGCAAGAAGTTTACTTGGCGGTTTGTTTCCTGACAGTTCGGTTTTCCACTGAATACTTGTACTCTGTGTCGCGTAAAACGTTATACAAAGATCTATTGTCCATGCTTTTTCCATTTTACCGATCACTATACATTCAATGGCCAGGTCACGATGTTCTAAAGCGAGTTCGTAAAATGTATATATCCCCTTGCTGCAAGACATTATATTATAAATTTCATAGTGAAACCATACAGGTTAAAACATGGCTACAGAAAAAGGGTATCTTTGTCTCTTCTGTTAACTGTCGCCTTTGTGACGTGGCAGAGACGATTGAACATTGTTTTATTAGCTGCACCGACGCCATACTATTTTGGGATGTCCTCCAACGGACTTTAAAAAAAGACTGACTTCAACGCTCATACTGTGCGATACCTGCTGCCGACCGCTGATAATAGTGCACCTTTCGATATGTTTTTCTCATCGGAATGCACAGTTTGTGAAATACGCGAATGACGGACCGAAACGCCTAAACGGTTGTACCTAGAAGGGTGAATTTCATCCAAATGACACTACACCTAAAGCAGGTTTATGATGGACTTGATACCCAGCCGGATTGGTACCCCATTTTGGTTAGGTGCCTATCCTTACCACCCTTCTAAAGTGAAACCACATTTTACCCACAGTATGAACGATGCCTTTTCTCTGAGTGACTATCATTGTGCTCTCCATTCTCTGACTATGCACAACTGGTGAATATCGGGTTGTTGCTACTGTTATAAATACCATGAAAGAAAAAAAAAAGGATGGTTCTTGTCTTGTGCCCCAGACAGTGGCGCGTAACCACTATGGGGGATTGGCCAAGAAGCAGGCGGTTTTCCGTATGGTTAGAAGTACAGAGAAACTAGATTTGTATAGTGGAGCGTGGGACGATAGTACTGTAATTCCAGCTGGCGCAAGATCTTTGACTTCGTCGTCTTCAATCGCCGTTTTTGCTGGGCACGCATCGCTGGCTCAAAACACCAGGTGGCATTATTATACTTAGGTATACAATCATTGTTAAACCAGGTATGACGGCTGTGCCTAGGTCGGTGGCTAGACATGGCTGTGATTAGGCTTGGGTAGACGCGCATCACTAGCCGGCGATATCTGCGGGGTGGTCAGACGCCGCTTGGCGACGGCGGCTCAAAGGCTTCCGCTTCCACGCAGCGCTCAGAGAAGACGGCCCGGGCTTGCTCTCATCTATGGCCAAGCGCGCACTGACTAGGCAAGCGTGGCGGTCCTCTCACAGAACACCTATACAAACTTAGAGAAGGGAAACTGTACCTTCCACAGTGCTACGGAAATAAGCGTAGTGGTGGCGTCGTGAACTAAAGTATGTGACCACAGGTGGCGCTGTACAACAGGAAACGGAAACGGGGTTTTGCACACGCTTCACCAGGTTTGCACACGCTTTACCAGGTGTTCTGTGGCTTTACTGGGTTTCTGGCTGCTGTGCCTCGATCGTGCTCCCGCCAGTTTAGTCGCTGTGTAGCAAACGTAGTGCCTACATATTTATGTAGGCGCTACGTTTGCCACACAGCAACCAAACTGGCGGGAGCACGATCGAGGCGCAGCAGAATACATGTAGCGCTGAGTCATATAGAGTTAAGGCACACTCTGAACTGACTTTTAAGGGCATCCCGAGTAGTGCCGCCGCGCTCCAGCTGTTGCATTTCGTGTAGGGCTACTGACAGAATGCGGTTTCCAGATGGCACGATGGCCTCGACTGGAATAAACGCACACGACACCAAAGATTGAGTAAGCCTGAAAATATTTTATTTGCATTTTACAAGTACAACAAAAAGCACACGTCTACGCATCCACACAAACGCGGTTACATAGTCAAGAACATAGTCAAGAGATGGCTCAATAATAAGGGTAGCACAAACGCACAAGAAGACCTAAGCTACAAAACGTACGGTCGGCTGCTAAGTATAATAATTTCCCTGTCACCGCGTGTCACTTTTATACAGCATCTTTACAGCACTACCAGGCCGGGTAGTTTGGCGGAAAGAACGCAACAGCTTATACGGCCGTCAGCTGCCTCTTCCTTACGGGTGTCATAATTTTCCTAATCTCCGCATCAACGTCGTGCAAGTTCGCATACAGGTATCTGTATCTGAACCATATGTGCCAGCTTAATACACGTGTAGTGAAATTATGATAACCACTGCATCTTATCAAACGTATTGGTTTTGCAAATGCGCATTACAGCTGACGGAACGACATACTGTAAGTGAAGCACAAGAGAACAAGGACAAAAGGAGGATACAACACTTGAAGAAATGAAGAATTAGTAGGCATACAGCAAACAAGCGATGACGGAGAACACACAATGATGCATCGGGTGTTCTGCGACATCGGTTTGCGTACTTACGGTGTTATGGAGATCAACGGCATAAAAACGTACCTTCAAGCGTACTCCCTCAACCTCCGCCGCATTCATTATGATAGTCAACGCCTAAACAAAATGAGGCACTATTCTTTGCCAAGAGTAGACTTTCTTACAGCAAGTCTATGTAATGACTCGCAGACGAAACCAGCATGCTTTCGAAAATGTTTTACCGCCGTAGTATTCGAACGCCAACGGCCAGGAAACACATCGATACCAATAGGCTGTCGGCTGTCGGTGGTTAATCGAGCACAAAAACCTTGACGCTATGACTAAAAAGCAGCTTCAACAATCAAATTAAAAGAAAATCAACTGCCTATTTGCCTGAGGTAAAAAAGCATCCTTAGACACCTCGATTGTTCATGTCAATGGTTTGTGTAAATTAAAAAATTCAGCATGTTCAGCGCCCCTAGCAGAGAAAGCACAAATTAAACTATTCGACCAAATTACAGTAGCTCCACTTGCGCGCTTACGCTGAAACGCGCCTCGATTGATTTTTCGCCCTCTGTGGCCATTTGTTGAACTTGAGAGTGTGCGGGGCCTGGTCCTCTTAGCCAGGCACAAGGCAAGTCACGTAGTCAGGCGGCGACCCAGCTGCGGAGAGCGCATGCGACAAGACGGCGGCGGCGGCGCAGCTCGGCGCGTTGAGTCACGTGATGCGTTGCCAAGGCTACGGTGCAGCTGCTGTCAAATGAAGGTCAAATTGCTGGCGGCGACGAAACTCGGTTCGACTAGCTTAGCAAAGCTTTCGCCTTAAGATGCATGCCGTATTCCTCTGTGGGAGGTTCCGGTTGGGATGGCGCGCCATTTCAGGCGCCCGCCGCAACAGAAGCTACTTGTTGAGACGCCATATGCGTCGGTGTCGTGTGCCAGACGCTGCACCGACGCGACGCGACGACAACCGCCGCGCATTAAGAGGAAGATTTGGCTCGGGTGCTCCTATCTAAATACACGTAAACGCAGAATTCGTTTTTCTCGGCAACCACTGCACCAAACTTGAGAAGGTTTGTTGCATTTAAAAGAAAAAAATGAAAATCTAGGGACTGCTTGTATCGAATTTTGATTAAATCGTCAATTTTTTTATAAAAAATTGGCAATAATGGAAAATTCTGAAAAAACCACACTATGAAGTTTACAACTCTAACTCAGCAACAAAAATGATAATACAATTCTGCGAGCAGCATCTGGTAGTACGTCTAAAGCGGACAAAATTTATGTGTTACACATGAATCTAAAAACAATTTAATAATATGGAAATACAGCTTTTCCGGAACCCTTGTAAACAACGTAACAAATGCACGTAAGATATAAATGACGTATCGAGTTTGTCTGCTTTGGATGATCCAATGGAAACCGTTTTCAGAACCGCGATAGCTGCACTTGATGCAGAGCTATGATCTTGTAAACTTCATGCTTTTATTTTTTCAAACTTTCAAATTTTTGAAAATTTGTTTAGCGAAATTCAGGACCTAAATCGAAATTCCACTTCCAATAGTCACTAGAATTTAACTTTCTCTCTCAAATGCAAGAAATTTCATTAAAATCGGCCCAGGGGTTATCTCAGAGAAACGTTTCTGCATTTTACATGTATTTCAATAGGCCGCGTCGGAGTTGGGCCCGAGCTAAAGCTTCCTCTTAAGGTCCAACCCCTGGCACGCGTCGGCAAGCTCCGGCACGCGCAAAAGCGTCGGTCGGGAACAGGGTGAAGCGTGGCGACGCGCAGAGATTTTGTCGACTGCCGATGCTAGAAGTTCGGCGACGCGCGGCGGCACTTCGCCGGCGTCCACCAATGAGAGACTGCGCTTCGTCGCCGGCGTCAACCAATCGGAGACTCCGAAGTCTCCGGCTGCTATGCCTATGATGACCGACCATGCGAAGACGCCGACATCAACGATCGTCCGAGTTATTTGGACGCACGACGCGCGCGACAGTGTTCCTGAAAGACAGTGGTGTAATACTAGGCCGACAACGACACGACCGACGACCGTGGGTTGGGGCAGTGCGACGTGGATCCGAACCGACTTCGAACGACGCCGACAAATCCAACCTGCCCACCGGGTTCCGCCGGTCTCAGTGCGATCGTCTGCTAAAACATCCAACCGAATCACGATTGCCGCAACGTCTGTGCTTCGTGTATATGTATTTTGTTATGCTCGAAACGAATGGAAACATGTTTACGAGTTCCGAAGTGTGGATAATGAGCACTCGCCTACCACCGATGTTTTTTAAGCTACGCGTAGGCCTAGCGCGTCCATCGAGTTCGTAACTGGCGAGTGAACGAGTCCAGCTGAGAAACTCGATCTGTCGAAGGAAATTAATTTTCAGTTGCGTTTGGCGCTGCAGCAATTTAAAATATCTCACTCCTGAGTTCGTGTGGTGTGTGATGTGGTGAATGAACCGTGTGGAACTTCGGGTGGTGAACCGCGGCATGTTTTGTGTGGCCTGAAAAGACTGAAATTTAACGGGCGAGCTCCGCGCTGTTTCCAGTGGAAAAGATAACTTTCGAAAGCGAAAGACAATAGTAGCCGAACAATGAGAATTACGTATACGTCATCAGCCATGCCGCCCGTTTCAGCTGACAGTGCGCTCTTCTATTCGGCATGTGAATCCAGTTCAGTACAAGTTCACTGTACTCCTTCACTGACTCCTTTCAAGTGCATGCGTCTTATGGGCTAGTTGGGGATAAATCGCTCGTGCAGCAGTCAAGAACACTGACGCACTGAAGGATACGTGACACAGCGTAGTCATGTTTGAGTCAGTGTGTCCTTATATTTGAACACTGCAAAAAGCAATGATCTGTTTGTAATATGTGCACCGTGTGGAACGCATAGGAGGACCTGCATCATGCAAGACCTATGCATGCAGCCGCGCATACCAGGATTGCTTCAATGCCTGCTTGAGAAGCGGCACGTACTGAGTGAATGAAATTGTAATTGGCCTTTGATCTCATTTTTTTTTTGTTTATGGAAAGAGCGTGAGTGTATTGCGGGGAAGGTGAAAAGGTGTCATCAGTGCTTTGTGCAGTTGGTATGCTTAAACTGCCCAAATCTCTTCAGCTTCCAGTAAAATGTTTTTCGCGGCGATACTATAAGCTGTAGTCAGGAAAAAGATCAACTCAAAACCAAGTTCCTAATCCATCTTCGCAGAACGTGTTTGATTAACAAGTTAACACTTCCAGTTCAATATTATGCCGGTGTAGAGCATACGCGCTTGAAATAAATACATTCAGTAAGGGCGAACGACTGGGCGTACAATAACAAACTTCGTAGTAACAGTGCAAAAAGTGCTGCCATGATTATCAACCACAACAAAACTGCTGCGTGTCCAACCTACTTCCTCGGAGGCACCTCTATAAAGACTGTTCGGGCCCTTCCCATTCTAGATGTAACATTCAACTCTTCTCTCGACTTTTCCACATATGTAACCAGCCCTGTATCTAAGGGTCGGCCCATTCTTCGGTTTGTGTCCCGTGTCTCTCTTCCCTGATGACCTGAGGTTTTCTGAGCACCCTACACTTCTATCATTCTGCCACGGCTTGAGTAGTGCTCATCAGTGTAGTCCCCGTAACAAACTCTCGTCACTCACAAACTTCAGCTTGTTCAGCGCCGGACAACACGCACCCTCTACTCCCCTCTTTTCTGTCGTCGCAAGCTGATGCGAGCGTACGAGGATTGCCTCAAAGATCTCAAGTGGCACACCCTGCACTACCAGCGCAACATTGCACTAGTTTATCTATTGTGCTGGGTGCTTGACAGCTCGCGGGACAGAATTCGTCTTCCTTCTTCAGTTCGCCTGAACAGGCAGTCATCAGAGCCTGAATCCCACCACGCCTGTACGGCCCGACATCGCTATTACATGCTTATATGTGGCATACAGAGCTCCGCCCCCCTGGCCATTTGTACTCCCCTTCCTTGCGACCGGACTGACGCTGTGCACCCGTCGACTATGTGCGTGTTCGCCATGCTCTGCGATTCAGCGTGTGTGTGTGTGTGTGCGTGTGCGTGTGTGTGAGCGCACGTGGAGGGGGGTGCCTTCTGCGCCATGCAAATTCCTGCTCTAGATGGCTGGCTATCAGACGCAGATGCTCTAACGTACAAGTATCAGCCTCTTTTTTAGTCTTGCGAGCTATTAGAGTGCGATGTTAGCACTAAAATTATTATTATTATTATTGTTGTTATTATTAGAATCATCACTACGGCCACACTGTATATGTTGAGGCCAGCGTGACACATAATTCAAAACATTTCTGGACCTTCGTGCGCTCTCACTCTTCTAAATAGAAAAGAGCGCCAAAGATGTGTCTTCTAGATGAAAATGGTGATGTCTCGAACACTGCTGATGGCCTTGCAGGACATTTATGTTATGTATGTGGTGTAAAAGATGCTTTAAGTAACCTTTCTTCTCAGTCTGGCACGGTGTGTACGCTATCAATCAATGGAGACTGTTTTCAAGTGTATGACACGCCTCAAACCTTCCCTTTCTTGTGGTGCTGATGGTATTCCTTCCCCAGTGCTTAATCTTTTCAGACGCTGTCTACGCAATTCTGTAGAGCAAGATAGTGCATCAATAGCAAAAACACTGATGAAAGTAATGATATTTAAGATGTGTTGCATACGTCTTGAAACACTCATTATTGGAACAGTGTCGCGATTTTGCATAACGTGCAGCATGTTTAAGCAAAATGAGAGGGAAAGTAGACGGTTTGGCGTTTTTACTCCGTGTCTATATGTTGTATGTAGCTGGTGCACTTTCATTGTTTTTCACAATGTCATGCACGAGTCATAATTTTCAAGTGGCTGGATAAGTGCTTCAAGCTTTTCAAAATCCGAAATAGGCTATGTTCTCATATTTGATGTTAGCGTAGCGAGTTTTCGCATGAAGTCGAAATTCTGTAAACTTGACAAAACTCACTAAACAATTGAAAATTCTTAAGCTTTTCTGAAGCAGTACACTTTCCATGATTCTGAATATGCAAGAGATGAGATGAAAGCAAGCTTTCAATCAAAGGGATAAAGAGGCGTCTGAAAGTGTTAAGACGTGTGAAAGCATACTTGTTCCCTGTTCTCACCCAAAATCACATTCTTTGGGGGTGCGAGGGCTTACCCCCTCCCAGGTCGCTCCTACCAGCTCCCTCACAACAGACGTGGGATGAGCTGCTCAGAACGCCGGATCAAAAACTACAAAAAGCCCTCGTTGCCTGGGTTGAAAGGGTCGCTCCTCGTGAGGGGCCATCCTAGGACTCGGGCCTGCCAGATCATAACTGAGCAGAATCTCAATAAAATTGTTACCACCACCACCTTCCCTGTTCTCACAGGCATGTTCAATAGTTCTCTAAACTCTAGTACGTTTTCTAGCACTCTGAAGGTAGCATGGGCATTGCCCGTGAACAAGTCGGGTGCGTGCAGTTACTAACTGCCAGCCTATATCTGTTCTCTGCGTCAAAAGTGTTTAGCTAACGAGACGACGACGAAGTTCTTGAGCTCGGTTGCTGGTTTTCTTCTGGTGCTGCAGTTTCTTTATATGCTTTTCGTGTATCAGTAACAGGCAAAGACGTTTGTGCTGAACCCTGAAAGCTTCTACTCTGCTGGAAGATCCTCCCCGCGAAGCTTGCCATGGAAGATACGATCTTGGACTCGTCTGGCGGTCAGCATAGACCGCCCGCGGCTAGGAAGCGGCTCAGTTCGGCAGTAGGATCCGACGCTGCTGATTCTGAGCTTTCTGACTCAAGATCGGAAGATTCGGATGATATAATACCTGTCAAGCACCGGCGTCCATGACGGACGTCTTCGGCATCGTCCTCAAGTGAAGTGACTATCATATACAGCAGTATCAAGACTACGACAGTAGCTTTCATGCCCGTCGACGCGATGGTAAGCCTGAATGCTATCTCCCGACAGAAACTTAATTTCTTCTTCAAACTTGCCCCTGGACTAATCCAATAGGTTCGCGTGAACCTCTGGAATAATGTCATTGCCGCTGACACAACTGATGATAAGAAGGTGCGAACTCTACTTGGTATGCCTGAAATCTGTGGGGTCCACACACGGCCCTACATAGCACAGTGTACAAATATAGCAGCTGGTGTCGTATCTGATGTCGACTTGGATCTCAAAGACGACGTTTTTAAGAGCATGATCGTTTGCGCGGCACCATGCTAAATAATTAACGTTCGAAGGCTGGGCTCTTCAAAGTGTATGAAGATACCTATTGCCTCTGGAAAGCTGCCTAGTCTTATAAAGGCTGGACTTGTGCGCTATCCTGTTCGACCTTTCGTACCACGGCCTTTGCAATGTCATAAGTGTTTTAAGGTTCATGTTAAGGGCTTTTGCACCGGAGATCTGGTCTGTGCCAAATGCGGTGGGAATCGCCATGTAGATTCCCGTGAAAGTCAGGAATATCGGTGCCCTAACTGTAATGGTGAACATTTGGCAACGGATAAAGGATGTCTCTCATTGAAGAATGAACTAAAGGCACTAAAAGAAAAAGCCAAACAGAAGGGAGTCAAACAAAAGAGAAGGGAGCCAAACAGAAGGGAACAGAATGAATGCTTCCGTCGCCGTAGTGCTGGCCCAGCGACTGGAAAAGCAGCGCGTTCAGAGAATGGCAAAGACACAACGCATCGGAAAGTAGGGGGGGGGGGGGGGGCGGACCTTCTGCCTCTCAGACTCATCGTAGCCAGCGCTGGCATCAAAATCGTCGGAACAACTAAGTCTCTACAAAGGCTTAAAGTACAGTGGAAAGCACTGCAAACACAGTATACCTAAACCGGTCTCAGCCAACCACGCTGTGCAACTTGTCAATCTTCTGAAGATGCTTGTCAACGTCATCAGATCTCTAACCGCCGGTCGTCAGACACCAGCAGCATGAGCAGCAGAGCAACTTTTGGAGGCCTTCATTCCAGTCCTCGACGGCCTGCACTAGACGTTTTACCGGAAACAATTTGAACAGTTTTCAGCAGCCTTGTCCCTTTGAGCTGCAATGGAATGTCAGGTCAATGCGACCGCGGCACGCTGATCTAGTTATTCGACTCATCGCTATGAAGACTCCACCAGACGTTATAGCGCTTCAGGTAACTAATGTCAGGACAGACGAATATTGATTGCCTGACTTATTGGGTGTCCACAGTAACACTCGGTGCGCGGAACCAGCTTGTGGCTCTTTCCAATGTGGGACGCGGCGCAACCTTGGACGAGTCATGTATAAAAGTCGACGCGCTTGACAGGCAGATCAAATTTTCGACTATTGCCGACTCTGCTACACGTCTCTCAAATCCTTTATCTCAATATATCGCGAAATGAAAGCACGTATAGAGCTGCGCTCAAATTACACTTAGGGAGTATCGTAATCGTCGCTGAATTTTTGCATTCTAATTGATGTACCACACGACCATGTATTTCTTTAACGCTCTGCCGTGCGTGCGCAACAGGATGTGTATAACTATATGTAGTCTGTGTATATCCGATACAAATTTTCAGTTGTGAATGAATTCATCGCTGTCCTGGATGTTTTTACTGCTCTGTGCGTGTGCTGGAGCGCTTGCAGATCTGTCTATTATCGACAGCAACCGACCAGCCCGGCTAAACTAGGCTTATCACGGAGATAACGTAATCGAGGCGGCCCCGATTACAGAGACAATGTAATCAAAGGTCGTGACTTGAGGTAAAGGGTGGAGAGGCGTTCCTGACATTATGGCGATACGTGTCCTCGGGGGCTGGAAACACGAGCCGATTACGAAGATAGTGCAACATCAGCACATATCTGGTCTGTCGGGAGGCTATATATACCTACAGTTTGGCAATCACTGGTTTTCGTAACAACGCAAAATCATTCATCAAACAATCACAACGTGCAAAGTTGGTTTCTGCGCAAATTTTCAGTGTTGTGATATGGGGTGCTATAACGTAGAGCTATTCCAAACGTTTCCGAGCACTTTCGCCACGTTTACGACCTGACTCAGCCAACTTTTCTTTGCTGAGGATCCTCCTTAGCAGCATTCTCAACCTTCCGCTGCGATTTGCGACCAGCCACCGCAAGCTAAGTGAGGGAAAGTGGACCAATCGCAGACGCCGGCACCACCCTCTTTATACGGTTATCGATTTTCAGTGCACTGGCTCGGCACCATCGAATCCCTCTACACTTGAGCGTGCTCCTCGCCTCGTATCAGCCAATTACATAATACAAGCCACTCAGTGTAGGCAGTTATTAGTTTTTAATGCAAACAATAGTGACCTCCTATTAACGAAGAGAGCGTTTGATTGGTCTGTTTAGACAAACCTGTGGGTCACTGCCCGATGCTTACGTCAGCGGTTACGCGTATTTGACGTAAGGAGATTGAAATAAAAACATGTTGGAATAGTTTTAAGTTATAGGGCCCATCTCGTGTTGCATGCTCTTATGTAGTATTGTAAATAAATGCGTGCGCTTCGGCACTCTCACACTCTCCGAATTCAAGTAAACTCGTTGAATTGAGCAGATGTGTATAGCTATACCGAACCTCACGTCCAATGCTGAGCGGCCAGTCTTGTGATGAGTTCTTTTTCTTTTTTTCCCAATCGCTTTTGAAAATAACTGCTTTTGACAATATCAGGACATTGTGTTCAAGAATAAAGGAAGGAAGGAATAACTTTATTGAAAGGAGGTTTGGATGAAGGTTATGAGCTCGATGGGTGGGGCCCCAGGGCTCCCCTGGCTGCCGCCGTCTGCCTGACGTGATCCAAAAGCGCCAGCTGCACCTCCGGGTCAGAGCTGGCGAGTTGCGCCTCCCATTGCTCCAAAGCGTTCGATAATTGAAATTTACGTAAAAAGGTATTTAAATTTGGTGGCCTATTTTGGCAGCCCCACGAAATGTGATATAGCGATGGCGAGCGGCCACACCACGGACAGGTCCACGGACAGGGACACCACGGGCCATTCGGAATTGGTCGTTGTCCTCCTCGCTTGACTCCTTCTGGAATGTTTGGGGGGATTGACAGTGCTGTCGAGGCTCTGCTCGGTTCGTGAGCCCTCGAGGAAAAGCATCCGCACTCTCGTTTCCCTCCAGGCCTGTGTGTCCCGGACCCCAGATCAACTTGTATCCGTTTGTCAATATCCCGCCTAGGAAATTTTTAACTTTTATCGGGAGGCCGCCGTTCAAAAACAAACGGCACACATCCTGAGAGTCGGAGATGATAATTTTGTGTGGTTCCTCCCTCCGTTCTTGCTCTTTGATCGCCAGGGCAACGCATTCCTTGGCGATCGAGGACGTGTACAGGGAGGCACTCGCCAACATTTCTCCTGTCGCCTCCAAATACTGTTGCTGTCTCGTCTCCAGTTGTACCTGGAAGCGTCCACATACAAAAAAATTATTTCGTTTTTTTAGGTGTTTACGGAGCCATCTTACTCTCTCCTTTGTCCGCTTTTTGTTTTGGTTTGGATTCATATTCTTGGGCAGATATTGCATCGGACGGGATCCGGGATTGCCACCAGCACCTCATCCAGGTTCGGGGTGTCCGTGGGAAGCCCTCCCTAGCGAGCGTCTCTCTCCCCGCCCTCGCCTGGCTTAGACGACTTCTCTGCGCGGTCAGTGCCGCCGTCTTTAGCTCGGAGTAGGTATCATGTATTCCGAGCTCTAATCGTTACAAACCTGTCGATCAGCGCTAGCTCGCGCTGCAGGCCGTGCAAGCGCTTTGCAGATGCGGTAATATTTTCGCTGGCACCTCAGCATGAACGACAATTTTCAGTCTATTTCGGTGTCATGCAAAAATGCAACGCACGAACCGATCCGCCTGCTTGTTTAAAGAAGCTTGATGAGAAAATCCTCCTTCGCCGTTTTGTATGCAACCCCGATGAAATAGTGCGATGCGGCAGTGTTAGATAGCGGGGACGTCGTTCGATTTTTTTTTTAATGTGCAACCAGCCTGCATTGATTGCCGCAAGGGCGAACGACGTCTGCAATAAATAAACAAATTCCTAAATAACAAATAAATAAATAAATAAATCTCCAAGCGTGTACGTAATTAAACTTGTTCATGGATGTTTTCACGGTGGCCAAGGGGTGTTTCGGAAAACGCGCTCGAAATTATGTAAATATAGGTCAGATGCAATCACCATCAATTTACGTGGGAGGTAGCAATTACACAAATGATTACGAACCTTCAACCATCTTTTCAACCAAGCGAGTCAGACGATTGATCAATAGAAGATTACTTCAAACAAGGAAAGAAACACTTTTTCGTGTGCAATACGTTGAAGGAAGGAGGAAGGCTACAGGACAGAAAGCACACTAACGACTAAGTTTATTGCTCAGATCGCGGGAATATATACACAGCACGTCATCTCCTTTCTCCCTTTTCCTCCTCCCCCCCTCTGATTGTACTCGTCCGATTGTAACGGATCCGAACCCATAAACGTATCTTGCTGCTTGTCCCAGCGCTCCTGGAAGGCGTACGTTACCTACTGGTCTCATTGGATGAATTTCTTCCCACCCCATTAGGATGGTCTCGGGATTTTCGTTGTAGCAGACACATGCCCGATCCTGTTTGCTCCGGTATGTTCCTTTCGGTCCTCAGGCAACCAGCTCGGGCCTCAAATGGCAAGATACTTTGTGTTATCGTACAGACTTTCCTTTCTAATTTCTAACTTGTCATTCTTGTAAATATTCGTGATGTTTTTTGTTCCCATCCCTTCCATCCAATTCACTGTCTCTGTCTCGCTTTCCTTCTGACGACTGCTGGTTGCCTATTTACACCTTCAGTTTCCCTGTACTTGGTTGCCACCTTCCTCTATTCTGTGTCCACACATTTTAGGCACAGATACTCGCGCACTTTAGCCGCCCATTTATTTTGATCCATGTTCTTGAGTGCTTGTTCAAAACTAACTCTGCTCTGCGCTTCTCTGACTTCAGAAGAGGCCCAACCCCTACACCGCCTTGCCTGTAGTATTACTGTGGGCTCCCAACGCCCATTGGCCCTTTGGTCAACTGCTATATCAAGCACATTGGCGCTGGCGACGTCACTGCTTTCCAGACCAGCCCGCGCAGATATGCACGCGCACGCGGCAACCATCGCACACCGTCGCTCTCCATTGTCAACCCGTAGGAGCTCGAAACGTGAGTTATACGCGTACGTTTGTTTTCTTTCAACTTTAATGGAGTGCTAGCTTAATTCTGAGCAAGGCGAGCAATGCGATTCTAACTTAATAATTAACTGTCTGACTAATATCCAACAGTTTACAACTGCCAATGATCAAGTCGAACGCAGAATAGTTTCAACAGGCACAAGGATCTAAACTAAGTCCCGTTCTATTTTTGCTGTACATCAACGACAGTGTTCACACACACGGTAAGAAAAAAAAGCGTCTTGGTTTATGTCGATCAGACGAGCGTATTTTTGTTAGAACAAGATGCCAGGAAGTAAAAAAAAAACACACAGCTAATGCAATATTATCCGAACTAGAAATATGGCTAAACACCAATCAATTGCAAATAAATGTTAATAAAGCAAGGTATATCACGTTCAGACGAAAGATTAAGACTGATGGCGCTGATCGTTAATTGATTTATCGGGCAGCTACCATACCCGTAAACCGACAATAAAATTTCTGTTGTATGTTGAAAAGAATTTGTTGTAGTGAGAGCGCATTAATTTCATATTCAGCAAAGTAGCTTGCTCCGTAGGCATAATAAATAAATTTCTCTATGCATTACCCTTTCTAGTAAAGCTACCACCCTTTTACTCCTTGATTGCTCTCACTTTCATTATAGCATACTTATGGACGAGAACTACGGAAGCGACTACAGAAACAAAACTTTGTTTTTAGAGCATAGGCGAATAGTGAATGTACCACAATTAACATGAGGCTGGTGTGCCTTCATGAACACAAAGCTGCGCTACATATTTCTATCAGGACAAACATAAAGACAACACGATCACACACAACAGATCACGCGCACAATCTTCAGTCAATGAGGTGTTTATCTATGCAATGCATACAAATCGATATATATATATATATATATATATATATATATATATATATATATATATATATATATATATATATATATATATATCCCGTAGCAGAAGGCTGTAACGGGATCTCCTCTTACCGAGAACAGAAATATTGTGCAAGAATAATGCCCGCAATAATACATCATATTATATCAGATAAACATACAATAAAGGGATTACGCAGGAAATACCAGTACGAGAAATATTATACAAGTAATCAAGGAGCCAAATGTAGACAGCGGCGATAATCAGCACAGCAAGAGAGTATAAATATTAATTTTAATTACGAAACATTTCAGGTCTTAGTACACAGTAAAAAAAAAGTTTGTTTATACAGAGATCATGATCGTGATTGCTTAATACCAAACGGATACTGGACTAAGTCGCTACAAATGTAGTGCTATGGTTGCCATAGTTAATACGTACCGGAGTCAAAGGAAAGTAATCGTTCGAAGCGAGCCTGGTTGGGTTGCAAATTAGATAAATTAGAGCTTGTGAGTACGATCGTGTTTTGCGTGTCCTGTTAAAACGTTGCATACATGAGCGAGAGCCAACATGCCACAGTCGGAGCAGCTCTGCGATCCGCACAGCCCTTCCGCGTGCGAGGAGCTGGCACCAGCGTCACCAGCCGCGCTTCCCCGCGCCAGAAAGGCTTCGCTTGTCGCGAACACAAGCCGCGCTTGGCTGCGCATCCTTCTGCTGTCAGTGCCCGGGTTGCCACTTTAGCGTCGGGCCCACCAGGCTGCGTGGCCACGGGGATCGAAACAGGCGCAAAACACTCACCTTGGCTGGACGGGCTCGAGCGACCTCGAGGCTGGGTCTGCACGAGTCGGACGAGGAAAAAACGAAGCCCGGCCGCTCGCGGGGGGAGGGGGCGACCTCCGTCCGTGTTGCCCTCGCACCCGGCGTCGTCGCGGTGTTTTCCCGACCGGCAGATTGCGGCATCGTTCGGGTCGTCATCGCGAACGAAGGAAAGCGATGACGAGGAGGGCGGGGGAGAAGCAAGTGCAACGCTATCGCTACTTTCGCGAAGATTCAAGCCTGCGAAGAAGCGCAGTGAATGACGTAGACGACGAGGCAGGAAAGACGGAGCACTCTCCCCCACCTGATCGCCCGTTTCTGGAGACCAACGAACAGATTTTATTTTGGCATCATATATGCAGCCCGAAATCGAACAAGATGCGTCCACAAAGAAACGAAATAACGAGCGCTCATCATGCAGGCATAAATGTGCTTCTCGATTTCTTCTTAGCTTGAAACACACTTAGTAAGTTACACCTCCCTAGAAATGCAAAACAACCTCCACAGCAATGCAGCCTTGCCCTTTTCGACACAGTAAGGCATTAACAACTCAGGGCGCCAACACGTGGACAGTGTGAGTGCAGGATATGGCGTTCGCACATCCTGCCCTCGCTTATGCTTAAAGAAAAAAAGCATCCTTTCGACCAGTGCTGCATAATTGAAGCATATACTTGGTACAGACGGCGTGACGTCTTGCCACAGGCAAAATCAAGGCGCTCGTGTGAGATAGCGAACGCGCACTCCATTCGCCGCTCACCCATAAGCGCCAAGGGGGATCACGGCCCTGTGCGCACGATGGTCTGCATTAGGCGAGTTCAATGCGGGGCCAGTTGGTATTTTCGACACGAGAACCACCTCGAAGTAGCGCGCAGCGGGACGGCACAACATAAAGGAACGCCTGTGTTCGTCTACCTTCTGTTGTGCCGCCCCGTTGCGCACTATTTCAAGGTGGGCCTGCACGCTGTAGAGACCGTATACATATGAAGCATGCGTCGCCATTGCAGAGGATGTCCAAGGCTTTCACATTAATATTGCGGCTATCAGTTACAAGCCGGCAACGTCAAAGTTGGCGTCTGATGTCTTCTCTAGGACGTGGGTAAACTTGCGCAATAAAGAAAAGTTAGTATAGAGCAAATTGCGGATCGATGCAACCCTTCGCAACAAAAAAAAAAAAAATGCCCGACAGGTATCTTGAACTTCGTCTGAAGGCCGAAGAAAATCGCAGAAGTGAATCGGCCATCGTACACCGTGTCCTGATTTGAGAGCTAGGTTCTCCAGTTCAGGTCACACGTGCACGTCATCAACAAGGTGCCTCTCCGCTTGCCGCACAGCAGCCTCTGCTGTTTCATCTCGTCCGTCACTAGGCCACGCGTAGCGGCCAGCGGAAGCCAGCTTCTGAGTACGGTGCTGATACATTAAAGCAATTGGCATTCTTTGGAATTTCTTATTTCAAATGCTGTCGATCCTGTGCATGATTACAGCACGTATCCAGCTTTTCTGGACACAAGGAAACTTTTCAAGCTTCCCGCGGGATACGTGATGACGTCAACAAAAGAAAAATAAAATAATTAAAAGCTATCTCTGCGCATTGAACTTCGCCACAATGCTTGTCCCGCCGGCGTTATTAGTGTTCTTGATAAAGCGTAGTCGCTCGTCGCCTGGAAATCACTCTTCATCCTAAGAGCATTTAATCGCGACGAGCAATGGTTGATTCTGGGCTTTTGATGCGGTTCTTCTCTTTTTCTTGTTTTTTTTTTTCCTTTTCCTTTTCTTTTTTTTCATTCTACGGAGTAAAGAAGCCAGCCTCACAGAGAAAGAAATTTCAACAAGAGCGGACGCTCCCATAGAGCCCAGCGGCCGAATTGACTGTAGCCCACCAAGCGGATAGTGATAACTCCTTCCGGTTTCGGTTTTGGGCGCGCGCGTTTTGAACACCAGCTGGTACACGCCGCGCCGGCTCCGCTGTTCGGCGCGGCATTTATATATATATATTTTTTTTCGCTTCTGCTGAACGCCCCGTGGCCTTGGCGTGAAATCGTTTTATTATTTAGTAAAAATGATCGCGAACGACTTTTACAAGACTCCGCCGAATCCGTCAGGTGCAATTTTATAAAGAAAACGCAAGACGTCTTCTGAAAGGATGAAATGTTCATTTTGCTCTATGTAAATACTCGTTCCGGGCTTGTCCTACATTCATCCATAGTTGGGGCACCAGGTAAGCAGCAGTCGTTGCCGTATGAAGCTCCACCGGATGCCATCAGCTCAAAAGGAATTACAAGCATGTATCATTTTGGTATATTGACCTAACAGGAGTATTGCGTGTAGAGGCGAAACGTGCGTAAGTGGCGAATGAGCGGCATTACAGATAAATTCACTTTTACGTACATTTCGCAGCAAGGACCCCTCCAAAACAATGCCATAAAATCTGAACACAACATCCGATTTTCAAGCATCCCTCCCTTCCCAGGCATTATTTCCTGCACTTTAAGAGCACAAATACACGGATGACTGTGCCTTTCCAAAAGAACTTGCCCTCAGTCGACGCGATGGTGCGCCAAGTACACAGAGGTGGCTACAACACAGGCTCAGCCAGACCATGTTACACGCTCGCAGAATGCCTTCTAGTCGCACTCAAGTCAGACTCGTGGGTGCAAAGCCTGTTTTCAGTCGCTCAGAATGCATAAATGTCATGTTCTTGAGCTCCTCCGTGTTATCTCTTACGTGTCCTGCCGGCGCATGCAACACTCCCGTGTTATCACTCTCGGCAATCGCTCGTCGCGTTTTCTACAAGCGTGAGTACCGAAATAAGGTATATGTTGTTGCAGGGCTATAAAATACGTCACAAACTTGTCGCACTAAAATTCAGTACACGCAAAACTAACTCACTATGGCCGGCTCGCTTTTTTGCTAACAGCTTCACAACCCCAGGCGCTGCGAGCATGCCTCAAGATATCCAAAAAAGTTACCAAATTACAATATTTTTTCGGGTCCGAGAATGCGTCACGAACTTCTACCAGTAAGATTCAGTACACGCGAAACTAACTGCGGCACACAGCCGAGCTGCTTTTCGCTAACTGCGCCACTACGCCGAGCGCGGCCACTGTGCTTGAAAAGTACCCAAAAAAGTAGCGAAATTAGTTACAATAATGTCTGGGGTCAGAGAAAGCGCCAAAACGTGTCCCGGTATGATTCAGTACACACGAAACTGCGTCACACGGCCGAGGCGCTTTTCGTCAGAAAGCCAGGTGCGGCGCGCGTGCCCGAAAACTACCGAAATAAGTTATAATTATGCTTGGGCTCATAGAAAGCCTCGCAAACATCTCCCTGTACGAGTAATTAACTAATATTAACTAGGCTTGGACTGCGGAGCTGTTTTTCGATAACTGCGTCACTATATAGGTTCAGTTTCGTGCAGTAAGCCTAAATGTGCTTGAAGTGCGTCGCAGACTGTCAAACAAAATTCCTCACCTTGCTGTAGTCCAGTAGGGCAGCGGTGCCGTGCCGAAATGCAGACGGAACACAAAAGAACGCCGGGAGCCCAAAAAAAGGGCTACATCAAAAAGAGACGGCTCGCCGGGCACGTGAGCTTCACATGCGCAGCCGTCCTCGCTCACTCTTGTGGCTTGTCTGGCGCATGACGTATGCACGCGCGTCTGGCATGCCGCTAGCTTGTTGCTAGGCAGCGCAAGAAAAATAAGTTGCAAAGTATAAGTTCATTTACACACAAATCTTTTTCACTTTTAGTGGGAAAGAATAAAAAAAACTAAAACGTTGTCTTGAAGTTTATTTCACATTCTTTTTTTCTGATGCTCCCGTCAACTAATGGAGTTGAAACTAGGCGTGACGTGTTTCCTGCTGCCAGTTTTTGAAAAGTGTTTCCTCTTGTTGAATTTCTTTTTCTATGCTAGCCTAGCCGTCAGAAGCACTTCGGGGCAACCTTTCTTCAGTCGGCACACATTGTTAACGTCCGATCATCATCATCATCATCATCAGCCTGGTTACGCCCACTGCACGGCAAAGGCCTCTCCCATACTTCTCCGACAACCCCGGTCTTGTACTAATTGTGGCCATGTCGTCCCTGCAAACTTAATCTCATCCGCCCACCTAACTTTCTGCCGCCCCCTGCTACGCTTTCCTTCCCTTGGAATTCAGTCCGTAACCCGTAATGACCATCGGTTACCTTCCCTCGTCATTACATGCCCTGCCCATACCCATTTCTTTTTCTTCATTTCAACTAAGATGTCATTAACTCGCGTTTGTTCCCTCATCCAATCTGCTCTTTTCTTATCCCTTAACGTTACACCTATCATTCTTCTTTCCATAGCTCGTTGCGTCGTCCTCAATTTATGTGGAACCCTTTTCATAAGCCTCCAGGTTTCTGCCCCGTACGTGAGCACTGGTAAGACACAGCTGTTATAAACTTTTCTCTTGAGGCACAATGGCAAGCTGCTGTTTATGATCTGAGAATGCCTGCCAAACGCACCCCAGCCCATCTTATTCTTCTGATTATTTCAGTCTCATGATCCGGATCCGCAGTCACCACCTGTCCTAAGTAGATGTATTCCTTTACCACTTCCAGTGCCTGACTACCTATTCTAAACTGCTGTTCTCTTCCGAGACTGTTAAACATTACTTTAGTTTTCTGCAGATTAATTTTTAGACCCACCCTTCGGCTTTGTCTCTCCAGGTCAGTGAGCATGCATTGCAGTTGGTCCCCTGAGTTACTAAGCATGGCAATATCATCAGTGAATCGCAAGTTACTAAGGTATTCTCCATTAACTCTTATCCCCAATTCTTCCCAATCAGGTCTCTGAATACCTCCTATAAACACGCTGTGAATAGCATTGGAGAGATCGTATCTCCCTGCCTGACACCTTTCTTTATTGGGTTTTTGTTGCTTTCTTTGTGGAAGACTACGGCGGCTGTGGAGCCGCTATATATATCTTTCAGTATTTTTAGATACGGCTCGTCTACACCCTGATTCCGCAATGCCTCCATGACTGCTGAGGTTTCGACTGAATCAAACGCTTTCTCGTAATCAATGAAAGCTATGTATAAAGGTTGCTTATATTTCGCACATTTTTCTATCGCCTGATTGATAGTGTGAATATGGTCTATTGTTGAGTAGCCTTTACGGAATCCTGCCTGGTCCTTTGGTTGAAAGAAGTCTTAGGTGTACCTGATTCTATTTGCAATTACCTTAGTAACTACTTTATAGGCAACGGACAGTAAACTGATCGGTCTATAATTTTGCAAATCTTTGGCGTCCCCTCTCTTATGGATTAGGATTATGTTAGCGTTTTTCCAAGATTCGGGTACGCTCGAAGTCATGAGGCATTGCGTATACAGGGCGGCCAGTTTCTCTAGAACAATCTGTCCACCATCCTTCAACAAATCTGCTGTTACCTGATCCTCCCCAGCTGCCTTGCCCCTTTGCATAGCTCCCAAGGCTTTCTTTACTTCTTCCGGCGTTACCTGTGGGATTTCGAATTCCTCTAGACAATTCTCTCTTCCATTAACGTCGTGGGTGCCACTGGTACTGTATAAATCTCTATAGAACTCCTCAGCCACTTGAACTATCTCATCGATATTAGTAATGATATTGCCGGCTTTGTCTCTTAACGCATACATCTGATTATTGCCAATTCCTAGCTTCTTCACTGCTTTTAGGCTTCTTCCGTTCCTGAGAGCATGTTCAATTCTATCCATATTATACTTCCTTATGTCAGCTCTCTTACGCTTGTTGATTAACTTCGAAAGTTCTGCCAGTTCTATTCTAGCTGTAGGGTTAGAGGCTTTCATACGTTGGCGTTTCTTGATCAGGTCTTTCGCCTCCTGCGATATCTTACTGGTATCCTGTCTAACGGAGTTACCACCGACTTCTATTGCACACTCCATAATAATGCTACAAGATTGTCGTTCATTGCTTCTACACTAAGGTCCTCTTCCTGAGTTAAAGCCGAATACCTGTTCTGTAGCTTGATCTGGAATTCCTCTATTTTCCCTCTTACCGCTAACTCATTGATCGACTTCTTATGTACCAGCTGCTTCCGTTCCCTCCTCAGGTCTAGGGTAATTCGAGTTCTTACCATCCTATGGTCACTGCAGCGCACCTTGATGAGCACGTCAACATATTGTATGATGCCAGGGTTAGCGCAGAGTATGAAGTCTATTTCATTTCTAGTCTCGCCGTTCGGGCTGCTCCACGTCCACTTTCCGCTATCCCGCTTGCGGAAGAAGGTATTCATTATCCGCATATTATTCGGTTCCGCAATATCTACTAATAACTCTCCCCTGCTATTCCTAGTGCCTATGCCATATTCCCCCACTGCCTTGTCTCCAGCCTGCTTCTTGCCTACCTTGGCATTGAAGTCGCCCATCAGTATAGTGTATATTGCTTTCACTCTACCCATCGCCGATTCCACGTCGTCATAGTAGCTTTCGACTTCCTGGTCATCATGACTGGATGTAGGGGCGTAGACCTGTACAACGTTCATTTTGTACCTCTTATTAAGTTTCACAACAAGACCTGCCACCCTCTCGTTAATGCTATAGAATTCCTGTATGTATATTCTTATTAATCAGGAATCCGACTCCTTGTTCTCGTCTCTCCGCTAAGCCCCGGTAGCACAGGACGTGCCCGCTTTTTAGCGCTGTATATGCTTCTTTTGGCCTCCTAACTTCACTGAGCCCTATTATATCCCATTTACTGCCCTCTAATTCCTCCAATAGCACTGCTAGACTCGCCTCACTAGATAACGTTCTAGCGTTAAACGTAGCCAGGTTCATATTCCAATGGCGGCCTGTCCGGAGCCAGGGATTCTTAGTAGACGCTGTCCGAGCATCGCACAGCGTCTACTAGAGACGCCGTCGTGGACGGATTTTGATCTTCCCCTATTGAATTCGTTAAGGTGCACACAATTATTTCACTAGCGACTTTGCAATGGGCACTCATGGGCTACCGCCGCACATCTAGATGTGCTTAAGTATCTAGATGTGCTTAAGCACATCAAGATGTGCGTAAGTATTAAGGCATATACATGGATATGTTGGTTTTTCACCTTGACACAAAAGTCACGACATAAGAGGTGAGCAAACTGTCCCTGTGTCGTCGCAGGGTGTGAGACCGGGCTAGTTGGTATTCCATGCTAAAGTGAGTAGCGCAAGAGTGGACACGGGACACTAAAGAGGCGATAAGGATAAGCGCAAACTTCCAACTGGGCGCTTGTCCTTGTAGCCTCTTTAGTGTCCCTTGTCCACTCTTGCGCTAGTCACTTGAGTCTGTGTCGTCGTCCGTTAGCATGCTATGGCCGAAGCTGCTCGCAATATTACGTCACATTTACTGGCCACCAGGCCAGGTACACCCTTGGGTACGACATATGCAGTACTTGCAGTTAGTTTCCAAAGTAGTCTCCTATGGCGGTTATCCACGTGCGTGAAGCAAGAACGCTATTTAAAATTATTGTGCAGTAATATATGCGGGATTTGTATGTTCTCCACATTATTTACCATGTTGCCGTTCCACGTTTATTATATAGCCGAAATGTACACTAGCAGCTATCGAATCTCATAAAGGCTATCCACATACTCAAAGACTCCGCGCGCAACTCCTGACACTTACTTGTATTCAAGAGTTGTGCGACTGCCCAGGACATCCTTAACGAATGTTACATAACACATTATGAGGTTTCACGTGCCAAAACCACGATTTCATTATGAGGCACGCCGTAGTGGAGGATTCGGGAATAATTTACACCACTTGGGATTTTTTAACGTGAGCCTAACCCTAAGTACGCGGATTTTCGCATTTCACGCCCATTGAAATATGGCTGCCGTGGTTGGGATTCGATCCCGAGACCTCGTGATTAGCAGCCGAACCCAATAAAAGCAAGCAACTATGGAGGCGAAGGAATGTTGGCAGTAGGAAGAAGGTGACAGCCGGCAGGTGAGACAATTTGTTCCCATCCTCACTGCGCGAGAATCGGTACCATCTGTCGAAGAATGACACCGTATAATGCACTGTAGTGAATGTGATGGAGCCCACGTCCAAAGTTTCAGACCCGAATCATACCGCAACTACTGACGACCGGGCATCTCGCTAATACGTGCAGTCGCTTGACAGCTGCCGAGCGCGGGCGTCGGCCACAGGACGTACTTGACCTTTGTTCAACACTTGCCGACATTCTCGCCTTATTTATTTATTTATTTATTTCGTCATTCATCATTAGTACAGAAGGAGGTCCCGGAGTTACAAGAACTGTCAGGGGGACCTCCTATTAGTAATTTAACATTGCATGAATTAATACATTTTGGCAACATAGCCGCGACAGACATCAGAAAACACGAAGTTAATGAAAAAATAAACAAATACAAAAGGTTGCTTACAATAATTGAAGTTCAACACAAGCAAATGAAAACGATACAGCGTATGAATAAATAAATATCTAGTATTTGACACGTTATAGAACATAGGAATGACACATGTCAAAGAACACGGGGTTAATGTAACAGATAATTTAACAGATTATTTAGCACCATTGCGTTTCAGCTGAACTGCTTCAACAGCCAATTTATTTGTGCCAAAATTTGGCCACCCTGTCAACGTTATGGTTTTTTATTTTTAGGTCATCTTTTATATTTAGGTTAATGCTGTCCTGAAATTTCCAGCGGTTTCACCTTTCCCAAAATGCCCGCATTTTTGTCGGCCTCTGTTCATATTTTGGAGGATCTTTAATATACGTGGAAACCATTGCGTGGTCCCTGACAAAGCTGCTCAAAAAGTCATTTTGTATCCCTGAGGTCTTGCGCAAGCTTCTGCCTTCTCGCCGTTTATCAACCTCCTGATTTCCCTGTCAACTGTATCCCATTTTGACGACTCCAATCCCACGGCCGTTGGCAACGATATAATGTACATGGGATTAAAGCCATGTAAATCCATTATACGGTGGATAAGACAGCCACTTTTGCTAACTGTGAATGGAAATATTGCGTTAACGAGTGACATTCTTAAGCATTTAAATTGATAGTCAAAAAATTATGCGGATCCCATGTATGTGCGAATCGATGTAAGCAAAGCTTTCTGTGTTTGTTGTCATTGACATACGTAATCTCCAGAGTATACAGGCAGTCTCTAATGAAATGCTGTCAATGTTTGCCTGATTACGCCTGCCATTGTGATGCAAATAAACGGAACTTCAACTCATTTTCTCAAAAATAAACGCTGAATGAAAGGCTGACGTCATCCTAAACAAGATCAACAAGCACCGTAGTGCTCGGTCTTATGATGTCCCTATTCGAAAGCTTATATTCATGAATTTTTTTGGGGGGCGGGGGGGGCGATGTGCTCCTGTACCATAGAAATGTCCCTCGGACGTCTCTGATGTGCTCATTTTTATTTTGAAGTACCCAATGAAAACTCTCATCGCTGCAACTTCATGATGCCCTGGTGGCAGGCCACCATGGCGTGTCGCGCCAGTATGACCACGCTGATTCATTTGGGTTGACATATACTATTTTGTGCGTCATACTTCGCCACATTCATTTTTCAAACTATTCCCAGAGCTTGAAAAGGGCGGCCAACTCACTACGTCCCTTTCCTCTGTTTACTTCCGCAAAGTGTGTGTTTATCGCTGTGGGTACCAAATACGCCCAGCGGTATGCTACCACTCAAGCCTTTCTGGCGGCTGAGCAACTGAAGTCGCAGGCTTTCTTCAACACGGCGTCGACGTTCGATATAGCTATTCTCAAGTACTTTTCGCGCACTTTGCTCACCACCTTCTCTCCAGTGTCACCCGCCGTGGTTGCTCAGTGGCTATGGTGTTGGGCTGCTGAGCACGAGGTCGCGGGATCGAATCCCGGCCACGGCGGCCGCATTTCGATGGGGGCGAAATGCGAAAACACCCGTGTACTTAGATTTAGGTGCACGTTAAAGAACCCCAGGTGGTCGAAATTTCCGGAGTCCTCCACTACGGCGTGCCTCATAATCAGAAAGTGGTTTTGGCACGTAAAACCCCATAATTTTTTTTTCTTCTCTCCAGTGTCATGTCTTACACTACTCGCTCTTGCTACACACAACACAAGAACGCAACGACCTTAATGAAGTATCAATTACATGCTAGTTGACATGCTGTCGATCTACGACAGCATGTCAACGACACACAACGTCAAGCGACACGCAACGGGGGACTGATATACTTCTTAAAGGGGTTTATTTTCAACGCACAACCGCAAGTACAGGGAGCGCCACGCGTATACCGCGGCCACGTAGTGTAGCCGCACTCCATTTCCTCTAACAATATGGCCGCCGGTGGCTTCACGCGCTCCCGTAGGCGGCCGATTGGACTGTCGCTCCAGAAGCTTAAATATATAACCTCTTTGCATAGAAACAACAGCATGATTGTTAACATATTGTTGGCTTGGATATGTTTGGCACGAGGCCCAAGACGGCACCCTGTCTTCTAACACGTTCTTGTGTTTACGTTTTCGTCTCTGTGTTGAAGGGACGCGCACCGTAACATGCTGCAGTGGTGCTTGCGTTGAGCGTATGTAAGGCGAAAAACGCGGTTATAAAATGTATGTTCACTAACTTGTGCAGTAAACCCATGTTTATAGTATTCGCGCAGTATAGTAGTAGTATAGTAAGAGTCACGAGTATGGCATCCGTAACCGCAAGCGTCACGGTATGGTCGTAACTTGTCGCGACAGCGCAGTTGTAATCGACAGGACCTGCAACTAAGGAATACGCGGCGAGGTATGGCTGATGAATAAGTAATTGCCAACATTGGTTTTCAGTAGACGTTTATTATCAAGAACGGCGGGTGCGTATACTACCGTAGAGGACGGATGCTGGGCGGTGACTCGAATCACTTACTCGCCTCATCACACATATACATTCGACTTCAACCGGTTTCACCTGTCACCCGGACTCCAGCTTTTCCTCTTTGTCCCCCGCTTCTTGTCCAATGTGCTGAGACGTGCTTCAACTGATGCTCGCTCCTCCTTTTTCTCAATAAATGAAGGCATTCATTCATTCATTCATTCATTCATTCATTCATTCATTCATTCATTCATTCATTCATTCATTCATTCATTCTTAAGTTGCTGCAGCAAATAGCGTGTCTTCATCTCCATAACCACCCTGTCTCTCACCTGCACTCTCCCATCTGAAAAAAATGTTGCTGTGTTGCAAATGGCTGGGCGTCACACATACAATTTTCTAGGAATGGCCAGCAGCGCGGCGTGCAATTTTCGGTGGGTGACGAGACAGTATAGAACACCTTCTCTGCCATATCCACACTCAGTGCTCTGCTTCGTGAGCTACTATTAGCCGCTGGGACAAAGTACGAAATGAAAGAAACCTAGCTGGGGCTGGTCGCGGGCAGCTCTTTTCGGATTCGTGAGGCGTCGATTTAAAATATATATTTCTTATCTAAACCTAAATGACAGCGATATAGGCGAGGTGAGTTACGGTAGCTCGTTCGTTTGGGCTAACGACGCTGTTCACGCAGCACTTTCGTCTTAAGAGGAAGCTTTAGCTCGGGCCCAACTGCGACGCGGCCTATTCAAATACATGTAAAACGCAAACACGTGTTTCTGAAATAACCCCTGGACCGATTTTAATGACATTTGTTGCATTTGGCAGAGGAAGTTAAATTCTAGTGACAGTTGGAAGCGGAATTTCGATTTACGGTTTCACTTTCGTTTAAAAGATTTTCAAATATTCGACAGTTTGAAAAAAATAGAAGCCCGAAGTTTACAAATTCGCAACTCTGCATCAAGAACAGATATCGCGGTTCTGTAAAAGGCAACCATTAGATCATTCGAAGCGGACAAATTCGCTATGTCATTTTGCATCTTACGTGAATTTGTTGCGTTGTTTACAAGGGTTCTGCAAAAGCTGTATGTCCATAATAATAAATTTTTTGATATTCATGTGTAACATATCAATTTTGTCCGCTTTAGATGTGCTATTAGATCCAATTCACAGAATTGTATTATCATATTTTTTTTGAGTTAGAGAGTTGTAAACTTGATAGTTTCGTTTTCTGAAAATTTGCCATTTTTGCCAATTTTTATTTAAGAAATGACGACCTAGATCGAAAGTTCGAAACAAACAGTCACTAGATTTTAAGTTTTTCTTTTAAATGGAACAAACCTCGTCAAATTTGGTGCAGTTGTTGCCGAGAAAAACGAATTTTCATTTTACATGTATTTAGATAGGAATTCTGTGAATTGCATCTAATAGCACATCTAAAGCGGACAAAACTGATATGGTACACATGAATATCAAAACATTTATTATAGAAATACAGCTTTTGCAGAACCCTTGTAGACAACGTAACAAATCCACGTAAGATGTAAAATGACATAGCGAATTTGGTCGCTTCGGATTATCTAATGGTTGCCTTTTGCAGAACTGCGATATCTGTTCCTGATGCAGAGTTATGAAATTGTAAACTTCGTGCTTCTATTTTTATCAAGCTGTCGAATATTTGAAAATCTTTTAAACAAAAGTGAAACCGTAAATGGAAATTCCGCTTCCAACAGTCACTAGAATTTAACTCTCTCTCTCTCTCAGATGCAGCAAATTTTATGAAAATCGGTCCAGGCGTTATTTCAGAAAAACGTTTTTGCGTTTTGCATGTATTTGAATAGGCCTCGTTGTAGTTGGGCCCGAGCTAAAGGTTCCTCTTAATTAATATAAGGTTGCCGTCTTTTACAGCCTCCTAAATTAAAAAGGTAAGTTATGAAAAATAAATTGTTGTGGTAAATGTGTAAACGCATAGGCAAGAAGAATCGTAGTCCGTTTCCAAGCATTCACTCAATAAAGATGGAGCACGTCTATACTCTCACGTTGTAGTCATGTGAAGAAGAGAACACTTCCAAAAGAGTGAGTCACGAATATAACTATAAGGTGAGCTTGCGCTGGAAAAACTCAAAGCACAACGATGGCTGCGCTCATAGTAGTGCTTCCTCTAAATCTGACGTAGACGGATCAAGGCATCGGTTCGTCAGATTGGAATACCCGTGCCTTGCAGCGCAATCTCGAGTCCTCAAATGTGATGGAAAATGTACGCCAGTATTCGCTTCACGCGCGCAATCTGATAATATGACGCTCTTTCGCTATTGAATCCGTGACAACACAGGATATTGGAAAAACATGCAGGCGCGTCTTGAGCTAACCGATAACTTTGGAACAGTGGTTAGACGCTAAAAAAAGCCCCCCCCCCCCCCCCCCCCCCCCACAAAAATAAAGAAGAATACAGTTCCTTTCAATATTAGCTGAAACATAGTGCTCGTGGAAAAAGGGCCCCAAGACAGCACAACGACTCCGACATACAGAAAATTCAAGAGCTAAACACTTTACAATTACTGGTATTTATGAAACCAGCATTTCGTCGTTCAATGTAGCGCTGTAGTCCAGGGGCCAGTTCCACCACGGGTACTGTGTCGGAGCTCATATTTCATGTCAGTATTAATTCTCACAGAAACACCGTATTTTCTCTTTAAATCTTAACATTAGACAGCCGAAATACATGCAGCAAAACCGCCATCTTGATATTTCAGTACTTCTCGTTCTAACGTACATGTCCACGCTGATCCATATGTTACAAAGTACTGAATATGTACCCAATGCTTTCCCCTAGGCAGCTGTTTTTATTCATTATGACGCCAGGAAACCTAGCCTGATGCCACCAACGCTCAGGAACCTAATCGGGAGCGCGCACAATGTTCTCGCACACCTTGTGGGATGTACCGAAGCGCTCAGGTGCTTCTTGTATAATGCAGGAGAATCGGTTGTAAAGGCAGAAGCGCAAATGCGCTTAAGCTCATGAAGTTGATTTGTGCCAAGAAAACCCGGCGAAGCTTTCACCCTTACTTTATAAGAAGCCTACAGCACCACCAATGTGCCGGCTGCTTTTAACTGCACCAATGAAAACTATTAAACCAATACAAGCATTGGTGACATCATTTTATCATTCGAGTGTTCAGATTGGTAACCTCTGGATGCGAAGTAAGTTGAGAAGTTGTGTGGATAATTAACAAAGCTACATTAATTAAATTTTCACTAATTGATCTTACGTCACTAAAGAAAATGAGCAGTTTGGAGCCCGTCCTCGAGATTATGCAGCCGAGTGAAAAAATGTCGATTGAACATGCTTCTGTAAGAGCCATGCGAACCAAAATTTTCTAAGTAAACGCTCTCGGAAGGCGTAACTGACACAAAAAAAGAACTTAGGTCACAGAAAGAACAGCACTTAAAGACGGGACATACAGGACGATCCACACACAGACTGCGCTAACAACTTGAAGCGCTGTTCTTTCTGTGATAATGAAGCAACTAGCCCGTCGGTCACCCATTGCAAACCTGTAAAGTCAACCTGACTGTACCTATCCTTTTGTGATGCTGTCATCAATACTATGGCCCCGTGAGCATGCTCCTTGCGGCCTTTCCGGTTTCGATTTTTATTCACACTGTTGTTTCGAAGGCAAGCAGTTTAAATTCTTATTGTCAATAGAGCAGCGAACGTGTGCCGCCCAAAGCTTGCTTGGTCGCAGAAGCGATGCATGACGCAATGAGCGTGCAGATGTAGTGCGCCGCTGGCATCAAGACAATGCGCTGCCGCCGAGGGAAGGAAGATAACGAAAGTGAACAGCTTGGTAGCTGCTCAGGGAGCCGTGCCGGTGGTGACGCTGCCATCGTGACGAAATCTGGGGCGGCGGTATTGACGGCTGAGGCATTTATTTTCTTTATTTCTTTTTTTAATATAGCGAAGCCGTTAAGAGGAAGTTCTAACTCGGGCCCAACTCCGGCGCAGCCTATTCAAATAGATGTAAAACGCCGAAACGCTTTTCTCAGATAACCCCTGGACCGATTTCACTGAAATTTTCAGGATTCTAGAGGGAAAGGTAAATTGTAGTGACTTTTGGAAGCGGACTTTCCATTTAGGGCCTGAATGTTGTTAGAAGAATTTTAGAGATTCGAAAGTGCGAAAAAGATAGAAGTGCGAAGTTTACAAATTAATAGATCCGCATCAAGAATAGGTATCACGGTTCTGTCAACGGCATCCATTAGATCGTTCAAGGCGGACAAATTCGATATGTCGATTTATATCTTACGTGAAATCGTTACGTTGTATACAAGGGTTCAGCAAAAGCTGTATTTCCATATTACTAATTTTCTTTTGAGATTCATGTGTAATACAATAATTTTGTCCGCTTTAGATTTGCTGTAATATGCAATGCACAGAATTGTGATATCATTTTTATTGCCGAAAGACAGAGTTGTAAACATGGTGGTTTCGTATTCCGAAAATTTGCGATTTTTGCCAATCTTCAATAAATAACCGATGACCTAAATCAAAAATTCCAAACCAACAGTCACTAGATTACGTTTT
Source organism: Dermacentor andersoni (assembly GCF_023375885.2). Classification (NCBI taxonomy): domain Eukaryota; kingdom Metazoa; phylum Arthropoda; class Arachnida; order Ixodida; family Ixodidae; genus Dermacentor; species Dermacentor andersoni. The sequence goes on from NC_092823.1 coordinate 5,979,222, forward strand.
TCTTTAAAGTGGAAGAAGCCTTGTCAAATTTGGTGCAGTGGTTGCCGAGAAAAACGAATTCTCCTTTTACATATATTTAGATAAAATCACCCGAGCTAAAGCTTCCTCTTCAGGGCTACTTTCTCCACTATCGTGCCCGCGTGTAGAACAAAATCCCGAAGATAGTGCAATGCCGGACTGACCCCCGGTGGCGGTGAAGCAGGCGTTAAGCACCCCCCATACGTGGACCGATCCCGAAGATAGTGCAAAACCGACCCGACCCGACCCGCGGCGGCGGTGAAGCAGGCGTTAAGCGCTCCCCATACGTGGGCCGATCGGGAAGATAGTGAAATACCGATCCGACACGACCCGCGGCGGCGGTAAAGCAGGCATTAAGGGGCCCACATACACAGCTTTGCTGGTCATCCTTCTTCAGAGAGTGGAAGGGCACTGAGATTTTTTTCTTATCCGCGTTTGTCCTGCATGCCTCTACGATGAAAACAAGAAGCAGGTATGCGTGGAAAATCTAAGGTGGCGGCGGCAGGTGGTAGCGCAGAAGTTAGCATGTCCAGGCCCTGCACGTACTCATATCTGCATTGACATGGGTTCGTGGTAGTGATAGCAACCAAAGCTCTCCTTTTTTCTGCGCGCTCTAGCGATTGTGAAACTAAGGATGTGGTTAACATGCCCAGCCACTGAATGCATATTGCAGCAGTTACGAGTGGTGGAATCCCGCTGGGGCTGATTGTGAAGAAAGCTTCCTTTCTCTGTCCGCTCTCGCGATGGTGAAGCTAAAAATGAGGAGGAGGCCTGACGGACACAACGTTGATCGTCACCATAACATAATGGATGGACGACCTGCGGAAAGGGCAAAGCACACCAAGTTTTTAGCACTTCACTTGTCCTACAGTAAAGCGTTACAATGGCTAGTATGCCCGCATCTGTATGGTCGACTGCTTCTCACTGCTAACACTGGACTGATAGTAAGAAAATGCTCCGTTCGCAGACACCTCGCTACACTGAAATTAGCAAAACAATATCAGTTTATAAAAGTGCGTGTGCCAATTATCTGGTGTCCTTCTAGTGTGTGTGGACGGCATAAAGGTCCTGGCAATGAAATGGTAGTATCTTTGTTTTTGCTGCAGTTGCACACAAACAAAATTCCTTGAAGTGATCGGACAGCGATCTACCAGCCGAGAAGACCAACCCGCAAACTTAAAAAAAATCGCTGGTTTCAGATCTTTCAATGTACTTTGCGCTTAGCTACCAACTGTAATATTTTTCTTTCTGTGCTCTTATGAAGGCGGGAACTCCACATTACTACAATATCAACAACGGTACACAAAATAGACTGGCTTTGAAGCTGTGACCACGCACCGCACTTTTGTGCATTTAGCCCATGTAGTATTGGGGCAACACGTTTGGGCAAAATGATTAGGTTTTCGGTCAAAGCACTGTAACAGGCGGGAAGAAATCGTTGTCATGCCCGGTCGAAACAATACCATCTGAAACCTTATTTATTATATATTTTTATGAAAATTCACTACAACCGTTTATACATTTGATTCGTATGAGTTATGCATTAGCTTGCATCGTCAATCTCAAAAATGTATTCTGTGCGGGAGAAGGCCTTCGCGAAAAACGACCCAACATAACAGTAAAACATCCAGCAAGGTTCCTATCCAGATGATTGGCGAAATTGTGCACTGAGAGCATGTCGACTAACCTGCGATGGAAAGTTGAATTATGATCGTTGTAAGCTTGTGCTGCGTCTAGCACGAGCGAGTAGTGTTAGCGATGACATTGGTGTGAAAATGGTCAGCTCCATCTGCGATAAGTTCTTGTGGATCTCCACATTGAACGTCGCAGTCCTCACGATGAGGACACCCTTGTGACATTATTAGCCCAGTGGGCTGGGAAGGCTCGAGTGGTAGCTCACCTTGAGGGGTATTGGCTAACAATTATTAATGTACGTACATTGCGTTGATGAAAAGGATGCAGAAACACCACTGATATTGTCTAACTATTCGTAAACAGGCCACCAAATTTCAATTACCCCACCCCGAAACATTAGGTAGGCCCACACCCAAATTTCAAGTTGGCACACCCTCAAATTTAAATTAGCCCACCCCCAAGTTTAAGGTCGGCCACGCCCGATTTTCCTTTCGCCCAGCCATAAACTTCAAGTTGGCCCAATCCCAAATTTCAATTGGGCCACCCCTAATTTTCAAGTTGGTCCACCCACAAATTTAAATAAATGGCCCACAAATTTCGAATCCACGCACCACACAATTTAGTTTGGTCCACCCCCATATCGCCCCCAAATTCAGGTTGGCCGACCCCGAGAGTGCCCCCACATTTAGGTACTACCAACCCCATATCACCCCCAAATACAGATTGGCCCGCCTCCAAAATCACCAAATTTAGATTGGCCCACTCCAATACCACCTGCAAATCTAGGTTGCCCACCCCCGAATCCGCCTCAAATTAACGCTGGCCCACCCCTCGATCACCTCAAATTTAGGATGGCCCACCGCAAATCACCCACCAATTGAGGTTAGTCCACCCATATATCACCCCCATTTCAGCTTGACCCAGCCGCAAATCACCACCGTGGTTAGGTTAGCCGTCCCCATGTGAACCCCAAATTTAGGTCGGCCCACCCCCATATCATCACCAAATCCAGGCTGGCCCACCCCCATATTATCCCCAAATCCAGGCTGGCCCACCCCCCTTATTCCCCCAAACTTAGGCTTACCCACCCCTATATCACCTCAAATTTAAGTTGGGCCACCCACATAGCAGCCTCAAATTCAGCTTGGCTCATTACCATTTCACCCCAAATTTAGGTTGGGCCACTCGCATATCACTACCAAATTCAACTTGGCCCATCCCTGTATCACGCCCAAATTTATGCTGATGCCACTTCCAATCTCAAGTTGGGCATCCCAACCCTTTTTATAAAGACCTATGTATACATATGGGAAATGCGTCAAGTTTTTTTGGCGTTACAGACACGATTTTGCACGATTTTGCTACCAAATTGCTGGGGTACTCGCCAAAGAATGCTGCGCATTAAAAGCAACTGCACCGAACGAGCGACGCCATATGTTGATCCTAAATACTGACGGCTAGCCAAGCTAGCTTCTCTGTAGAGCGACCGGGGCAGACACCAGCACGGGACATTTATTCCAATGGTTTTTTTTACGGCCACACCTACGGATTCATACCACTTGGCTGTAGGAACACATTCACAGTAGCTATTTATCCACACGCTGCACATCTCCTAGTTGGTGCATTTCTTATTTGGATGAATCTTTAAAAATAATTAACGATCGGGAAGCGACTCAGCTTAGCAAACCCTTTGTTCCGCACGAATGTTGCATAGGAATGGCACTAGCCACCGGGTGGCATTGTGGCACAGGTGGACCTGATTCGCTCGGACTATGTGCCATTAAGGACATGCGAAAGTCGAAGAAAACGGACCTTCCAGAAGAACGCCATAAGAGTAGCCATTTTGTTCTCCCAGGTTCCACGCTACAAAGCACGAAAGTCTTTTTTTTCTTGCATAACACAAAGCTATGCGCAAGCTTCTAGTTATGATGTCCAATGAATAAAATCTTCATAAATGCGGTGACTTAACAAATCGACACGACACTGCTATGTTTTAGGAAGGAAAAATAGAAAACATAATATTTCAAGAGAACCACTGGAAAACCAGAACCGAAAGCAAATCTTGAGTTTTGTGTTTTTGCCATCCGGTGGGAGACTAAAACTAAGCCCTATGCGGCTTTTAAAAAACTATGCCGCAGAAAAACCAGAACCGAAAACAAATCTTTGGTTTTGTGTTTCTGCCATCTAGTGAGAGACTACAAAACTAGGTCCTATGCGGGTTAAAAAAAAAAAAAGTGCGAAGCGGGAATCGAACCGCGGTCACCGTGACGCGAGACTAAAAGTGCGCGCAATTCTACCACTCAGCCACGGCATCAAAGGCTCGGCCAAGCGGTACGCTCATGTTTTTATAGATACCACGTGAATTTTCACGACAGTGTTACAAAAAACGCTTTTGGAAACAGTGTTACGCCATGTGTGGAGAATCGAGATAGGCATCAATCGAAAGCTGAGTCTCCGGACTACATACGATGCACTGGGTATTACGATAGACGCTGTAGTTTTATTCACAGACACCGTTCTCGCCTTGAAAATTGAGTACAAATTTTCGTCGTTTCCATAGGCTTCCATTGCTAAACCTTTAACTGCTGTGGGAACAAAATTCCTACGTGCCATAGCGGATCACTGCATTTGGCTCGTGCGGATTGTCTTCCAGAACACGTCTGTCACCTGCCTTTTTCAATAACCGACCTGCAGCTTTTGTTATTCGCGAAAAACCCGCTCGTTCTATTGAAAACGCGCTAGCTTCGTGCCGGGGCCGCTTGGGGCGCTAGTTGGTACCTGTCTAGGTACCAACTGGGCTCCTGTGTCGAGGCTTCAGCGACTTCGTAGCTAAGTACTCTATTTTTTTCCTTTTTATTAACTGATGTTTTTGAGGTGTTTTCTTTTGCATGGAGCAGGAGCGCAAATTTTGAATTCGTGGTAAGAGTGGTAAACGTACCGGCTTTGTCTAGGTCTGGCGGTTTCCCTCGTTATGCCTAGGTGCTAGGCGGGACCTATTTGATAGGCTTATTTAACTATCTCAGCTAGCTCTTCGAAGTGATTTGGCGGACTTGCTCGTTGAGCCTAAGGACGTAGGTCTAGCGATGAAACCAAAGAAAGGGAAGGCCGCGGGGGACGCGGAGCAAGTGCAGTGCGACGAGTGCCTGCGCTGGTGCTCCCTCGACGAGACCAGTTTCCAGAGCTTAGCAGACGCGGAGGGGTCTAACTTTACGCGCAGGCTGTGCGAAGGGGTCAGGGAAGCAGTCCAAAAACTGGAAGGAAATTAGACAGCCAAGTTCGAAGAGCTGAAAGCAGACCTGAAGGAGGAGCGGGAGAAGCGGGTAGCACTGCAGGCGAAAGTCGCCGAGTTGGTCAAGGTGGAAGCGGTCCAGGCCGCGCAATCAGTAAGGACCGTGGCCGAGCTCGGAGAAGAGAGGGAAAGGAGAGCAGAACTGCATAGGCGCCTCGATGCGCTTGAGACGCGGGCAGCGGAGAATGATGGGTCGGGACACCAAGCCGGTGGCAAAAGCACAGAAAGTGGGGTAGACCCTACAGGCGAAATGGGAGGCAGGGAGCCAGAGCAAGCGGTAGTCGGCTCGCCGCCGGTGAATCGGCGTAGCTATAGTGAAGCAGCGCAACACGCCCCGAGTGAGGCGACGCTGCAGCCACAGGGGCGCCAGCGAGCGCGAGGAGAGGAGGGGAACAAGCTAACCCCAAGGAATGAGCTCATAGCCAATGATAAGCATAACCTGGAAGTTAGGAGGGAGGGGAAGAATGCCCTAGTACTTATACGTGGTGATTCAAATATGAGGAGGTGCAAAAGAGCTATAATGGAGCGTGCAAAGGGTGATAAGTGGATAGCAGTCGGGACGTTCCAGGCAGGACAATGGACGCAGTACTGAGAGAAACAAAAAGCGAGCTTTTTGAGAATGTCGCAGAGAGCAATTCGGTAGTGGTAGCGGCGGGGCTAAATGATGTCTTGAATGGTGAAGCCGCAAAAGTAGTGGAAAGATTAGCGGAGGGAGTTGACGATTTAGGGGCGATAGCCCAGCAAGTCCAGATCGTGGTATGCACAGTGCCGGAGGTGCAAGGAAGGAAGGGAGAAATTGCCAAGCACGTTGTGGCTGTAAATCGTGAGATAAGAAGGCTAAGCCAGGAGAAAGGATTTGAAGTGGCAGACGTAAACAGAGAACTGCATAGAGCAGGCTTTGGCAGAGGCTTTACACGAGATGGCATCCACTTTAATGGAAGGCTCGCAGCCGAGATCGGCTGGCGCCTGGCAGGTCGGGCAGTAGCTTATTTAGGGGGTCCACTGCGCCTCAGGGCGTAGGGGTAGGTAGAAACAGTGTAGAAAGTGCAACAATAGAGGCTGCATGACGCCGATAAAATGGTCACTAGGAGGTCCAGGAAGAAAACTGCAAAGAAATTTAACACCAGGATCAGGTACATAAACATGCAAGGCGGTAGAAAGAGAGCGAGGTGGTTAGAAATAGAACAGCAGTTAAAGGACGAAGAAGTAGGTGTTTACGCGCTATGCGAAACACATCTCAGGGATCTAGAAGACCCACCGTTTATTGAAGGCTACGTCTGGGAAGGGAGCAATAGAACACCAACGGAGAGGAAGGGAGGAGGGGTAGGTATGCTCATACACCAAGGAACAAATTGGCAAAGAATAAAGTTAACTTGCAAAGAACATGTCTGGGTATCAGGTACAATTGCCGGTAAAAAGGCATGGCTAGGAGTAGTTTATTTAGTGACAGGGGACAAATACAGGCAAGAGAACAAAGATCTAGTGAAGTGTCTCGATGACGATATAAAGCAGTTTGGAGAAGGTGCCGATATTTGTCTGCTGGGTGACATGAATGGCCACATCGAGGATCTGGATGGATACACAGATTGTAATGAGACGTTGATGCTAGACTTCTGTGAGCGACACAACCTAGTTATAGTAAATAGAGAAACTAAGTGTGAGGGAGAAATCACGTGGGAGTCCCGTAACAGACAAATGACCATTGACTACTGCTTAATGACGCAGGGGTTGTATAGCAAGCTCGCAATAATGGAAATAGACGAAGAGGGGAAGTACAGCCTCGGAAGTGATCATAGGCGTATTAGTTTGCAGTTGGGAGCCCTACTCAAAAGAGAAATGCAGGGAAGTCAAAAAGAGTACGCAAAATTAAATGACGAACAAATAGCGCAAATAGCGGCTGGCATAGAGGAAGCAATAGAGAAACATCCCATGGAAAGGTGGGATTATAATCAGTTAGAACTACTCATTAGTACCAAAATAAAAGAAGTAAAAGGAGTAAACCGCTGGAGAGGAAAGAGGAAGCCACGAAGTTGGTGGAATCAGGAAATTAGAGAGGCCATCGAACAACGACGGTGGGCATCTCGGGAACACAGAGAAGCAGAGAGAGCGCAGTTATCTGGAGAGGAAATAGGCAAAAAATGGGAATATTATCGACAAAAGAAACAACAAGTGCAGGTCCTCGTCCAGGCTAAAATAAATCAGTCCTCTGATCGCTGGCTGGGTAAAGCGAATCACAGAAAACAGGAACAGATTCACGATGCCGAAGGAAATTGTTTAGAGGGAGATGACGCTGTGAACTACACTGGTTCAGTTATAGCAGTCATTTAGGAAGGACGATAGAGTAATCGCCCCAAATGAGGGAGCAACACAGAATAGCATAATAGAAAACCGCTTAGAACTGACCAATCTTAACTGGAAAAAGGCGGAAGCAAATGTTCCAAAATGCACGTCCGCGGGGATAGACGAAATTCCAATCAAGTTAATTAATGAACTTGGCCCAAGAAGCAAGGAAACGCTGATAAAAGCATTGGAGGCAATCATAACAAATAAGCAAATTCCGCACAGCTGGAAACAGAGTAGAATGAATTTGATCTATAAAGGGTAAGGTGATAAGAACATAAAATCCTTCCGACCAATTACGATAACATCAGTTATATATAGGCTGGTGATGCAGGCGGTGAAATTAAAAATGCAGCCATGGGTAGAAAGTAATAGAATACTCGGAGAACTTCAGAACGGGTTCAGAAGTGGTAGGCGCTTAGATGATAGCCTGCTCGTGCTTACCCAGTGCATAGAAATAGCTAAGGCGGAAAATATAACTCTGTATTTAGCCTTCCTGGACATAAGTGGTGCATACAACAACGTGAACAGGGAACTACTGTGGAACATATTAAAAGCTGAAGGTATCGGTCATGAGGTAATTGATTTTCTACAGCAAATATATCGAGAAAGTAATGTTGAAATAACATGGGAAGGAATTAAGAGTACTACAACTGTCGAGGTTCATAAAGGATTAAGGCGAGGTTGTCCTCTATCATCGCTGCTGTTCATGCTTTATATGATAAGCATGGAAAGAAGGTTACAACGAAGCAGTCTAGGGTATAATCTGTCGTACAGATTAGGCGAAAAGGTTGTTGAGCGACGACTACCGGGTTTAATGTATGCGGACGATATTGTACTGTTAGCAGATAGCCAGGAAGATTCGCAAACTCTGGTTAATTACTGTGGGGACGAAGGAGACAGTTTAGGTTTCAGTTTTAGTGCAGCTGGGATGTTTTTCAACGATACAACTGATCAGGAGCTTACAATACAAGGCCATGAAATACCCCGAGTGGCCGAATACAAATATCTCGGGGTATGGATAAACAAAGGGCAGATGTACACGGAAAAGCACGAACAGTCTCTCATGGCAAAAGGGCGAAGAGATGCCGGGATAATGAAACATAAGGCATTGTGGGGGTACAACAGGTATGAGGTAGTGAGAGGTATTTGGAAGGGAGTAATGGTGCCGGGGCATAGTTTCGGGAATGTGGTCCTGTGTTTAAGGGCAGAGGTTCAGTCGAGACTAGAAGTAAATCAGAGAGCTGTGGGAAGGTTAGCACTAGGTGCCTACGGGAAAACCACAAACGAAGCAGTACAGGGAGATATGGGCTGGGCATTGTTCGAAGCACGGGAAGCTCAGAGTAAAATCCTATACGAAAAACGTCTGAGGAAATTGGACGATAACAGGTGGGCAGCTAAGGTATTTAAATACCTATACACAAAGAGCGTTGACTCACAATGGTGGAAAAGAAATAGGAAGCTAACCAGTAGGTATGCCAGACGCGAGGACGAGAAAGACAGAGCATTAAACGACAGGTTGAAAACGCGGAAGGTAAAAATTGGATAAATTCAATGGAAAAGAAGCATAGTGTGGAACTATATCGATACTGGAAACAGCAGATCAGGAAGGAAGCGTTTTATGATAACTCAAGAGGCAGTGCCCTACTCTTTGAAGCTAGATCAGGATGTCTTAGAACGCGGAGCTATAAAAAGAAATTTAACGACGAAGAAGACACATGTACTGTGTGTGGTAAATATGTAGAAACAATGGAACACCTCATAGTAAAATGTGATGGTGTCAAGCTCGATGTCGATGCGGCCACAGTCACCCTTCCTGAGGCCCTAGGGTTCAGAGATAATGATAGTCATGTAAATAAATATGCGGTGGAAATTAGCAAAAGGCGATCGGAGGATTGGTGGCTCAAAAGCAGAGAGGTGATAGAAGGTTAAAAGGGTAGGAAAACGTATTTTAAGAAAATCGAGAAATTCAATAACACAACCCGCCGTGGTTGCTCAGTGGCTATGGTGTTAGGCTGCTGAGCACGAGGTCGCGGGATCGAATCCCGGCCACGGCGGCCGCATTTCGATGGGGGCGAAATGCGAAAACACCCGTGTACTTAGATTTAGGTGCACGTTAAAGAACCCCAGGTGGTCGAAATTTCCGGAGTCCTCCACTACGGCGTGCCTCATAATCAGAAAGTGGTTTTGGCACGTAAAACCCCATAATTTAATTTAAATTCAATAACACACAACACAGATAAAAATAAAAATAAAAGGCAAAATAAAAATCTGATCATGGTGGCAACTGCCATCACCCCGTTTCAAAGGGGACGCTCCTACCTTCCACCCATCCACCATCCAGGAAAGCTGGATATGATGGGCACGCTAACCATTACGCTACCACCTGCCTCCACCAATTTATGTTTATCTGCCTTCCCATTTCACGTTTTTGCCGCAGATGCGGGCAGAACGGATGCAGAAACAAAAAAAAAGTAAAGATTGCTTGAGCCGCCAGCTGACACATGACCTTTGGTTATTCTCATTGGAGCGCATGTAGGCTTGCGGCTGCGTGCAGATTGTGGGTCGCCTTAGCTTTATTGTGAATTTGCTTTCACCGACTCTTCAGCTAGAACTGAAACGCCGGACGAAAATGAGACCTACCGTTGAATATTCTTTTTCTTGTTTTCTAGGTTTAAACCAAAAACGCTCATTTACACAAAGAGTTATTTTTTTAAGAAATGGCATAAGGATACTATATTTCGAGGACATGTCTTTGTGTCAATACGGGCCCACACCACTTATCGACAAAAGGGCATCACAGTGCCGATGCACGCGGCAGGTTACTGAATGAAGAAAACAGGAAACGACTGTTTTTCAGTTCTCGCAACATATTGTACACAGAACACAAGGCACGCACCACCATGACATATTATTATTGACAACAGCGACACACATGGCGGACTGATATACTTCCTAAAGGGGTTTCATTTTATTTTTTCATCGCAGAACCGCAAGCACAGGTTGCGTCGCGCGTATACCGCAGCCACGTACTGTGGCCGCGCTCCTTTTCCTCTAACAATGTGGCCCCCGGCGGCTTCACGCGCTCCCGAAGGTGGCGGATTGGACTGTCACTCCAGAAGTTTAAATACACAACCTCTTTGCATAGAAACGACGGCATGATTGTTAACATATGTTTGGATATGTTTGGCACGAGGCCCAAGACCCTGTCTTCTAACGCGTTCTTATATATATATATATATATATATATATATATATATATATATATATATATATATATATATATATATATATATATATATATATATGTTTGCGTTCGCGTCTCTGTCTTGACGGGACGCGCACCCTAACATACTGCAATAGTGCTTGCGTTGAGGATATGTAAGGCGAAAAACGCGGTTCTAAAATGTCTGTTCACTAACTTGTGCAGTAAACTCATGTTTATAGTATTCGCGCAGTATAGTAGTAGTATAGTAAGAGTCACGAGTATGGCATCTGTAACCGCAAGCGTCATGTTATAGTCGTAACTTGTCGGGACAGCGTAGTTGTAATCCACAAACCCTGCCACTGAGGAATACGTGGCTAGGCATGGCTGACGAATAAGTAATTGCGAAGATTGGTTTTCAGTAAAGATTTGTTACCAAAAACGGCGGGAGCTTATACTGCCGCAAAGGACGGATGCTGGGCGGTGACTCCAATCATTTACTCGGGACATCACACATCTACACTGGAATTCAACTGGTTTCGCCAACTCTTGCTTATATTCTCTCGCCCCTAAGCTGCGACTTCGCCTGCCACCCGGGCCCCAGCTTTTCCTCTTTGTCCCCTGCTTCTTTCCCAATCTGCTGAGACGTGCTTCCACTGATGCTTGCTCCTCCTTTTTCTCAATAAATGAAGGCATTCATTCATGCATTCCTAAGTTACTGCAGAAAATAGTGTGTCCTTATCTCCATAACCACCCTGTCTCTCACCTGGACTCCCCCATCGCAAAACAATGTTGCTGTGTTGCGAATGGCTGGGTGTCACATATACAATTTTCTATGAATGGCCAGTAGCACGGCGGGCGATTTTCGGTGGGTGACGAGACAGTATATAGAACACCTTCTCTGCCATATCCACACTCAGTGCTCTGCTTCGTGAGCTACTATTAGCCGCTACGACGAAGTACGAAATGAAAGAAACCTAGCTGGGCTGGTCGCGTGCAGCTCTTTTTGGATTCGTGATGCGTCGACTTAAAATATATATATTTCTTATCTAAGCCTAAATGAACGCGGCATAGGCGAGGTGAGTTACGGTAGCTCGTTGGCTTGGCAACGGTAGGCTTGGCTTGGTTGGCTTCACGCAGCACTTTCGTCTTATGCGTGTTTGCGAACGGGAATGAAAGACAGGAGGGTAACACGCCTTCCTGAAATGAAACACCCGCCGTGGTTGCTCAGTGGCTATGGTGTTGGGCTGCTGAACACGAGGTCGCGGGATCGAATCCCGGCCACGGCGGCCGCATTTCGATGGGGGCGAAATGCGAAAACACCAGTGTACTTAGATTTAGGTGCACGTTAAAGAACCCCAGGTAGTCGAAATTTCCGGAGTCCTCCACTACGGCGTGCCTCATAATCAGAAAGTGGTTTTGGCACGTAAAACCCCATAATTCATTTTTTTTAATGAATAATTCGGAACGAAACCCTTTGTTTGGTGGTTGGACATATGTCGAGGGTCCCCGATACGAACCACCTGCAAGTCTGTATCACCTTGCAAAGGGGAACTCAGATGAAACCTTGTCAAACGGATAGGCTTTTAATTATCATAAGTATATCTTTATTGAAATTCCTTACGATGAGGTGAAAGCCGACTAATAAGCATTTGAATTTTCTCTGTTATAAAACATCCTGTTAATAAAAGGTTGCTGTGCTTTACAGCCCCCTAAATTAAAAAGTAAGTTATGAAACATAAATTGGTGCGGTAAATGTGTAAACGCATACGCAAGAAAAGGCCTAGTCCGTTTCCCAGTATTCGCTCAATGAAGATGGAGCACCTCTATGCTGTCACGTTGTAGAAATGTCAAGAACAAAACACTTCCAAAAGAGTCAGTCACGAATGTTACTCATTATAAGATGAGCTTGCGCTGGAAAAGAAAATAACACTCAAACATAACGATGGCTGCGCGCAAAGTGCTTCCTCTGATTCCGATTTACGGATCAAGGCGTCGGTTCGTCAGATTGGAATGCTCGCACATTGCAGCGCAATCTCGGGTCCTCAGATGTGATGGAGAACGTACTGTACGCCAGTGTTCGCTTCACGCGCGCAATCTGATAAGAGAACGCTCTTCCGCTATTGAATCCGTGACAACATACTGGATATCAGAAACACATGCAGGCGCACCTTGAGCTAACTGATAACATTGGAACTGTGGTTAGACGCTAAAGAAAGCCCCCCCCCCCCCCCCCCCCCCTAATAGAGAGAGTACAGTTGCTTTCAATATTAGCTGAAACATAGTGCTTGTGGTTTAAAAAGGGCCCCCAACACTGCACAGAGGCGCCGACATACAGGAAATCCAAGAGCGAACCACTTTCCAATTACTGGCATTTATCAAACCAGCATATCGTGGTTCAATATAGCCCTGTAGTCCAGGGGCCAGTTCCACCACAGGTACTGTGTCGGAGCTCATATTTCATGTCAGCATTAACTGTCACAAAATCACAGTATCTTTTTTCTTTAGATCTTATCATTAGACAACTAAAATACATCCAGCGAAACCCTCGCCTTAATATTTCAGTACTTTTCGTTCTAACGTACATATCCGTGCTGATCCATATGTTACAAAGTACTGAAAATGTACCCAATGCTTTCTTCCAGGGAGCTGTTTTTATTCCTTATGATGCCAGGAAACCGAGCCTGATACCACCAACGCTCAGGAACCTAATCGGGAACGCGCAAATTGTTCTCGCACACCTTGCGGGATGTACCGTAGCGCTGAGGTGCTTCTTGTATAATGTATGAGAATCGGTTGTAAAGACAGACGTGCAAGGTTGGGCCATGTGCTTAAGCTCATGAAGTTGATTTGTGCCAATATAACCTGTCCAAGCTTTTACACTCACTTTATAAGAAGTCTACAGCACCATCAATATGCCGGCTGCTTTTAACTGCACGAAACAAAACTATTGAAACGATACAAACAAGACGTAAAGTAACATCTGTAAAGTCACTGAAAGAACAGCACTTCACGACGGGACACAAAGGAAGAACTACACACAAACTAGCCCGTCAGTCATTCCTTCCAAACCTGTAACGTCAACCTGACCAGATCTAGCCTTTTGTGATGCTGTCATCAATAGTATGGCCCCATGAACATGTTCCCAATTGCCACATAGTCGCGTTCCATCTCGAAGGCAAGCATTTTAATGTTTTAGTGTCAATACGGCAGTGAACGTGTGCCGCCGAAAGCTTGCTTGGTCGCAGAAGCGATGCATGACGGAATGATGGTGCAGATTTAGCGCGTCGCTGGCATCAAGACAATGCGCTGCCGCCGAGTGAAGGAAGATAACGAAAGTGAACAGCTTGGTAGCTGCTCACGGAGCCGTGCCGATGGTGGCGGTGCCATCATGACGAAATCTGAGGCGGCGATATTGACGGCTGAGGCATTTTTTTTCTTGTATTCCTTTTTTTTTACAACGAAGTCGTTAAGAGTAAGCTTTAACTCTGGCCCAACTCCGACGCGGCCTATTCAAATAGATGTAAAACGCCGAAACGCTTTTCTGAGATATCCCCTGGGCCGATTTTAATGAAATTTGCTGGATTCGGGAGAGAAAAGTAAATTCTAGTGACTATTGGAAGCGGAATTTCTATTTAGGGCTTGAATTCTGGTAAAAGATTTTCAAATGTCTGAAAGTGCGAAAAATACAGAAGCACGAAGTTTACAAATTAATAACTCCACACCAAGAACTGATACCGCGGTTCTGTAAACAGCATCCTTTAGGCGTATCAAAGCGGACAAATCCAATGTGCCGATTTAAATCTTATGTGAACTCGTTACGTTGTGAACAAGGGTTGTGGAAAAGCTGTATTTCCACATTACAATTTTTTTTAGATTCATGCGTAATATATCAATTTTGTCCGCTTTAGATGTGCTGTTAGATGCAGTGTACAGAATTGTGATATCAGTTTTCATTGCCGAAAGACAGAGTTGTAAACTTAATGGTTTCGTTTTCTGAAAATTTGCGATTTTTGGCAATTTTGAATAAACAAATGATGACCTAAATCAAAAATTCTAAACCAATGGTCACTAGATTTTAAGTTTTTCTTTTAAGTGCAACAAACCTTGTAAAACTTGATGCAGTGGTTGTGGAGAAAAACGAATTCTCCTTTTACATGTATTTAGATAGGACCACCAGAGCTATTGGATTGGATTGGATTGGATTGGAGCCAACTTTATTTATGCCTGCAGACGAGGGCCTACGTCGTCCTCGAAGTCGCCGTTACTCGGCGCGGGTCTCCGCTCGCCGTTGCCGGCTCGCTGGGTCCGTGCCTTTCGAGCGCCTCGAGGACCTGCTGGACGGCCCAGAGCTGATCGTCTCGGTCGTAGCTCTTCGCGGCTGCCTCGAGCCGCGGTGGGAGCGTTGTTGATCACCGGAGTTAAAGGTTCCTCTTAAGGGCTACTTGCCCCACTATCGCGTCCGCGTGTAGAGCAAAATCCCGAAGATACCGTAATACCGGCCTGACCCGCAGCGGAAGTGAAGCTAGCGTTCAGCTCTCCCTATACTGTGGGCTGATCCCGAATGTAACGCCATGCCAGGCCGACCTGCGGCGGAGGTGAAGCAGGCATTAAGCACTCCCCATACGTGGGCCGATCCCGAAGACAGTGCAATGCGGGGCCGACTTACGGCGGAGGTGCAGTTCGCCATCAAGGGACCCACATACACAGCTCTGCTGGTCATCTTTCTTCACAGAGTGGGAGGGCACTGACGTTTTTTAGTTATCAAACATCAGGTCATCGACGGCGAAACTAGGGACACCAAAGCCGTCCTCGGGCTCGACCTAGAAAGCGCCTTCGACAAAGTGACGCACTCTGCCATCCTCGCGCAGCTATCCCATCTAAACCTAGGCGAGAGGTCGTACGAATATATTCTTCACCGGCAGGACGGCGGAGCTCAGAGCCGGCGACCTGAAGACGGACGAGAAGACATTAGAGAGCCAGGGCACTCCCCAAGGCTCCGTCATCTCACCTATGCTATTTAACCTTGTTATGATTGAAGTTGCCAAAAGACTATGCCAGCTTGAAGGACTGAAGCACACGATATACGCGGACGACATTACGCTGTGGCTGGACGGGGGCAGTGATGCCCGCATAAAATCCACACTACAGACGGCCGTCGACATGATCGAAGAAAGCCTGGAGGGTACGGGACTGCGTTGCTCCCCAAGTAAGTCGGAGCTCCTGCTTTACCAACAGATCAAAACGCACAGAATCAAGAAGCAAAGGAAACACGAAAAGATCAAGATCCGCACCAGGGATGGTGACACAATACCGACGGTCAGCAAGATCCGAGTCCTGGGAATGACGATCGAAGCGCTCGGCAGGAACGGAGACACCGTCGCCCGCATCATGGGTAAGGCAGCCAACGACACCACACTGCTCAAGCGCGTTACCACCAAGAAGGGAGGCATGAAGGAGGAAAACTTCATCAGACTTATGCACTCCTTCGTACTCTGCCACATAGTGTACGGGGCAGCCTTCCACAAGTGGGTGAAAAGCGAAAAGAACAGGCTAGACATCCTAATCCGGAGGGCTTACAAGACACCCCTCGGTCTACCCGAAACTACCAACACTAAACGTCTCCTCCAGCTGGGCATACCCAACATGCTCGACGAAATCACCGAAGCGCAAAGAGCGGCTCAGTTGGAAAGACTGTCATCAAGAAGGGCCGGCAGAAAGATCCTGTGCAGTCTAGGCATCGGCTATCACGAACAGCAGGGACCAAAATGCCCCGTCCCCGACCACGTACGACGGAACGTGCGGGTTGACCCCTTGCCGAGGAACATGCACCCTGAATTCAACGAAGGCAGAAGACGCGCTGGGACCAAGGGACTGACCGACCTGCACGCGGAAGACACCGATGCCAGATACGTGGATGCAGCCGATTATGCCGGCCGCAACTGCTTCGCGATCGCGGTGGTCGACTCCGGAGGCAACGTGCGGGCGACCGCCAGCACATCGAGCAAGCAAGTGGAGGAAGCAGAAGAAACAGCCATCGCCCTGGCCATCGTAGACAGAGAATGCCACATGATCCTCAGCGACTCCAGACAGGCGGTGAGGAACTACGCCAAAGGAAGAATTGCCCCAACGGCGGCACGCGTCCTGCTCCGACAGGCAGACCGCGACAAGAGGGCTCGAATGAGGTGGTTCACGGCGCACGCAGGACAAGCGTCGGAGAAGCACGCCAATCGCAACGAAACGGCACACGCCCGAGAGCGAGGACTAACCGACCGCGCCCAAGGCAACGGCTGCCCGCTGTGGTTCAGCTCCAAAGACCGGATCACCAGCTATAACGAACTGACCAAGGCTTTCGGCTGGCCCGCAGACTTCTCCCGCCGCCCTGCAAAGGGCTGAGCATGTCGCAGGCCGTGCTGTTCAGGCAACTACAAACGAGAACGCTTCCAAGCCCGGCGCTATTGCATAGGATGTACCCAGAATCGCACCCCCATGACAAGTGCAGAGCGTGCTGCAGGGAGACGGCCACATTCGAGCACATGCTATGGGATTGCTCCAAAGATCGAAGAAGCTAACTCAGGACGTATAACGCCGCAGCTTGAGGAAGCAACGCGGAGCGACGACCAAGAAAAACAACTTCAGACCGTCCAGTAGGTCATCGAGGCGCTGGCTAGGCAGGAGCCTGGCGAGCCGGCAACGGCGAGCGGGGATCCTCGCAGAGCACCCACCACGATGACGAAGTAGGCCACGTCCGAAGCGCGCCTTCGCGCTTTACTGCAGACTCAATAAACGTTTTCCCAATCCAATCCAATTACTTATCAGCTTTGTCCTGCATGCGTCTGCGTTGAAAACAAGAAGCAGGTATGCATAGAAAATCTGAGGTGGCGGCGGCATGTGGTAGCGGAAAAGTTAGCATGCCCAGCCCCTGCACGTACTTATATCTGCATTGACATGGGTTCGTGGTAGCGATAGCGACCAAACCTCTACATTTTCTGCGCGCTCTAGCCATTGTGAAACTAAGGATGTAGTTAGCATGCCCAGCCACTGAATGCAAATTGCAGCAGTTACAAGTGGCGGAATCACGCTGGGGCTGATTGTGAAGAAAGATTCCTTTCTCTGTCCACTCTCGCGATGGTGAAGCTAAAATGAGGAGGAGGCCTGACGGACACAACGTTGATGGTTACCATGACAGAATGGATGGACGACCTGCGGAAAGGACAAAGCACGCCAAGTTTTTAGCACTTGTCCTATAGTAAAGCGCTACAATGGCTAGTATGCCCTCATGGGGATGGTAGACCGAACTGCTTCTCACTGCTAACACTGGACTGAATAAAGGGAAAATCAGACATCCACCCGTTTGTAGCAATTGCTACAAAGGAAACCTTTATAAGAAGGGTTTCCTTTGTAGCAATTGCTATAAACGGGCGGATGTCTGATTTTCCCTTTATTCATTACTTCTCTCCACCTTGCGGGTTTCCGCAGAACTATTCCGTCAAACACTTGCCTTTGCTTCGTGTTGTCGACAAATTCGACTTCGCCCTGCCATCTGCTAGCGGCCTGGTTAGCTCAGATGGTAGAGCGGCAGCCCCGGTAAGGCGGTGGTCACGGGTTCGAGTCCCGGACCAGGACGAATTTTTCCTCAACTCTGAGGCTTTTCTTTCGAGGAAACCGTATGGGTTTCCTTTGTGGCAATTGCTACAAACGGGTGGATGTGTGATTTTCTTTTTGTTCATTACTTCTCTCCACCTTGCGGGTTTCCGCAGAACAATTCCGTCAAACACTGGACTGATAGTAAGAAAATACTCCATTCGCAGACACCGCGCTACACTGAAATTAGCTAAAACAATATCAGTTTATAAACTGATAGTGTCAATTATCTGGTGTCCTTCTTGGGGGTGGGGAGGGCATAAAGGTCTTGGCAATGAAGTGGTAGTATCTTTGTTTTTGCTGCAGTTCGAGCTGACCAGTGAAAATGGTCAGCTCGATCTGCGATAAGTTCTTGTGGATCTCCACATTCAACGTCGCAGCCCTCACGATGAGGGCACCCCTGTAACATTATTAGCCCAGTGGGCTTGGAAGGCTCGAGTGGTGTATCGCCTTGAGGGCTATTGGCTAACAATTATTAATGTACGTACTTTGCGATGATGAAAAGGATGCAGAAACACCACTGGTGTTGTCTAACTATTCGTAAACAGGCCCCCAAATTTCAATTGGCCCACCCCCAAATTTCAAGTTGGCACCCCCGCAAATTTAAATAGGCCCACCCCCAAATTTAAAGTCGGCCACGCCCGATTTTCTTTTCGCCCAGCCTTAAACTTCAAGTTGGCCCCATCTCAAATTTCAATTGGGCCACCCCCAATTTTCAAGTTGGTCCACGCACGAATTTCCATAAATCATCCTCCAAATTTCGAGTCGACGCACCCCAAAATTTAGGTTGGCCCACCCCCACATCGCCCCCAAATACAGATTGGCCGACCCCGTGGTTGCCCCCACATTTAGGTAGGACCCACCCCATATCACCCCCAAATACAGATCGACCCGCCTCCACAAACCACAAAATTTAGATTGGCCCACTCCAATACCACATGCAAATCTAGGTTGGCCCACCCCCATATCCGCCCCAAACTAACGCTGGCCCACCCCTCGATCACCTCAAATTTAGGATGGCCCACCGCAAATCACCCACCAATTAAGGTTAGTCCACCCATATATCACCCCCCAATTCAGCTTGGCCCAGCCGCACGTCACCCCCATGGTTAGGTTAGCCCGTCCCCATGTCACCCCCAAATTTAGGTTGGCCCACCCCCATATCATTCCCAAATCCAGGTTGGCCCACCCCCATATCAGCCCCAAACTTAGCCTGGCCCACCCTCTACCACCCCAAATTTAGGATGGCCCACCGCAAATCATTCCCAAATTTAGGTTAGCCCATCCCCATATCACCCCCGATTCAGCTTCGCCCAGCCCCATATCACTCCCATAAATTAGGGTGGCCCTAATTTATGGGGGTGAAAAATTTATGCTGATGCCACTTCCAATCTCAAGTTGGGCACCCCAACCCTTTTTATAAAGACCTATGTATTCATATGGGAAATGCGTCAAGTTTTTTGGCGTTACAGACACGATTTTGCAGATTTTGCTACCAAATTGCTGGGGTACTCGCCAAAGAATGCTGCGCATTAAAAGCAACTGCACCGAACGAGTAACGCCATATGTTGATCCTAAATACTGACGGCTAGCCAAGCTAGCTTCTCTGTGGAGCGACCGGGGCAGACACAGCACGGGACATTTATTCAAATGGTTTTTTACAGCCACGCCTACGGATTCATACCACTTGGCTGTAGGGAACACATTAACAGTAGCTATTAATCCACACGCTGCACATCTTCTCCTAGTTGGTGCATTTATTATTCGGATGAATCTTTAGAAATAATTAACGTTCGGGCAGCGACTCAGCTTAGCAGACCCTTTGTTCCGCACGAATGTTGCATAGGAATGGCACTGGCCACCGGGTGGCATTGTGGCCCAGGTGGACCTGATTCGCTCGGAGTATGTGCCATTAAGGACATGCGAAAGTCGAAGAAAACGGACCTTCCAGAAGAACGCAATAAGAATAGCCATTTTGTTCTCCCAGGTTCCACGCTACAAAGCACGAAAGCTTTTTTTTTTTTTGCATAACACAAAGCTACACGCAAGCTTCTAGTTAGGATGTCCAATAAATAAAATGTTCATAAATGCGATGAAAAGCGGTGTCTTACCAGTACTCACCTACGGGGCAGAAACCTGGAGGCTTACGAAAAGGGTTCTACTTAAATTGAGGACGACGCAACGAGCTATGGAAAGAAGAATGATGGGTGCAACGTTAAGGGATAAGAAAAGAGAAGATTGGGTGAGGGAACAAACGCGAGTTAAAGACATCTTAGTTGAAATAAAGAAAAAGAAATGGGGCATGGGCAGGACATGTAATGAGGAGGGAAGATAACCGATGGTCATTAAGGGTTACGGACTGGATTCCAAGGGAAGGGAAGCGTAGCAGGGGGCGGCAGAAAGTTAGGTGCGCGGATGAGATTAAGAAGTTTGCAGGGACGACATGGCCACAATTAGTACATGACCGGGGTTGTTGGAGAAGTATGGGAGAGGCCTTTGCCGTGCAGTGGGCGTAACCAGGCTGATGATGATGATGAAATGCGATGACTTAACAAATGAGCACGACACTGCTGTTTTAGGGCAGGAAAAATAGAAAACATAATATTTCAAGAGAACCACTGGAAAACCAGAACCGAAAGCAAATCATGAGTTTTGTTTTCGCCATCTGGTGGGCGAATCTGGTAGACTGTAAAACTTGGTCCTATGCGGCTTTAAAAAAAAAAAAAAAACTGCGCCGCTGAAAGACCATAACCGAAAGCAAATGTTGGGTTTTGTGTTTCTGCTATCTAGTGAGAGACTACAAAACTAGGTCCTATGCGGCTTAAAAAAAAGTGCGAAGCGGGAATCGAACCGCGGCCACCGCGACGCGTCACTAAAGGTTCACGCGATTCTACCACTCGGCCACGGCTTCCGAGGCTTCGCCCAGTGGTACGCTCATGTTTTTATAGATACCACGTGAGTTTTCACGACAGTGTTACAAAAAATGCTTTTGCGAACAGTGTTACGCCACGTGTGGAAAGTCGAGATAGGCATCAATCGAAAGCTGAGTCTCCGGACTACATACGCTGCACTGGGTATTACGATAGACGCTGTAGTTTAATCACAGGTGCTGTTCTTGCCTCGAAAACCGAGTACAAATTTTCGTCGTTTCCATAGGCTTCCATTGCTAATTCTTTAACCGCTGTGGGAACAAAATTCTTACGTGCCATAGCGTGGTCACTACATTTGGCTCGTGTGGATTGTCCTCCAGAACACGTCTGTCACCTGCCTTTTTCAATAATCGACCTGCAGCTTTTGTTATTCGCGAAAAACTCGCTCGTCCCATCGAAAACGCGCTAGCTTCGTGCCGGGACCGCTTGGGGCGCTAGTTGGTACGTGCCCACTAAAGCTGGATATGAGGGTGTGTGGAGAGGGGGGGGGGCGGCCACGTACAAGAACAGTGTTTAAAATATTATACAGAGTGTCCCAGCTAACTTTAGCCACAGTTTAAAATATGCAAATGCCACGTAGCTAGAGGACCAAGGTAATGTTTTTGCGGTCGCTTGGAGATACTCAAATTCTTTTTTCATTCCGCCTAATCACACAATTAGTCTCAATTGTTTAATCAACTTCTCACATATTATAATTAGATTAGAAGTGTCAGTGAAAAAGTTATAAAGCGACATGAAAAACTTCGCATACAGCTTTCTGTTGCTCAATACGTTCTACACATAGGTGTGTTTCCGCGCGTGAAAGAAGCCCGCAAATGCACTCAAAATTGTCGCGCGACTGGCCGCTCGAGGCACTTTGCGCGTATTCGCGGGCTTCTTTCACGCTCGGAAAAACACTTTTATGTAGCATGTATTCAGCAACAGAAAGCTGTCTAGGGAGTTTTTCATGTTGCTCTACAACTTTCCCATTGACACTTTTCATCTAATTATAATATTTGAGAGGTTGGCTAAATAATTAAGTGTAATTATGTAATGACGCGGAATGCAAGAAATAATCTTTGTATTTATAGTTTAACGGATATCACCACCGAGTTCGCTGTTCAATCAGAGCAAAAAATAATGAACATTCTAACAAACACTCCAACTTCCCCATAACTAGCTACTAGCTATAGCATATTACGCGCAAATCGTATTGGTAGGTTCACGCAAGGTAAATCACGTCCGTTGATAGCAAATTTTACTGCCTATAAAACCAAAGAAGAAATTCTATCGGAGCGTACAATGCCAAAGAAATTAGTATTACTGTTAGTGAAGCTTTCAGTGCCGCTACACGTCCCGCCAGAAAAACCCCTAACGAATACGGATATAGTCTCAATGTACAATTTAAGATATTATAAGCTACTCGTAGAAAATGCTATGGATACACAATGTCTATGAAATGAAGCCTTCAAGAACCGCAGATGATGTGTTCGATCCTTATTAAGATCAGGCCGCAATGTGCCAACAGCGTGCGCGAGGGGACCCCGGTCCTATAATATGTAGACTACCGGTTCTTTTCGCTAATATTCGTAGCCTATAACCTAAAAGATGTTATCTGTGCAGCCTAATAAATGATTGACATAATGACATAATTGGAGTAACCGAAACATGGTTCACGAGTAAAGTAACAAAGTCTTAGTTATTCCGCTATAATAGAGAAATACAATGTTTACCGTACCCATCGCGCTAACACACTAGGCGGTGGTGGTTTAACTGCTGTTAGTCAATGCTTTGACTGTTTCCTTGTAGAAATAACATGTGGCATTGAATGTGTATTGTAATGGTTGGGGTCGGGCATGAAATAGATGGTAGTTGGCCCTGGCCCATGCCGTCGTCCAACTCATCCACGCTGATGACGTTTTTGAAGGGAGAGACTTGTTCTCAACGAGAACGAGGAATATGGTATTTAATTACAGTATCTACATGAGAACGTTACAGTACATCAGTCTAACATGACTGAACACTGAGGAGCCGCCAACGGCTCCTTAAATACACATCTGTCCTCTCTAGATCCCTAGGTGAGGGAAAAACGGCCGTTAAACCTGCTACCAATTCGGAGCGTTCAAAGTCATCGTAGCCGACCCGCCTTTGAGGGGGAGGGGGGGTTACACACAATTCCGCACAGGTTTCACTGACCACGCCGAGGTGAGTGGGTTCTCGCAGACATGGTGCTTGACCCGAGCAGGCGCCTCTTCATCCCAGTGTTAAACCCCGTCGACAATGGCCGCCGCGTCTGTACTTGTCTTCTAAGCCCCGTGAGACGGCCGCGAAACATCTTCTCCCGGGAGTTCCACCGCTTCTAACAAGCCGTGGCGGCCACGGCGAATCCACTAACAATACTTGGTCCGCCGACCGCGTTTAGTCATAGCGGCACCGAGGGGGTTTTGACGCAGCACATCGTCGTCCCTACAAAACGAGTCACCGCAGCAGGGGGGAAGGATTCCAAGGTCGCTTCTGGGAAGCTCGCCACCTACGCCGCTGCAGCTGGCTGGGGAAATTTTGTAGGTCGGTACCCTTGCAGGCCATTTGTAACAGCTCCTCCATGGCCCGGAAAATCTCGACTGGCCAGTGCTGATAACCGCTGGGCAGGAAGAGAATGGCTGGTGGCAAGGGAGGGATGCCTTGGCTTGCAGCGACCAGCCGTGAAATGATGACACCGCCCCAAAACATCCAACAATGACAGGCAACTGCAAAGCGAACCCCACAACACAGCCCTGCGTCGAGATGACGTATCTTGGATCTCACTTTAGACCCACTAGGCTTCAAAGAAAACAGAAGTGCAGAAACAAAAAAATGCTGCATTTCGCTACTACAATTTGGAAGGAATTTCGTGCTGACAAATTGGGCAATCATGGACGGAGTCCTGCTAAATGAGAGGGGATCTTCTTGGCTTAACAAAATTAACAATAAGAATCCCAAAATTTAGCCGGGATCCCTAAACGCAGAATTCAAATTAGCCTGCTCATACCATCCACATTGCTATGCAACTTACCCTTCTTATATCTAACGGAGAAGTACTCTAGGAGAGTGAGGCTCCATCGGCGGAAGCGGCAATATTTGTATGACATTTGATTGAACCACGTCAGACGACAGTGGTCGGCCTCGAAGATGAACCTCGCTCCTTACAAGTAACACGACAACTTCTGGGCTACCCAAACTAAACAAGCACATTCCTTCTCTGAAGCGTTGTAGGCTTCCTCTCTTGCAGTTAGTTTACGGCTGGCATAGAGGATAGGATGTTCCTCGTGATCGTCGCCGACCTAGGTACCACGCCCATACCCCAGTCGCTTGCGTCGCACTGAACTTTGAATTCCTTTGTGTAGTCTGGCGCGCGAAGCACAAGACGAGAAACCAATAACGTTTTCTAACTTTGGAAAGCGTTCTCCTTGTCTTTATCCCAGTGCACGCTATTCGGTGCTCCCTTTCGGAGGGCGTCCGTTAAAGGACTTGCCATTTGCGAGTGATTCGGAATGTACCGTTGATAGTAGCCCACTAGTCCCAAAAATGAATGAATGTCTGTTATCGTGCGCGGCTGTGAAAATTCTCCAATCGTAGCTATTTTCAGCTCGGCCGGCCGTCTCGTGCCTTGGCCGACAACATGGCCCAGATAAGTAACCTGCGAGCAGCCAAATTTACACTTTTCCGCTTTCATCGTTAAAGGGCCCCTGAAACGTTTCGGACAAATTTTGTAGGCGCGTAGGGTACAGCTTAAGTAGAACATTCGCACCACAATTTAAGTGAAGCGTTACGTATTAATGGAGCTGCAAGCGATTAGAAGTTACCCTCCTCCCTAGCTATGCTTTTCCTCCTCAACTCGCTCGCCGAGCGAGTGGCGCTAAGCTCCGCCTTCACTGGTTCAGCGTCACGATGCGACGTCACGTCGTTCACTTCCGGTTGTTTAGGAGCACGCCCCCTCCCGCGCGAGACCTCTCCGCTAGCCGCTTGGCCGTCGACCGAGAGCTATCGAAGCAGCGTGCGTTGCGAGCATTCTGTCGTAGCGCCGAACGTGTCCGGTACTCCGCTAAAAACAGGCAAGGTGGTCATTTCGGCAAATGACTGGAGGCATAAACTCAAGCTGATGAAGGAACTTTAACCTAGACGTACGTGAGCAGCCTGATCGCTCTGCACGGTCCAGACACTTGCTGGCGCAGCGCTTAACCAGTCAAACAAAGCGCTAATGTTGCTCTAACCAAGTGTAAAGCATTTTAAACATATATAAATCAACGTGTTGATGATTACACTCCTGCGAAAAATACACACCAGCAGCAAAGAAGAATACACTTCGTTGCTGCTACTGTGTATGGTTGAGCTCTGTGCCACCAGGTGGCTGCACCATGCAGACCATTCACATTTGCCCTTCTGCTCATCTCGTGGCTCATCCCGGCACTGTCAAGCCAGGGCCCGCACACTCTCAAGTTCAACAAATGGCCACAGAGGGCGCAAAAATCGACCGCGCGGCGCTGCTAAAGAAACAGGCATAGTACACCAATTAAAAAGGTTCCCCGTTGAGCACATTATCTCCCGCTAGAGGCGCCGTAGTAAGCGCAATTTTAACCTACAAACTTTCTTCAACAGTAAACGAAGCGTTGTTATTGCATGATAAAGACTACAAAATTATAATTCCGAATTTTACATTGTACTTTTCATTACCAACTTTGTTGTTTTTTGTCATTTTAAACGCAAAATAGCGTTCAGCATCATCGACCTCCCACGTGACCTCTGGCCTGGATTTAAAATTTTTACCGGTATGTTCGCGTGCGCGGCAGGTACGGATTCCTTGGTTCGTACATTGGTTGGTTATTTTGTGCTAACACCAGTTTACTGCGCTTCGATGTATCGCGTTATTTAATTTGGGGTGTAAGCCTGAAAGCTAGGTTTCAGTCGTGAGCCATGTGGAACACGTCTGCATCGAAATGGGAGCCGGGTCCTGCTGCAACTGGGGACAGCAATACCGGTGAGTCGTTTAACATCACTGCTTCAATCGCCATGTAATTTATTCGTCTCGTTAACTTAACGAACTAGATGCTGCATTACATAAGGGCAGTCAGGACCCTCCGTTGCTGTTTCTGAAATAAACTTTCAGTTGCGAGGCCATCATTATACACACATTCACGAAAGAGAAACGATATCGGAACGCGCGTCACATTTTTCATCTCGTTGTATCCGTAGCCATAAGTGACTGAGTTGCCTTATCAATATATTTTTTTTTTCGAGTCCGCCGGCAACATCTTTCGTTCACAGAACCGAATAACCTTTTGATAAACTGAAGCTAAAGTACTAAATTTAATGTATTAAACAGTTGCACACATGATAATTCACCCATATTTCGTACCTGTTGGTTCCAAATGTTCTTGCTGTTCAGTTTGGCTTACCTCAGGACATCTATTTTTGCAGTAGTGAAGCGGTGCATCACGTTCATGCACAAAAAGAATGCATCATTTCTAATAGCTTCATGTCTTTCATCTATTTGCTTGTGAAATCAGCAGTGTGATCTCTTCTAGTGTATAAACGAGCGCACAAATGTACTTATTTGCGATCTTAATAATACTTAAGCTGTTGACATGCATTGTAGTTACGCAGACATCAATTTTACGGAGAGTAACCATATTTATTTACCATGCTGCTTAAGCACCCTACAACAAACAGTACATTTGCATGTGTTCTGTAGTCACAAACCATTGCAATGTATATGTCGCACCTTTACGCATTTTATATTGCAAAATTGTGCTTATTCAATTTCTGATGCAGTCAAAATTTCTGTTCCAGACATGCAGTAATGAGGATGGCACCAGTACAAAGCAACACACTCCATGCACTAAACAGAAGCTGCTGCCTGCTACAACAAGGTCATTGTGTGGACTTTGGCTGCTACTGCAAGGTAAACAACACCTGTTTCAGAAATAAATATGCTTGATATATGCTGTATTGGCTTGCTAGTCTTGAGATACATGTCAGTTGTTTGTAGCAGATGATATGAACATTTGTTCATGTTTACAGTTCAGCATAATTAGTTCAAACATAAAAGAAAACACTACATGAGTTTGGATAATCTCTGCTGTATCTCATGTGCCATTGTTCTGCCCCAACAGAGTCTGTGCCAAGTACATCTTGGTCATCACGGGAGCCCCCATCTACACCAACAGGAAGGGGCTGGAGCTGAATTCACAAGACCACAAACAAAGAAGCCATTCCAGAATTATTTGGATGAGATATCAAGTCTACGGACGACTGTTTCAAGAGTGAAAAGAGCCTACGCCATCATTCCACCAGCACGGATATTGGCCGAGTCATCCAGGTACCTCAACAACAAAAATTATTTGTCTTCAGATGTACCTGCAACTTCTGAACAAGCACAGATGACGCTGGCTAAGAGTGTTCTGTCAGCTTGCCCTTCCTTAGTGAGCTTCCTGGCCTTGCCAGTTCTTGCCAAGTATAATTTTGTTTCAATGAATGCAAGCTTTTTCATTCCACACTTTTGTTAGAGATCATTCCTATTCCTCATACAAACAATAAAGGTCAACCGATTCTTTGCTCATACTTAATGCCAGTCACTGTCTAGTAGCATAACATATGTGTAGCAGTTCTTTCTAGTGTATGTTGCCATGTGCAATTCCTCTCCTGAAATAGCTGATGCAGCATTGGCGTGTGTCTTGCATTAACCTTTACACTGTGTGCTATGTAGCATTTAACTTTTGTTAATGTTTTTGGCTTTCAATGCTTGCAAGGTAGAGTGGCTTCTTTCTTGAATGCAAGCTTTCTCATTCCCATATTGAATTCCTAGTCTCATTCAGGATTGCTATTCTTGCTCGACAGCCTGTGTTTTTGTGCAAGCTACATTGAAGTGATTGATTGCAGAATCTGGTTTCGGCGCTGTCTGACTTGGTACTTGTCACCGTTTTACGTTTCTCATATGTGGGAGCCTGGTCAGTTGCATTGGGAAACAGTCTCTCGAGGCAAGCACCTGCTCCTACAGTCCGCACAGTGACATAGACTGCGAATTTACACGCACACCGTGGTTGGTGCTCCCCGTTCCGTCCTTTCCTGCTGCTGCCGTGTGCAAATTTTGCTTGTGGTCTTCCTCGGCCATGATTTGGCGTCAACGGAGACTCTCATACATAATTACATGGTTCTAAGTGTATGAAGTTGATATCCACATGTGTGGAAAGGCCTGCAAAAGTGACTGTAAAATAGTGATGTTCACAAAACCAACCATGCCCATATATAGAGAATGTGGGGTACCAAGTGTGAGTTACACATTAGTGGCATGCAAAAGAACAAAAAGAAACATGCAGGTTGGAAAGGCGGTAACGCTAAAATGCCGGGCACTCCATGTCGCTGTTGGTTGTGGTAGCAGATGCTTGCGTCACCCGATTGCTTCGCAATGCAAGCTGCTCATATTCAACGCCAACTGTCGGTGCAATGGGACACACTGTCCAATCTGCTTGCGCTGCTGGTTGTTGCTTGTTACCAGACTGCAGTGTGCGACGAAGGCAAGCACTATGCCTACAGTCGGACGGTTGAATGTGCTGCAAGCAACCCGTGTACGTGTATGCTCACTGTTGTCATGTAGATCGTAGCCAATGCATAGTGCCAATGTATAGATTGAGCATTATGTTAGAGTATGCTGAAGTGATTGATTGCATAATCTTGTTTCAATGTTGTCCCACTTGGTCATGGTTGCCGTGTTACATTTCTGGGATGTGGCAGCCTGTTCAGTTGTATTGGCCAATGGCCTCTCGAGGTAAAGCACCTGCTCCTGCAGTCCACACAGTGACACAAACTCCCTGTTTACATGTAGTGTGATTGGTGCTCCCTATTTGTCCTTTCCTGCTGCAGCCGTGGGTAAAGCGTGCTTGTGGCCTTCTTTGGCCATGATTTGGCGTAAACAGAGACTATCATACATGATTACATGGTTTGAAGTGTATGAAGTTGATATCCACATGGGTGGAAAGGCCACTAAAAGTGGCTGCGAAATGGCGATTCCCACAAAACAGACCACATCCATATTGAGAGCAGGTGGGGCACCAAGTGTGAGCAACACATTAGTGGCCACCGAAAGAACAAAAAGAAACGCGCATGTAGGAAAGGAGGTAACACTAGGATGCCGGGTAGTTCATGTCGCTGTGTTGGCTATGGCAGCAGGTGCCTGCGTCACCCGATTGATTCGCAGTACAAGTTACGGTGACTGTCAGTGTAAACAGGTGGGGCACTGACCAATCTGCTTGTGCTGCTGGTTATCACTCGTTAGTAGACCACCATGTGCGACGTAGGCAAGCACTGTGCCTGAAGTCGGATAGCTGAATAAGCTGTATGCAATTTGTAGTGCGTGAATGCCCACTGTTGTCATATGGATCTTAGCCAATGTACAGTGTATTGTCTGAACCTTATGCGGTGATTGAATGCAGAGTCTAATTTGATAATGGTCGCCGTGTTATGTTTCTTCGACGTGGCGACCTGGTTAGCTGCATGGGCAACAGCCTCCCGAGGTAACCATCTGCTCCTGCACTCCACACAGCGACAAAGACTCCCAATTTACATGCACCGTAATTGGTGCTCTCCCCATTCGACATTTCTTGCTGCAGCCGCCGGCAAATTATGCTTGTGGGCCTTCATCAGCCGTGATGTGGCGTGAGCGGAGACAGCACACGTTATTACATGGTCCAAAGTTGATAGCCACATAGGTGGAAAGGCCTGCAAAAGTGGCTGCAAAATGGTGATGCCCACATTGAGAATGTGGGGCACCAACTATGAGTTACACATTAGCGGCCCCCGAAAGAACAAAAAGAAACGTGCAGGTTGGAAAGGCGGGAACGCTAAAATGCCGTTTAGTCCATGTCGCTATGTTGGTTGCGGCAGCAGATGCCTTGCGTCACCCGATTGCTTCGCAATGTAAGTTACGGCGACTGTTAATGAAAACAGGTGGTGCACTGCCCAATTTGCTTGCGCTACTGATTGTCGCTCGTTACCAGATCGCCATGTGCGGCGACGAAAGTGAGCAGTTTACGAGCTCGCGTTAATGGTTTCAGCGCATCTCGACATGCAAATTTTATTTCTGATCTTGTATGAGAAGGTGCACTGCTTTTTCTTCTGCCAATAAAGTCGCACGTCCTGTTCACTCACTTGTGGCTTGTTTGTATGGGCGTCAGTAGAGGCTCTTTAGTCTCCTGGCCATTAAAACGCGGCAGCTGAGGCATGCCGCAAAGCCAGCGAGGCGAGCACGGCGCGTACCCAGCGTACGGCACCGGTATAAAGCGGCCATATTGAATATTATACTAAAAAAAAAAAAGGCATTTCCGCTTCCTGATTAAGTATCGCCATCTGTCGGGCCCCCCGCTAAGTTCCATGCGCTGCCGCTTCTTATTTTCGAACCACTGTGGAAGGTACAGTTTCCCTTCTCTAAAGTTGTTCTTTATTCTATGGTCAAGCGGCCAGACCCTGTCCCCTTGCGCTTGCGTTTGCCCTAATACTGGACTCGCGAAACGGTATTGCGTTAGTAATCTTCCGGTGTAAAGTGACGGCCACAAACGCGCAAACCCTGGCGCCGATCGGATAGCGGCAGTCCCGTGCGCAGCAGCCAGTTCGCTTGTATACTACCTTGCAGAGGGACACGATGTCGCAGCTTGACATATTGCCAGTCACTAGGTTTGCAGTCCACAAGGCAACAAAGTCGAATCATAGTGCTCGCGAAAAGACTGAGACCGACTCTGACCGCGGAGCTCTCGTCAAAATGGAGTACGTTGTAACACAAGCAGACGACACTTGCTGTGTGCCGGAAGTGCTGAAGTGTACTGAAAAATTGTTCTTGTGCATTCTCTTTATGTTACTTTCTTTTTATAAAAACAAATGAACTAACATTCCAACTATTACGAAGATTATTTGTTTACTATACAGTTGGAAAAATTATCGACCACGCGCCCTGGTCAGCCAATCAGATAGCTCGCCCACGTGACGTCATATGGGTTATTTGCATCATATGGGTAGGGGCGGCTTAAAATTCCGCCGAGCAGTGTGCTACGATCGGCAGCGATGTGTATTTTTAAAACCTTATAATAAATTACACGCTTTACGCAGAGCACTTAGATGCATCAATTAATGATCAGAAGGACCTACTCTAACGACTCAGTACGTTTGTAGAAAATCGCCAAAATCGTTTCAGGGTCCCTTTAAGCCGGCTTCCCCCAACCGTGAGAACACCTGCTAGAGGTGCGATACGTGCTCTTTCCAGCTGTCCGAAAAAATTGCTACATCATCAAGACATGACAAGGCTAACTCCTGCAAGTCTTTTAGGACAATATACATTAACTAAGAGAAGCTAAACGGCGCGTTCTTCAGCCCGAAGCTGAGGGAGAGAGGGCGAAAAGTGCATACAGGTGAGATAAATGCGGCATAGCGGCTGGCACTTTCTGAAAGGGGAACTTGCCTGTATCCCCACACGAGATTTATAGTTGAAATGTACTCTTTCAATTCGTTCCTCAATGTTGGGTATCGGGTACAGCTGATCCCTAATGATGGCATTTAACTTCCTGTAGTCAAGACACGCACGAGGGTCCTTTTTAGGTGTTTCTACCAGTATTAGCGGTGACGTGAAGTCACTCTCAGCGGGCTCAATAACTCCCAATTCTAGCATGCCCTGTATCTCTGCCTCCATAATTTCTCGCTGTCTTGGAGACACCCTGTAAGGCTTTGATCTTACGGGTTCAGTTGATGTCAGCTTTATTTCATGCGTTATTAGTTCGGTTCTACCTGGCCGATCGCTGAATGTGTCGAGATATTCTCCCAACAGCTCTCTTAGTTCATCTAGCTGCTCGGTTATGAGAGCGTGCGAGCTTACCGAATGTTTTACTACTTCTAGGCTGATTTCAGAGTTGGAAGTCGCCTTATACTCCTTAAGCTCGGTACTAGTGTCATCCTGCTCTTTGATGGTACAGTTAACGACTCCACTCCGCCCTACGTACGACTTCATCAAATGGCAGTGGTATATCCTCACCTCCTTCCTGCAACCGGGCATTTTCAGAGCATAGTTAGTATATGAAAGTTTGTCCAACACTTTAACGGGTCCGTCGCAGTGAACTTCAAGCTTGTTCTTTCTTGAAGGTTTGAGGATCATTATGTGGTCTCCGGCGTTAAACGTACGAAGCCTCGCATTCTTGTCGTAATAGAACTTGGCGTTCTTTTGATCTACTGCCATGTTCTTTTCGACTAGTTCTTGGGTTTCACTTAGCCGTTCCAGTAGATTTAGCTCGTATTCTACCACTGTTCCTCCTACATCTCTCTTAACATTCTCAGTGGAGAACGGAGTGCCCTCCCATACACTAGTTCTGCTGGCGAGAACCCTGTAGCCTCATGAGGAACCGTTCGCAAAGCAAACAAAGTGGCCGGAAGACAATTCTCCTAGTCCTCCTTGGATGAATGGATGGATGGATGGATGGATGGGTGGGTGGATGGATGGATGGATGTTATGAACGGGGCGGTGGCTTGCGCCAAAAATATCTTATTTCATTGCCTAATGTCCTACCTATGCCTAAAAAGAAAAGGAAACAAAAAATCCACGATGAATTCTCATAACCAAAGTTTCTGAACCCCTATTGTGAACTTTGTCTTTTGTACGCCTCCGCTTTTGTCGTTTCCCTACTTTTATTCCACCAATCCTCTAATCGCCTCTTACTAATGCCTATTGCGGAGATGTTTACTTTTCCACTGCTCTCGCTGAACCCAAGTGCTCCAAGGTGGCCAGTGGCGCCTAAATCGACCGCTGGGTAGAAGTCTTCACATTCTAATAAAACATGCTCCATAGTGTCCCTAGCTTTACCGCAGCAAGCACATGCTTCTTCTTCCGTCTTATATCTCACTTTGTAGGTGCGTGTTCTAAGGCATCCCGATCTCGCTTCGAAAAGTAATGAGCTTGCCTTTGAGTTATTATAAATTGTTTCTTTCTCGATTTCGTTTTTCCCTCTTAAGTAGTTACTCATGGCAGGTTTCTTTTCCATTGCCGCCACCCATGAGATTATTTCAGCCTCTCTGAATTTCCGCTCCTTGTGCTCGTAACAGAGCGCCCGCAAAACTCGCTTAAGCACTGAATGCCACCTCTCTACACCATTTGACTGAGGATGATAGACGGAACTGTGTATCACCCGCACTTTTGCAAGAATGTGGAAGTCAGTGCGCTGGTGAATACTGAACCTTGATCCGCCTGAATTTCGGCTGTAAACCTAACTCGCGCGAATACTGTCAAAAGCGCGTCTACTACTTCGGTGGAGCTGAGCTCTTTCAGAGCGATTGCTTCTGGGAGCTTTGTAACCGGACACAGCATGATAGACAAGTACCTGTAACCCGACTTTGTCTTTGGTAGAGGCCCTACCGTGTCTATCACAAGTCGTCTGAAAGGTTCCGTTATTAAGGGCACTGCCTTTAGTGGAACTTTCCATGTTTCTCCTGGTTTACTCGAGTGCTGGCAGACGCCCCATGATCTTACAAAGTTTTCTACGCCTTTGAAACAGCGAGGCCAGTAGTATTCCATAAGCAATCTTTTCTTTGATTTGTTTATGCCTAGGTGGCCAGACCACCCATTTCATGACAAAGACTCAAAAGGTCCTCCCTGTACTTAGTAGGTACCACTAACTGATCTAGAATCCTACCCTTTCCGTCTCTGTAGTGCCGATACAACAACCCTCCTCTCTCTTGTATCGCCACGTTGCGCCTAGCAATGGCTTCTTTAGCTGTGTGATGTAGTTTAGCTAAGCTGTCATCCTCCTTTTGCTCGGCTGCCAGTGACTCTCTGTCCACACGTAAGAGCTGATCAAAGTTCTTTGAGGCCGATTATAGTAACGACCCTGTCTCGCTTTCGGGTGCGTCAGCTGGCTCTTCTTGCAGGCGTGAACTTTGACACCCTAGTGATACGCTCTCATTGAGCGGGTCAGCTGGCGTATTTTCATCCGCTAGCAGCTACAACGGGGCGTGCCACTTTTGACGGAGCTCGACGTTTCTGCGCAGGCGCGAGTAAGAGCGGGCGCGAGAGAGAAAATCTGGGGGCTTTTGCTCCTTGAATATATGACTCAGCCTAGGCACTACGGAGGAGGTTTCTTAGATTGCGTTGTATTCGTTTGTCCCCTGACATGCCGGCATTGCGGAGTTCGGTCGAGTTGGTTTATACGCTCCGCCGCTGGCTGCCCGCGCGGTGAGGCAGTGGGCGCGGACGCCGCTTGGTGTGTCTGAAGGGACAATGTTCTGACTGGTGTTTTATAAGTCACGGGTCGAATTTTTCGTCGCGACGATAGATCGGATTTTTTACAAGCACTGCTCCAGGAGGGCACATGTAACCGGCAAACGGAGGCCTCAGGAGAGCACCTGAGGTTATATTAAAGCAGGCGGCGCAGGATCTCCGGGGCACCCAAGCGGTAGCGGGGGGATCAAAGCTGGAAGCCGGGCGGCCCGTGGGTTGGGGCCGCAGAGGCCGAAGCGTGCCTGGGGGTGTTCGCATAAAACATTGGCTGTCCGCGATAGCGGACAGCCGATCTTATACTCCCCTGGCACGCGCAGGCCTCTGCGAGCCCCAACCCACGGACCAGTCCGGCTTCTAGCTTTGATATCCCCGTTGCCGCTTTGGTGTCCTGGAGGCGCCGCCAATAATGCGAAATAATGACACGTTGTTTTCATTAGTAAAAACATGATCGATTAAATATGATTGCGTCGAGCCGCCAACTTGCGATGCTAAGTTCAGCACAACCGCGACTTCTGCCGGCACGGCGCGCCTAGGGACAAGCGCATACACCGCGCCCCAAGGGACTCCTCCGTAGTACCTAGGCAGAGTCGTATTTTCAAGAATCAAAACTCCCCACATTTCCTCTCTCGCACCCGCTCTCACTCGCGCATGCGCGCAAACGTCCGTCGTCTCCGCAAGTTCCACGCCCCGTTGTACCTACGAGCAGTTGGAAATACGCGGTCAGCTGGCGGGCTTTCTTCAGCCGTCTTTTCGTCCCTCGAGCCTAGCTCGGATTCGGTTACTGAAGTTACCTCCTCTGATACTTCCGCTGGAGCAGCTTTTGCATTTTCAGCCGAAAGCGACGCGATTTTACGAGCTTGGCCTCGCGTCAACGCCTGTACTGCGCCCTCTCCCAGTTTAAGCCCTTTGTTACGTAGTGAGTGATCTGAACGATTCGAAAAAATGTAGGGGTACTGCAGCGACAAAAATTTGGGAACTGCAGCCTCGGTAACTAGCTCCCCGAATGGTCCACTAATTTTGACTTCGGCCATGGGCAGACACACGCTGTGTTCTTCTACAACCTGTTTAATCCATGCTACTTTTCTAGTGAAGTCATCTACCGGATGGACAATGTCCATCATGGCGGCACTGTCTCGCAGCACCCGGCATGGTTTGCCATTAACTTGCAGGTCGTGAAGATATGGGCTTAAAAGTTCCATATTCTCCTCTTTTTCATCCACATAGCAGAAAACTACGCTAGGCTTCCCGCAGTTTAGAGCGATATGTCCCAGTTTGTGGCACTTATAGCAGCGGATCGGTCTAAAAGATTCGAATTTTCTTTTCTGCTCTTTTTGTACGGTTTTCCCGTTAGATTTCCCTCGCTCTTTTTTGAGGGCTTTTCCTCCACGCCTACATGTTCCCATCATCTAGTCTGCGAACCCTTTTTGAACGGAAATGGTTTCCGCGGTTCATTTCGACCGTCCCAATTTCCGTCCTCTGCGTTCAGCTTTCTACGCGTTGAGTACTCTTCGGCTAATTCAGCCGCCCTTTTAACAGTGCTTACATTCCCTCTGTCTTGCACCCACAGCTTCATAGATGGTGCGATGCTTTTGTAAAACTGCTCTAGACACATGCATTCAATGATCCTGTCTCTGCTCTCGTACGCTTCCGTGCTTTTCAGCCACTCAACTAGGTTGGCCTTTAAGCCGTATGCAAACTCCGGATACCCCTCGCTATCCTTCTTGCTTGTGCTTCCAAACCTTTGCCGAAAAGCTTCGGCTGAAAGGCGGTATTTCTTCGGAAGACTAGCCTTAACTTTCGCATAATCATATGCATCCTGTGCACTGAGTCTGGCGATTACTTCCGCAGCCTCACACGGCAACATAGACAGCAACCGCTGTGGCCATGTACTCGCACCGAAGTTCATCTTCTCGCAAGTCCTTTCAAAATTTCTTAGGAACAAGCCTATGTCGTTCCCGACCTCAAATGGCTTTAACAGCCTCTCCATGCGGTATTATTCTGCCTCACTTGATCATCCCAGAGCCCCTTCACTTCCTTGAGACAACTCCAAACGTTTGCTTTCAAGTTCAAGTTGCATTTTTCTTAACTCGCGATCTTTCTCGCGTTCCTCTCTCTCTCTCTCTGTCCCGTTCTTCTCTATCCCGTTCTTCTCTCTCTCTGCCCCGTTTGTCTCTTTTTTAAAGGGACACTAAAGTGAAACAATACATCAGTTTAGACTAATAAAGCATTGTTTGAGAACCCTGCAGGCAGTCATTTCAAAATAATAGTTTGATGAGAAAATGAAGGTCGAAGTATCAGCATTTAAATTTCGCGCCGAAACCCCGACGCCGGTACGTCACTGTGACGTCAGGGATTCCAAAGTATGTTTTCGCACTTAGGCCGCGTTGGCTGAGTAAAGCTTCGCGAAACTTGCCATGTTTAATATTTGGTTCCTTTAGAACAGAATGTAGTCAATCTGTACCGCTATATAATTAAGCAGGCCCTAGAACACGCCATCAAAATCCATGACGTCACAGGCACCAGGTGCGGGAACTTCAAGGAGGCGTCGCCACCCGTCTTTCGTTCTTGCGCTTTTTCTGGCTTACCTAGAGTCTTATCATAGTAAGAGTGGTGTTTTTGGCGTCGTAGAAAGGTAAGTGACTGATGCAGAAGAAATCATTTTTGTCTTTAGTGTCCCTTTAAAGAAGTCCCGGGCAAGTTGGTAATCCATTACTTAAATGATATTGCGCGACAAAAAAAACGACACGGACGTGAGAGAAGACGACACACCAAGCGCAAACTTTCAACTAAGTTTACTGTGCCACTGCGTTGTTTATTGTGCCACTGCCACTCGGTTGGCGGACCAGACAACTGAATTCCTCTGGCAGCAACAACTACGTAGACTCCGAGAACAGCAGTCACAAAAGAAGCGGTCGGCCCCGCAGAACCTCGTCCATATTCCAGAGTCTGTTGCTTTGCCTGAAGAGATTCGAGAGGTCCTATCTCTCGGGCCGAAGTTTGCCGTTCAAACCAAAAGGCCCCCCAGAGAACTTCTGTCCTACGTTCGAGATGTCTCAAGGCTTGTCCCAGACCACGAGGTAGGCCGTATCGTATCGGAAGGTGTCGATGTACTACAAAGGTGCAAGCAACCGAACGCGAGGATTTCGGTGAATCGGGTGGCCTCTTCACTCGTGGACAATTCGCTGTGTGTAATTCCTGCCGATAAAGAAGACAGTTTTGCTGTGTTACCTGCTGAAGACTTTAACGCCAAGGCTCTAGAAGCCATCAGTGCCACGTTTAACTGTCATAGGGAAGTGTCGCTGGCCAAGGTAAAGGCTGTGGCAAAGCGCATGTGCAACAGACTTAATCTGCAAAAATTAACCAAGGCCTTTGAAAACAGCAAGCGAGATCATCTGCAAGTTTTCTTCAGTGCCAAAACGCATAAACCCGGTGTTCCGTTACGGGTTATTTTGTCGGAAATCGATACTTGGCAAAAGCCGTTGGGGGTGTTTTTACAACAAAAGTTGGGCCTTCTGCCTGTCAGCGACCCTTTCCTCGTTAAGAGCTCAGATACTGTGATTGATTTTTTGAAGTCACATTCTGACCGTGGTCTTCAGGCGTTTTCTATTGATGTAAAGGATCTTTATTACTCCTTGCCGCGTAGAAGCGTACTGTCCTGTGTTGAGCAATGTACTTATTATTTATTTATTTACATACCTACTTCGCCCATCGGGCATTACAGTAGGGAGGACAGATAATCAATATAATATACAAGATTGCACACTCTTAAAAGGTTAAACACTTCAGACCATGGGTACAGTACTAATCATACATGTGTTACATTCTGAGGGAGCGCATGAGACAGCACAAAGAACAAGTTTCGCTCAGGTAGCAAGATACACTCATTGACACAGCACGCTGGCTAACATTGCAAAACTAACATCAAAGAAGATTTCGAATGGCGAGTGCATTTTTATCCGCAAACATATGCTTGGAGAGCAGTGGGGAATGTGACATCAGAAGCAACTTCAATTAGCTCAGGAGGCAGCAGGTTCCATTCGTGTGTTGTACGGGGAAAAAGGAGTTTTGGTATGTTGTTGTGCGCGCGCATATTTCTTTTATCTTAAGTGGTCGCGGCGCCCGGATATGCATGTCGGTGGTTGTAGATAAGTCTCTTTGTTTAGTGGTGTGCGACTGAAGACGATATCTCGAAGGAAAGAGAGGCGGGAAACAACACGGCGTAGTGAAAGATCTTCCAAACATATGTGCCGTTTTATTTCTGTGATGCTGCTTGGAAATGAGTAAATGCCGGTTATGAAACGGGCCGCACGTTTTTGTATCGCTTCTAAGCTATTCACAAGAATTTGTGTATGCGGGTCCCACACAACAGACGCGTATTCGAGAATCGGGCGAACGTTGCTTAGGTAAAGTGTTCTCTTGACATCTAGTGGCGCGTGCCTAAAGTTCCCTTTGATAAAATTAAGTACTCGCCCTGCTTTTAATGTGGTGCTTTGAATGTGACGATTCCATGTCAGATCGGCGGAAAATGTGACACCCAAGTATTTAGCTTCGCGTGTTTCTGATAAAGGGGAGCCGTTCAAGTAATACTGTGTACGGATTGGTTGCCGCTTGCGGGTGAAACAAATATGCTTACATTTTGAGATGTTGAGGGACATAAGCCACCTGTCACACCATGAAGGAATTTTATTTAGGTCTGTCTGTAAGGCTACTCGGTCGGAATCATTAATTTCTCTGTAAAGGACGCAATCGTCTGCGTACAGCCGGATTTTCGAGGTGATTCCTGTGCCAATGTCATTTATATATATAAGAAATAAAAGAGGACCTAAGACGGAACCCTGCGGAACGCCAGAAGATACGCATGCATATTCTGATTCTGTGCCATTAATTACCACTCTTTGTAAACGACCTGTCAAGTAGTTTTTGAGCCAATAAAGTATTTTTTCTGGTAAACCAAGAAGTGAAAGCTTATGAAGTAAGAGAACATGGGAAACTTTGTCAAACGCTTTCTGGAAATCTAATAGTATGCTGTCTGTTTGTAAACCTTTGTCAAATGATGTGAATATGTCATGGGTAAATTTCACTAACTGAGTTAAGCATGAGTGACCAGCTCTAAACCCGTGTTGGTAAGGAACAAAGAAACTGTTGTTTTGAAGGTGGGAAAAGATGTTAGTGTAAATTATGTGCTCCAGGGTTTTGCAACACACAGATGTTAAGGATATAGTTCTATAATTCAAGACACTGTCACGGGGCCCGCTTTTATGAATCGGAACAATGTCACCCATCTTCCAGTCTTCAGGTAATTCTGAGGTTTCAAGAGATTTGTGATACAGCACTTCTAGATACCTTGATATAATATGTGCGCAGGATTTCAAAACAAAATTGGGTATCCTATCTGGACCTGGTGCCGAGTGTGATTTTAATTGTTGGAGAAGGCTGACTATTCCGAAGTAGTGAATATCAATATCCGGCATATCATCAAGCGCGTTGCTCAAGAAGACTGGAAGATGTTGAGGTACTAGCGTGGAATACACAGAAACAAAGTAATCATTCAAAACAGCTTGATTTATCTCTATCATTAGAAACAGCTGCACTATTGTGGATTAATGGAGGGATACCAACATCGTCTTTACTGTTTGATTTCACTAGTTTCCAAAGTTCCTTTGGATTTTCTTTTATTCTAGAACCAAGAGAGTCAAAATACCTCTTTTCCTTCTGCGATTTTCACCTGGATTTCAGAACCAAGTTGTCAAAGCTTAGAAAATTGCAGTGGATCGGGCTTTTCTCAATACCGTTTGAACATACGATTCCTCTTATTAAGTAGCACCTTTATGGGTTTATCAAACCAAGGTTTATTTTTTCGGTGTTTCACAGAAAGAAGCTTAGATGGAATGTGCAAGTCAATGAGCTGTAAAAGTTGTTCCTTGAACAGCAGCCATAACTCGGAGACAGATACAGTGCTGCTTTGTTCTGAGAAAGTATCGAAGTTTGACTCAAGCGTTTCAGAAATACGAGAGTAATTTCCGCTATCAAAGAAATAAACTTTTCTGGGTTTCGGTGGCGGTATGTACGGCTTGGGAGCAACGAGACGGGCAACCACTGCATCATGGTCGCTTATTCCGGGAACTAGGGAAACAGATTGCAGCAACGAAGGAGAGTTTGAAATCAGAAGATCTAAGGTGGAAGCGGCATTGCCATGGCGACGTGTTGGTCCCTCCACGAATTAATACCATGCGTTGCGAAAAGATCGTAAAAAGCCGACGACAAGGATGAGCACGAAGGAAGTACTGGCAGCTTATTAATCCACTGCGCATCTGGCATATTAAAGTCACCATCAGTTGAGACCGTAAGTAATAAATGGGAAAGGTTCAGTTCAGTTTTATTCCTTAAAGGCCCCCATTTCAGGGGGTGTTACATAAGGGGTGGGATTACATTTGTAGTGAGGAAGACAAACAGCGATGGTGATTTAACATTGAAGGTGATCTGTTACGCGTTCTTGAAAAGCAGGTGTTGAAGCGATGGCGACGATGTCATGGGGTAGGCCGTTCCAGTCCGTGGCTGCTCGAAGAAATAACGAAGCTGAAAACGTAGTAGTACGTGATAGTGGGCGGGCAACTTGAAGGGGATGACTGGTGCGGTGAGATATGCGTGATGCGGCGACGATATACGGTGCTTGGTTGAGAGGAGAATAAATGAATTTGTGATAAAGAGTGAGGCTAGCAATGCGACGACGAAAAGAGAGGGGTGACAGTCCGGATGTAGCTTTCAAGGATGAAACACTGACGGCATATGAGTATGAGGAATGAATGAATCTGGCAGCACGATTCTGCACAGCTTCCAATGCGGTGATTAGATATGCTTGATGTGGGCTCCAGATGGGGGATGCATATTCTAATTTGGGTCTTATAAGTGATTTATACGCGAGCAATTTAACATGTGGTGGGGCAAGACGAAGGTGACGTTTTAGAAAACCGAGTGTTTTGTTTGATGCTGAAATGATGTTACCGATATGAACCTGCCATGATAGATTAGAAGAGAGGGTGACTCCTAGATATTTATATGATTGTACTTGCTCAATCTGTGTGTTAGAAATTAAATAATGAAAGAGATATGGATTGTGACGACGAGTGAAGGACATGAGTTTACATTTACTAGGATTGAGGGACATTAGCCAGTTATTACACCAATTTAGTACGTTGTTAAGCTCTGTCTGAAGAGTGTATTGATCGTGACAGTTATTAATGGTGCGGTAAATAACACAATCATCTGCGAAAATTCGAATACTACAGGAAACATGCAGGGGCAAGTCGTTAATATATATTAAGAATAGGAGGGGACCGAGGACAGAACCTTGTGGGACGCCTGAAGTAACCGGGAGAGATGTAGACAGATGGCCGTTAAGATAGACTGACTGAGAGCGGTTAGTTAGGAATTCTTCAATCTATTTGAGAATATTAGGGGGTAGGTTCAGCTTTGAGAGTTTTAGTAATAGCCGGCGGTGGGGAACCTTGTCAAAAGCTTTAGTGAAATCAAGAAAGATGGTGTCGGTCTGCATATTACGGTCTAGATTAGTGTGCAAGTCGTGAGGGAAAAGCGCTAGTTGGGTTTCGCAAGAGAGGCCCTTACGAAACCCATGTTGTGAAGGGTGAAAAAAATGGTTTCGGTCCAAGAAGTTTACGATTTGTGAGTAGATGACATGGTCCATGATTTTACAAGGCACACTAGTCAATGAAATGGGGCGGTAATTCAAGGGAGAGTCTCTGTTACCTGATTTGTAGACTGGAACGACCTTCCCCGTTTTCCAATCGAGAGGCAAAATTCCTGAGGAGAGTGACTGTGAGAAAATGAGACATAAATATGATGCACAAATTGATTCCACATTTTTCAATAGTTTTGAATTAATCAGGTCCATACCAGCTGATGATGAAAGTTTCATATTATGAATTATGGACGAAATGCCTTCGACGAAGGTGACTGCCGGCATGGGGGTTTCTAAGTTAAAGGGTGGTAATTCTGAAGGTGCGTCGAGTTCGGTAGTGAACACAGATGTGAATGCATGGTTAAATATTTCTGCGCAGTCATGGTCAGTCACCGCTTCATGTGAGTAATTCGTCAGTTTAATATCGGGAGGATGTGTTGCGTTTAAAACTTGCCAGAATTGCTTGGAGTTTCTTATAAGTAAGTTTGGTAAGTCATTGTGATAGAATGAGTACTTGGCATTACGAACAGAAAGTAGGTATAATTCTTCGGCCTCGAAGCATTTCCCCCATGCAGCAGGCGTGTCGTTTCGTTTGGCGGTACGAAACAATCGTTTCTTTTTGTTTTCGAGTCGTTTTAAGTGCTGGGTAAACCATGGTTTATTGCGATTAGTATGAAAGGTAATCCTTGGTACGAACATATTAGTGAGATGATTTAATTTGTTCTTGAATATCAGCCAGTTTTCGTGAATTGAGCGAGTGTGACATGCGGATACGTATTCAGGAAAAAAGGTGTTAAGTTCTTCAGTTATTGCATTATAGTTACCCTTATCGTAGAGTTGTATCGTTTTATCGGATGTCTGTTTTTGAGTCGAGGTAAATGAGAATAAAGCAAGCATGTCTTTGTGATCGCTGACTTCAGGAAGGTAACTGATGGATGATACATTCTCGGGGCTGCTTGTTAGTATCAGGTCGAGCGTGTTTGCTGATTCTCGTGAGACACGGGTTGGTTGGGAAATTAATTGAGTGAGGTTAAAATTTAAACAGACATCGATGAAGTTCTTCGCCTCTGCATGACACGTTATTGTGGAACTAGCTATGTTCTGCCATTCAATATCCGGGTAATTAAAATCACTAAAAAGAAGAATACGGGCATTTGGATATGTGAGAACAAGTTTATGAAGGACGTTGTTCAGATGACGTAGGAAGTCTGGATTAGTCTGGTGGGGCCTGTAGCAAACGCCAAGCAGAACTGTTACGGGGGGAGCGCGACAGA
Organism: Dermacentor andersoni; assembly: GCF_023375885.2. Lineage (NCBI taxonomy): Eukaryota > Metazoa > Arthropoda > Arachnida > Ixodida > Ixodidae > Dermacentor > Dermacentor andersoni. The sequence continues at coordinate 6,022,511 of NC_092823.1, forward strand.
TGAGCCATATGGCTTCAGTGTCGGATGCGACGTCAACAATATAGCATGATATGCCTCGATGAATGGCAACGAGAACACCGCCCCCCCGTTTGCCTTTTCGATCGTTGCGATACACTTCGAAGTTGGGTAAATCGGCCAAAATTTACGTATCCGTTACGTCACTATTTAGCCAAGTTTCTGTTAGTATTAGTATGTTGCTCCCGGATGACGACATGATGTTTGATATGAGTTCGCGCTTTGGAAGAAGACTACGGATGTTAGTGAATATTATCGAAAACGAGAGAACATTGTGCGGTGGAGCGGGTCGTCGATTTGTTAAAAGTTTTGTGACGGGGCAATTGCTATGCTATTTCCTTAACGGCTTGGGATGATGCGTCAAATACATAGCGTTTTGAGCCGATGTGCAGGGTTTTGAAGCGCAAGGAGTACTTGTTAGAATTGGCTTTGGCAAACACTAGTAACTGTTTACGCGTGTGTCGAACGGTGCGGGGGAAGTCCTCTCCAATACTGTAGTTTGTGTCTTTCAATTTACGGCCATTTGATAACAGTGCGTCTTTGGTTTTATGAGATAGGAATTTTACGATTACGGGACGAATTCGGTCGGCTGAATGATTTCCGAGGCGATGCGCTCTTTCAATGTCGTTAGGTTCCAAGGTTATATCAAGATTTTTGCGGCAAACATCAATGACTAGTTTTTCTGACTCGGCCCACGTTTCAGCGCTAGCAGGGTCAGGGATGCCATAGAAAATAAGGTTATTCCGACGTGATTGGTTTTCCGCGTCATCCAGGCGTGTTTCTAGTTCTTTAATCTTTTTAGCTTGGTCGATTGTGGTTGACTGCATTATTTCAATATCGTTTCTGAGGTGAAGAAGTGTTTGGTAATGCGTTTCGAGATCGGCCATTCGTTTGTCTAGGCTTGCTATGGTTTGGTCTATTGTGTTCAGCTGTGTTTTGAGGCCCTGTATTTCCGTAATCAACAGGGTCTGTCCCGCGTTTAGCTTCTGTAGTTCAGCGAGTACAGCAGCGTTGCCCTCAGGACCAGGGTTAGCCTCAACGTCACCTGATAGCATGAGCAAGGAATGAATTACGTGGGCACACTCAACGGCAATGGCAACACAGCAGTGCGGGCTCGGAAACTGCACCAAAATATAATTACTGGATTTTTTAGCGAAGAGGGCATACGATGTACTGACCTGCATCGCAAAGGTAAGCGGATTAGGTGGCTGCGCTGTGGTGCAGTCACCGAGCCCACGAAGCGGTGTCAGCGGGTGAAGCTCTTTTATACATGTTGGCATTGTTGCTGATGTCGATGTGGCCATCCATGGTACTGTGATTTCCGGTGTGTGCAGCTCCTCTGGCGGCACATCCAGTGGGGACGAGTACCCGCCGGGCGGTGGATGGCAGGAGCCAGGGTCATCTCCAGTGTACGGCAGTGCGCACACCGATGACGCCCCCGTAGACAGGCCTGCCAGGGACGGCAGCAGCAGGTTGGCAAATGCGAGTGCGAAGACAGTCGTCTGCATCGCAAAGGTAAGCGGATTAGGTGGCTGCGCTGTGGTGCAGTCACCGAGCCCACCTTATTAAAGGTACGACTGCTGTTGTCATTAGGCGGACGATAAAATGCTCCAACTGTAAGCTGTTTGCTATGTTCTAGAACAACTTTGCACCAAACAGATTCACAGCTGTTATCCCCCAAGTCAACTACGAAACTTTGCAAGCTGTGCCTGACCAGAACAAGAACGCCCCCACCGTGCGTATTGCGGTCTTTGCGATAGGCCACGTAATCCGCAGGAAATATTTCAGAGCTGGAAATTGATTCATCCAACCAAGATTCCGACCCGATAACAATGTCAGGGCCAAAAGATGATACGAGCCCTGTTAACTCGCCGGTTTTGTTCTTGACACTTCGGCAATTGATAAGCATAACGTTTACCAATGAAGGACGGCACGGCACATGCTCAACGGAGCGGCATCGGGGAACGCTGACGGAACCGTTAACTTCACTAACAGGGATTGCTCGACGCCGTTTCAAGTTCACTTTTTTGCAGCACGATATTATCACTATCAGCGTCGTAAATGAAGTTTCGTCCGTCCATACGAAGCTTATCGTGCCTTATTTTGTACGAGAAGGACCGAGCCTTTGCAAATTCGAAAAGTTTCCTGCGGGCTAAGCGTACTGAACGAGAGAAGTCTTCCCTGATGGAAATGTCACTTGTCTTCAACTTCGGACCCGCCCCCAATACCGCATCTTTATCTTTGAATCTAACAACGCGAACAATTATGGGGCGGTTTTTATCTTCACTGTAAGTGCCCAGTCTATGCGCTCGATCAATGTTTAGTGGGTCAAGCGATACACCTAGCTTAGTAGAGAAGAACGCAACAACAGTTTCTTCGGCTTGCTTCCAGGTTTTCAACGGGTTATCCTCAAAACCAAAAAAGAGAAGATTGTTCCTTCGTAGCCTATTTTCGGGATCATCCGTGGAAGCTTTCAAAGCAGCTATTTCTGCAGACGCGACTTTCGAAGCGGCCGAAGAGTTACTGGACTGCGAGCGACCTTGCTCTAGAAGGTCGACACGTTCCGTCAAGTTCTTCACTTTTTCGTCAGTGGCATATTGTTTAGTCCGTATGTCCGCTAAATCCGACAAAATTTTTTCTTGACCTGACTGAAGCTTGGTAAGCATCTGCAAGACAGCACAGATATCCCCTGCGTCGGTCTGCGTACTAGATTCCTGAACGCTATCAGGGCCTGGGTTCGACTCCGCGTCGCCTGACAAAGGTAACAGCAATTGTGACAACGCAACATGGCACACCGTGGACGTACAACGGTTAACAAACCAAAATAGCCAGTCCTTTGTGTCACTGGGGCACGACACCTCAAATAAAAATGGGTTTGAAGTTCGCATGCATGCGCAATGGCTCATGTAACCAACCTGTGTTACAAGAAGGGGTGAGCACATAGTGCGTCCGGCGGTGTCGCGCCCCGGTGAATGCGACGTAGGTGGGCGGTTAAATACTGTTGCTGTGGTTCCGGGTTGCCAGACGACGAATCCGAGGCGCTCCAGTTTTGGCGGGGAGACGATTCCGGCTTGTAGAACACCCGGCTGGATGGAAGGCCCGTGTGTCGATGCTTCTTCCTCCGTTGCGCTTGTTCCCGGAGCACCTTTGACGAGCATTCCAAGCGGGCCGAGCCAGACAGCGAGAGCAACCTGTGTTACAAGAAGGGGTGAGCACATAGTGCGTCCGGCGGTGTCGCGCCCCGGTGAATGCGACGTAGGTGGGCGGTTAAATACTGCTGCTGTGGTTCCGGGTTGCCAGACGACGAACACGAGGCGCTCCAGTTTTGGCGGGGAGACGATTCCGGCTTGTAGAACACCCGGCTGGATGGAAGGCCCGTGTGTCGATGCTTCTTCCTCCGTTGCGCTTGTACCCGGAGCACCTTTGACGAGCATTCCAAGCGGGCCGAGACAGACAGCGAGAGCAACCTGTGTTACAAGAAGGGGTGAGCACATAGTGCGTCCGGCGGTGTTGCGCCCCGGTGAATGCGACGTAGGTGCACAGGCGGTTAAATACTGTTGCTGTGGTTCCGGGTTGCCAGACGACGAATCCGAGGCGCTCCAGTTTTGGCGGGGAGACGATTCCTGCTTGTAGAACACCCGGCTGGATGGAAGGCCCGTGTGTCGATGCTTCTTCCTCCTTTGCGCTTGTTCCCGGAGCACCTTTGACGAGCATTCCAAGCGGGCCGAGCCAGACAGCGAGAGCAACCTGTGTTACAAGAAGGGAAGAGCACATAGTGCGTCCGGCGGTGTCGCGCCCCGGTGAATGCGACGTAGCTGCACAGGCGGTTAAATACTGTTGCTGTGGTTCCGGGTTGCCAGACGACGAATCTGAGGCGCTCCAGTTTTGGCGGGGAGACGATTCCGGCTTGTAGAACACCCGGCTGGATGGAAGGCCCGTGTGTCGATGCTTCTTCCTCCGTTGCGCTTGTTCCCGGAGCACCTTTGACGAGCATTCCAAGCGGGCCGAGCCAGACAGCGAGAGCAACCTGTGTTACAAGAAGGGGTGAGCACATAGTGCGTCCGGCGGTGTCGCGCCCCGGTGAATGCGACGTAGGTGCACAGGCGGTTAAATACTGTTGCTGTGGTTCCGGGTTGCCAGACGACGAATCCGAGGCGCACCAGTTTTGGCGGGGAGACGATTCCAGCTTGTAGAACACCCGGCTGGATGGAAGGCCCGTGTGTCGATGCTTCTTCCTCCTTTGCGCTTGTTCCCGGAGCACCTTTGACGAGCATTCCAAGCGGGCCGAGCCAGACAGCGAGAGCAACCTGTGTTACAAGAAGGGGTGAGCACATAGTGCGTCCGGCGGTGTCGCGCCCCGGTGAATGCGACGTAGCTGCAGAGGCGGTTAAATACTGTTGCTGTGGTTCCGGGTTGCCAGACGACGAACACGAGGCGCTCCAGTTTTGGCGGGGAGACGATTCCGGCTTGTAGAACACCCGGCTGGATGGAAGGCCCGTGTGTCGATGCTTCTTCCTCCGTTGCGCTTGTTCCCGGAGCACCTTTGACGAGCATTCCAAGCGGGCCGAGCCAGACAGCGAGAGCAACCTGTGTTACAAGAAGGGGTGAGCACATAGTGCGTCCGGCGGTGTCGCGCCCCGGTGAATGCGACGTAGGTGGGAGGTTAAATACTGTTGCTGTGGTTCCGGGTTGCCAGACGACGAATCCGAGGCGCCCCAGTTTTGGCGGGGAGACGATTCCGGCTTGTAGAACACCCGGCTGGATGGAGGGCCCTTGTGTCGATGCTTCTTCATCCGTTGCGCTTGTTCCCGGAGCACCTTTGACGAGCATTCCAAGCGGGCCGAGCCAGACAGCGCGAGCAACCTGTGTTACAAGAAGGGGTGAGCACATAGTGCATCCGGCGGTGTCGCGCCCCCCTACCGATAAGTATGGTGCTGTTTCCTTCCAGAATGAGGCCGGCATGTCTTGCAGTCAATTTTTAGAACTTTTACAGATTTATCTTAATTCCACCTTTATCACTTGGGATAACCAATGTTTTTTGCAGAAGAGCGGAGTTCGTATTGGCTCTTGCATTGCTCCCATTCTTAGTGACTTGTTTTTATCCTGTTTAGACCGCGACATTTCTTCACAAGTGCAAGGCACTGCAGTTTTTAAAACATTTAGATACGTTGATGACTTTTTAATTTTCATTGACTGCTCTTCTGATGCCTTCATTCTGGAAACTAAGAAAGCGTTAGAAACGTTTCAGAAGTGCTTAGTCCCCCTTCAAACCACTCATGAGATGCCGGTAGATAGGTCTCTTCGTTTTCTTGATCTTCGCCTGAACTTTCAGGACAACCACACGTGTTGGTCGTATGAGCTGTGAACCAACAAGCCACTTCTGCCGTATGCGTCCGCACATTCTAAGCTTGTTAAGCGGGCCATTATCAGTTTGTGCTTCAAGAATGCCCTTAGCAAGTCTTGCTGTCATGTTGTGGACGTAAGCTTTGAAACGCAAACTTTACGTTTGTCATTGGCTGGATATCCTAGGGGGGTGCTAGTGTCTGTCGCGGAACGCATTTTAAGAGAAGCGCGATCCAGTACGCAGAAGTCAGTTGCCGATGCCCCTCCCGGCACACGCCCTAAAGTGTCATACCTTACATGCACGGGATATCCCACAACTTGAAAAAGATTGCCCAAGGGGCGAATGTAAGAGTTGTTTTTTCTGCTCCCAACAAGCTCAGCAGGCTTTGCAGGCTGACGGATCCAAATGCCGTCCCTTCTGATAAGCGTAGAAAGCATCACAGCAAAAAGTTTGTCGAGTGTGTCCACCGGCTGGTGTACAACCTCCCGCTTTCATGTGGGAAGAAATATATCGGACAAACTGGGCGTTGCCTCAATGATCGGCTCCGCGAACACAGCAACAATGTAAAAAACGGCTCTGGTGGTTTCTTGGCGATCCACTGTCGCGATCATGGATGCAAGCCTCTTGAGGATCAATGCACGATTGTTTCCCGTGGCAGCACGCAGATCATCCGTGAAATATCTGAAGCGCAGATTATCGCGAAATCGGGTGACACATGTGTTAGCTTCCCGTCTCTGGCTCTCACAGAAAAAGAATTAAGTTTCTTGGACGCGGCATCACATGACTCGTAACCATGTTACACGAATTCGCACTTCATTTCCTTGTAAGCACATGCGCGATCTACGCTGCCTGCCATGTATAAAACCGACGCAGTGGCACAATAAACTTAGTTGAAAGTTTGCGCTTGGTGTGCCGTCTTCTCTCACGTCCGTGTCGTTTTTTTGTTGCGCAACATTATTTAAGTAATCCATTTCAATGTCTTCCTTACTGGCCTGTTCGGAAATTAGCTGCAATAATTTCAATTTTAGCATTTCCTTGCGTACCTGTAGGCCCAGTTCCTCACCAACAATCAACAATTCATCCCTCAGCAGTGTCCTTAACTCCATGATTGCTGCTTTACTGCCCTGGTCCTGCTCGCTAAACCTACCTAGGAAAACACAACCTAGCTAACAATCAACAATCTAGCTTCCCTACTGTTCTAAACAGAACAACCACAAAATGAAGCCTAGAGAGTCAAAGCAAGATCCAAGCACTCGCCGCAGACACAGCACCACGTCGCAAAGTCCGTCTCACCGCTGTCAGCCACTTATAATGTCGGGCATGGTCGGGCATGAAGTAGATGGTAGCTGGCTCATGACGTCATCCAACTCATCCACGCTGATGACTTTGTTGAAGGGAGAGACTTGTTCTCAACGAGAACGAGGAATATGGTACTTAATTACAGTATCTATATGAGAACGTTACAGTACATCAGTCTAACATGATTGAAAGAGGAATGCACGCCGAGGAGCCGCCAACGGCTCCTTAAATACACATCTGTCCTCTCTAGATCCCTAGGTGAGGGAAAAACGGCCATTCAACCAGCTACCAATTCGGAGCGTTCAAAGTCATCGTAGCCGACCCGCCTTTGAGGGGGAGGGGGGGTTACACACAATTCCGCACAGGTTTCACTGACCACGCCGAGGTGAGTGGGTTCTCGCAGACATGGTGCTTGACCCGAGCAGGCGCCTCTTCATCCCAGTGTTGACCCCGTCGACAATGGCCGCCGCGTCTGTACTTGTCTTCTAAGCCCCGTGAGACGGCCGCGAGACATCTTCTCCCGGGAGTTCCACCGCTTCTAACAAGCCGTGGCGGCCACGGCGAATCCACTAACAATACTTGGTCCGCCGACCGCGTTTAGTCATAGCGGCACCGAGGGGGTGTTGACGCGGCACATCGTCGTCCCTACAAAACGAGTCACCGCAGCAGGGGGGAAGGATTCCAAGGTCGCTTCTGGGAAGCTCGCCACCTCCGCCGCTGCAGCTGGCTATAAAAATTTTGTAGGTCGGTACCCTTGCAGGCCGTTCGTAACAGTATGTTGCTGCGTTTCTGTAAATTTAAAAAAAGGTTGTCATCAGTGCTTGTTACCGAGCACCATCATCCACGCTGAATTTTTGTGATAGCATGTATGATTGTTTATGCCAGATAAGTGTTCGTTTCCCGGGAGCACCAATTTTATTTTTGGACGATTTTTGCTTCCTCAACATTTCGTGATCAGGCATGTGTCCTTTATTAACTACAACTTCCGCAGAATCGAAGCGTTTTATCGACGTATGTGCAGATTTCAACTTGGTCCAGATTGTTACTTCCCCTACACCCCTAACTAACGCCACGTGATCTCTTCTAGATCTGGTTTCAATGTCATCAACAGATGTCATATCTCAGATTACACACTAGCCCGGCTTGAGCGATCACTGAGTCCTGCATATTTCAATTATGTGTATGGCAATTATGTATATGGCAATTCTATCATCCCAAAACACTATTAAAGTCATTAGCAACTGTAAAAACAGCAACTTCACCGCTATCAACTACGAGTTTGCTTTTTTCTTGACAATTTCCTACCTAATGTTGCCGAGCGCTCACTGGATACAAAGCAATATATTCAAAGAAAAAATTGGTATCTTGTCAACAAGTTTATCCCGACGAGGCGCGTTTTTTCGAATAACAATGCTTCGTCGTATACTAAATGTTTGAAACACCTATCTAACAGAAATAAAAAACGACTTTTTTTTTTTCACAGCTAAACGGATGCAAAGCCCGGCTAAATGGTCTGCTTACAAAGAAGCTGCCTCGACCTACTCATCTGCGATAAAGAATGCTAAATTTTCCTTTTCAATACTACCCTTCAGAACATACTTATAAAAAATTCATAAGCTTCTGGAGTGTAGTAAGGCCTAGTGAATCGAAAATTATATCACTTGGCACGTTTTCCGGCCAACCTATACCTTGCCAGCACTGCGCTACGATTCTAAATGTTTTTTAAAAGCTTTCACACCTACAAGACATTATCACGAACTTCCGAGGCTATCACGCTGCAATTTTTTACCTATGGATCCCATAATTTTTAACTCTACCGGTATAAAAAGAATAATAGGCAGCCTCCAGCTTACATCTTCTTGCGGAATAGACAACATCACGACGAAACTTCTAAAAATGCTAGTGAGTATTCCTCTATCATCTTGGAGAGCATTTTTTCACAGTCGTACCTGTCTTCATCGTTGCCTCACGACTGGAAAACAGCACAAAATTAATCCAATCCACAAATCAGGCGAAACTCACGATCTGTTTAACTACAGGACCATATCGATTAGCTCAGTACAGAGCCAAATAGTGGAGCACGTTATATTTTCTAACCTTGTCAACTTTCTTGAAGAAAACAATTTTTTTCTCTAATCATAGCCTGCTCTATACTTTCCATGCCCGCCGATCGGCGGCGAATGCGGTACAAGCCATCCGTCGATCCTCGCTCGACCTCGCCGTCGGTGGCGCTGCCGTCCCAGAATTGAGTCGATTGGAGGATTGGTGCAAGAAAAGTAGGGAAACGACAAAAGACGGAGACGTACAAAAGCACAGTTCGCAATAGGGGATCAGGAAATTTGGGCATGGTAGTTCATAGTGTTTTTCTTTTTGCATTGTTTAACCTAGGTAGGATATCAGGCAGTATAGTAGCAAGAGCTTGGTGGCGCAATCCACCGCCCTGTTTCAAAGGGGACGCTGATAACATCCATCCATCCATCCATGATCATCGGTGGCGGCAATGGAAAAGAAACCTGCCATGAGTAACTACTTAAGAGGGAAAAACGAAATCAGGAAAGAAACAATTTATGATAGCTCAAAGGCAAGCTCATTACTTTTCGAAGCGAGATCGGGATGCCTTAGAACAGGCACCTACAAAGTGAGATAAAAGACGGAAGAAGCAGCATGTGTTTGCTGCTGTAAAGCTAGGGACACTATGGAGCACGTTTTATTAGAATGTAAAGACGTCTACCCAGCGGTCGATTTAGGCGCCACTGGCCTCCTTGAAGCACTTGGATTCAGCGAGAGCAGTGGAAAAGTAAACATCTCCGCAATAGGCATTAGTAAGAGGCGATTAGAGGATTGGTGGAATAAAAGTAGGGAAACGACAAAAGTGGAGGCGTACAAAAGACAAAGTTCACAATAGGGGTTCAGAAACTTTGGTTATGAGAATTCATCGTGGATTATTTGTTTCCTTTTCTTTTTTAGCATAGGTAGGACATTAGGCAATGAAATAACAAGATATTTTTGGCGCAAGCCACCGGCCCGTTCCAAAGGGGACGCTCATAACAATCATCTATCCCTCCATTCATCCATGAGCAGACGACTCTCCCGGCCGCGAAGCTGTTTAGATTACTTCCTGCATGCGCCTTTTTGCCGATGACTGCATAATCTACCGTCCTATTCACACGACTGACGATCACTTGAAACTTCAAACAGATCTTAACCTTATCGCTCACTGGTGTAACAAATGGCTCATGACACTAAACTTTACAAAGTGCGAGGTGATGTGCTTCAGCCGAAAATGTGTAAATTATAAATATTTGTATCATCTTAATAACACTATGCTTTCCCACACTTCATGATATAAGTACCTTGGTGTTGTTCTTACAGAGAATCTTTCATGGGCCCCACACATCACTTCTACATGCGCCAAAGCATCCCGTTCTCTTGGCTATCTACGACGCAACTTGCGAAATGCCCCGCCAAACATTCGAAAACTCGCTTTCCAAACATTCATTTTGCCACAGTTAGAATTCGCCTCCCCAATTCGGTCCCCTCATCAAAATTACCTAATAACTATGACGGAAATGATACAAAACAGAGCAGCCCGTTCATATCCCATAACTACAGTATAAACTCAAGCATTACACTAATTAAACTAGACCTACTGTTGCCGCCATTAGATATCCGCCGCAACATCGCTCTTCTGTGCTTATTCCACAAATATATTTACACTAATAAACGAACCCGGTTACAACTACAAATACCCTCCTCTTTTTCACGCAGATTACATAATCAGTTCAGTTTCATGCGCATATACGGTAAAACAAATGCATTTAATTCATCTGCACTACCACGTGCCATTCGTCTCTGGAATGACCTCCCTGATAACATAGCCTCCATATCTAATCCCGACACGTTCCGCTCTCAGTTACTCATGCTTTTCCCATTTAATACCGTTCACGAGTGACCAATCTAGTGTATGTTATCGTGCATTTTTGCCATGTTGTATAGCATTTTCATAAACGGTATTCCTTTGCTCTGTTAACAGTAACAAGTGTTCGTGTGCCTTCAGATATTGCTTTGTATTCCTAGTGCCTTCAATATTGTGTAACACGGTAATCTTTTTATAGCACTGATCCTGTTGGAAATTTGTACTTTTTATACCTTTACTGTTTAATATGCCCCCCTTACTTTATGCCCTGCCATAGGGCCTGTAAGGTTCTTTTGAATAAATAAGGCAGATGGTCGTTTCAACATGCCTTTATGAACCCTTGTTAAATTAAGGAAGAATTTCTAAAGTGCAAGCGTGCGAAAAGATGCAACGGAAATAGTCGATCGTCGAACACGTCAGAAAAACCTTTATTTTTATTTGATAGCAATTAGAGCTTCAGCATCTTGCGAGAAAGGGGCTTCGTTGCAAAAATCTTGGCAAAGTCGTGCTTGTCGGTAATCTTCACTGCATAGTTCACTAATAATGACCTAAAAACTTGCACAAGAGAAGGTCCAAAAGCGTTTCGTGATGCCCGGATATTTCACACACACGAAAGCTTCTCGTACAATACTGTGAGAAGTTTCTCAAATGGGTACAAGAGAGGGTCTATCCTGGCGTCGGATTAGAGCATCTGACGGCGCCGAGGAGGCAGGATTTGCGACTAAACTGAAACACTCGTCGCAAGGTATGTTCTCGGCGACATTTCTTGCAACCTACCCTTGCGCGAGTTGCCACGTCAGGCGCGGGGAGCATTGCTTCCTCTCTGCTGAGGAGATAATGCAAACACCCCAACAGCAGCGAAAGAACATCCAATGCAAGGAAGGTTACGACTAAGAGTTACTCGGTGCACTTTCCGCATGAACAAGCCGTGCTGCCGATGGATGGATGTTATGAGCGTCCCCTTTGGAACGGCGCGATGGGTTGCGCCACCAAGCTTTCGCTATTATACTGTCTAATGTCCTACCTAGGTTAAAAAAGAAGAAAGGAATAAGAAAAAAACCACGATGAATTCCCATAACCACAGTTTCTGAACACATATTGTGAACTTTGCTTTTGTACGTCTCCGTCTTTTGTCGTTTCCCTACTTTTCTTCCACCAATCCTGAATCGCCTCTTACTCATCCATATTGCGGACATTTTTACTTTTCCAGTGCGCTCGCTGAACCCAAGGGCTTCAAGGAGGCCAGCGGTGCCTAAATCGACCGCTGGGCAGATGTCTTCACCTTCTAATAAAACATGCTGCATCGTTTCCCTAGCTTTACCGCAGGCAAGCCCATGCTTGTTCTTCCCTCTTATATCTCGCTTTATAAGTGCGTGTTTTAAGGCATCCTGATCTCGCTTCGAAAAGTAATGAGCTTCCCTTTGAGTAATCATAAATTGTTTCCTTCCTCATTTCGTTTTTCCTAAGTTTCTCAATTCACCATGCCACGTCAAGTTCGTGGCCATGTGAAGACAAGCCATTTGTTTCCTTGGACCTTCACAGGATTGTCCACATGGAATTCCTTACCTCGTGGACGAAAAAATTGGAGGACGCTCAAGCTTCGCCTTCAAGAGTGGAACGCGATAGCGTTATCGCACCCCGTTCGCACCGCCTACTCAAACGCGCTACGCCAGCCAAACGTCGTGATCGGCACAGATAGCCGGGCCCCGACGGTCGCGATCAGGGGGTCGCGATCATGGGGCGAGTGGCGCGCCACGTGTCGGGGCAGCGCCGCACATTGCGAGGAGGGGTTCTTCTGTGTTTGCCGCAAGATGGCTCTGCGTGTGCGCAGAGGCAGAAGAAATGTGGCGCAAACGTACTTCGGTACTCGTGAAACTGCGACTTCTGTAAGTTACATGGTCATAATTACCGATATACACCGCAGTATAACTTCCTACGGCACGTTTCTAAGGCAACACCGCATTCACTAGAGGCGATTTTGTCCCGTTTTGAAGGAACGAACTCGTGGCTGAGTGGTAGCGTCTCCGTCTTACACTCCGGTGACCCTGGTTCGATTCCCACCAGCCGATCTTGCAAGATGTTTTATATTTATGAAGTGACTTCTGGGATTTATCGCTCACGGCCAACGCCGCTGACGCCGACACCGACGACACCGGCTTTTCTGCGACACGAGCTCCTTAACGCTGTCGCGTTGAAACAGTCAACAGTAAGTTTCACTGCGAAGCCTAAGGAAGAGCATTCGGCGTGAACATCCGGAGCTGGAAGAGCAACTCCACCACGACAGTGCGCCCGCTCACACGTCACTCGTTGTGCGGTGCGACAGTTGCTGACCTCCAAACAAACTACAGTGCTTCCGCACACCCTGTTCGTCTGACCCTGTGGCTTTTTCTTGTCCTGGAAGACGAAATTGAGGTTGAAGGGCGTCAGTTTAGCACATTTGAAGAGATCCAGTCGGAATCACGGGAGCGCCTCAATACACACACACCTGAAGATTTCCACGGATGCGCGGAAGCGTGGGAGAAACGCTGGGATCGGTGTACTTACGCTCAAGGTGACTACTTCGAAGGAGAAAGTGCAGATTAGGAGTTATGTTAGACAGGTTTTTTTGCGACCGAATTCTCCTAACTTTTAGGCAGCACCTCGTATCAATCTGTTAGTGCGAAGCATTCTTTGCCCCAATCGTATACATTTCGTTGGTAGGTATTCCTCCTCTCCTCCTTTATTTTACCGCACAATTTGCCATACGGCATATTATGGTTAACTCCTATTAAAATCGATCGCCGGTGATCGATACTTTAGATCGCAAATCTCGACGTGTTGGAACCGTTTCTTATCCGTATAAGGCCATCCAGTAGTTAATACAGGCACTGCACTTTCAGAATCAGTTTAAATTTTCGTGCTCAAGCGATGTGATTTTTCACGGACCTTTTTGCTAACTAATGTGGGTATGTTGTAGTGAAAGGAGGCGTAGCTGTGATCTTCTGCCGTGCTCGAGAAAAAAGGCTCGTGATAACGCTGCACTAGCATCAAACTTTTGTAATCAAATCCCTACCAGCAAGTCAAGAATTAAATTATATAACCAGCTTTGCCGTCCGGCAGTGTTGAGCGGGGATAATTAACCGAAAATAAGGCCAGCTGTTCACTGGTGAGCTTTGGTTTGGAGTCACAAGTCGTTTTATTCCTCCAAAGTGTATTTCCGAAGGTCCGCCGCAACATGTGGAGCTCGCATTTTGAACCAGTCTCCACGAGCAAGGGACGCTGCGTAGTTATTGAAAGTCGCTCCCATGGCGTCGTGCTGCGCGGCTGCGTCGCGAGAAAAGCGTCTTGCTTGAAACTGTGCTGCACCTGGATTTCAATTTAGTTATGAAGACTCGAGTTATGATTCCACAGATAACAGCAAAACAGATTCAAGCTCTGACGGCGATGATCATCTACCCGGACGTCTACCCCGACGATGCGCGCCCCTCATGAGGGGACACGTCGACACTCTCACACGTGCTCTGGGAGTGTAGCAACACTCCGCCCGACTCTACCTCCGACAAGTGGGAGAAGAGCCTACGAAGCCCGATACTACAAGACCAGCAATGTCCAGTAGGCTCGCGCAGCGGCCGCCAGGTACTCCCTGTCGGTCCCTGCGTGGGAGACGCCCTCTGCGCGCTCAAGTGCGTCCTGCAAGACCTTTAATAATGTTTGTCCAATCCAATCTGCAGCTGTTCACCGACGAGTTTCGTTTGCGGCCTTGAGCAGTCTCCTTCCTTGTGCGCGCTTATCTGCCGATCTTCTTGCACGACCTAGGAGCTCTACTGATTATTTTCAGGCTGCATACTTCGCATGGTTATGTAACAAGCATGTGACGCTTGCTTGGGCATAATCTTCGATGGCCCGCCAGGCTCGGTGGCCTGCTAGGCTCGGTAGGCAACATTGGTCACCGCCCCCAATAAACACCGACGAGCACAGCTGCTCGGCGGTCAGTCATCGTTCCACCACGCTACGGAGCGTCTGTCTAACGGAGGGTGCCTCGAGCCCTCCCTCGTTCACGAACCAGGGCGGATTGTGACAGGTTATGATGTGCTGCCATCGGCAACAAACAAACTACCGTTCACGCCAAGAACGCCACCCGTAGCACATCTCGGCCCAGCACTAGGGATCAGCGCAAAACAGTTTACAACGGCGTGGGATTTCGTTCTACTCTTTTTCTCTGCAGAAGTGATAAAGACAATCTGCAAAAATGCAATCAGATATGCTTGGATGCATAATCTTGTAATTGCCCAGCTACGCTGAGAGCTATCAATCCTGGAAGAGGGGCACGACTCTAGACGAACTGGTGAAGTACGTTCCTTGGACTTCTCATCAGACCATCCTCAGACCACGCCGAAAAGGCGGAACTGCAAAATGTGTCGCGAGGACCGCAAAGTTGAACAAAAAACAGACTTTTTGTGGGAACTGTGCGCAGTGCACCTATGCTTCACAAAATCCAGGAGCTGCTTCACCGCATGGCATAAGCGATGAACTGGTCTTACTTTCTTTTTCTGTATTAAGAACGGCGGTGTACTGAACATTTCTTTCAGACACTATTCCTGGGTTATCTTTGAAATGTACATTCTGAATGCCCTTGGATATTAATAACTGACGTTTTTTAGCGCACGAAAAGGGACTAGAGACAGTGGCAAGACGCGGACACAGCGCTAACTTCCAACAATTGTTTTATTCCACGAAGCGGTACACATGTATATAGGTAACAGACACCACCGTACGCATGCGCATATGTACAAATGAGACAGCAACGAGACATGTGGAATGGAAAGTTATGATATCGAAGATGAAAAAACAACCATGCATAGCCAAAAAGATTTTTTTGTAATTGCAAGATTAAAATGTCATCTCCATCAGGCCACCCTCCGTGTGACGTTTAAAAAATCGCGCAGATATCATAACTTTCCATTACACATGTCTCGTTGCTGTCTCATTTGTACATACGCGCATGCGTATGGTGGTGTTTGTTACCTACATATATGTGTACCGCTTCGTGGAATAAAACAATTGTTGGAAGTTAGCGCTGTGTCCGCGTCTTGCCAGGGGGACGCTCGGAGGCGTTCCGTGCAGTCGGAGGTGCGACGCATCGGCTCCGTCGATTTTAGACTGGAACCACACGGCACACCGAAAATCTTGGTCTTATCCGACGCCGAACATCGCAATGATCCTGCAGACACCGACGTGAGGCAAGTGGACCAATTTTCAGCGCTCTTACGCCAATCTGAAGATGGCATCATGCCGCGGTTGAGCTGACCCTAACGAGGGCTAAGCTCGGCGCAGCCGGCATCGGAAGTTCTCCGGACATGGCGACGCAGAAGATCACCGGGTACGACCCGACATCCATGAATTAGACCGCAATCGAGCACAAACCCCAAGATGAGGACATCCTGCCCACCGAAAGTGAGTGTCTTCAAGTACTTGTACGCCTGCGGCAACGCAAGCAACAAGCGAACATGGCTACCAAAAGCTGCGTTGGCGCGGCGTCGCCGACGTCAACGGCGGCGGGGAATTCCCTCCGCGCCGGGAATACGGACGGTGCTCGCGCTGCGCCACTGCTGCAAATGAAGACGGCTCGCAACTGGCGCCCGAAACAGACGCCCAGACTCCGTTCCGAGGACCTAATCGTGGTGTTGAAGCCCCGAGGCACCCTGGACCTGAAAATGGCCTTCAAGCATGGTGACGTGGGATCGGCGGTGGCCCAATACGTGGGTGAAGTAGCCGCCGGGGATCTCAATGTGTGGCCCGTATGGGAACAGAACGTTATCGTGTGCGGAACCCAGACAACACCGATAGCTGACAAGCTGATCAAAGATTTCGACCTGCAGGTAGGGGAACGCTCCTATCCCTTCCGCGGTCATCTCAAGCTGAATGGAGAGGTATGCAAGGGGGTGATCAACGTCCGCGAGGATGAAACCTCCGCCTCTCTCAAGCTCAAGCTCTACTGGAGGGAGGGCGAGCACGCCTTTCTCCGAAAATTGGGAACTACTAACGTGGCGGTGGTAACCTTTGAAGGCCGCAGACTCCCCCGTTACATACAATATAATCATGAATGCGTTCCGGTCAGGGAGTATAAGAAGACCATACCCGCGTGCTACAGATGCGGCACGGTAGGCCACTGGGTGCATAACTGCCCCCACCCAGAGGAAGGAAGATGCGGCTTCTGTGGCAAACAAGCCGGCTCCGCAACGGACGGACTTGCAGAACACGAGTGCGCACCATCCTGCATGATCTGCGGAGGAGCCCACCTCACTGGATCCGCAGAGTATGTAGAAAAATTCCGGAAACTTAAGCGGCCGGGATCAACGACCCCAGCAAGAGGAGCGGCAACGCCATCAACGCGGCAGCAACGGGGAGGACTACAAGAACCACCACAACAAAAGAAGACAGGCAAGTCCGGACAAGCACCACTGGGACAGAAGGAGCAGAAGACGCAAAATGCTGTACAATCCGACAACGGGCCGAAGCCGCCTTCCTTCAAAGCAGGGGATTTTCCCCCTCTTGGTAACTCTTCAAAACAGGTGAGCAACTGGGCGGGAGTCGCCTCTCATTCCTCCTCTCCCCCCTCCCATCTTCCCCAATGGAACTCGAGATGCGGAAAGAGCTAGAAGCTCTCAGGAGACAAAACGCGCAGCTAGCTAGCAAAATTCATGCACTGGAAAATGCCAGGACGAACAGTCCGATTCCGGGAGGAACCTTGGATGTCGAGGGGGCTTCGGCACCTGTGTGCTCGGGCAGCACCGTAAAGTCGGCAAGCGCGTCGCCTACTAACAAAATAGAAGTCCGGGTTACCGCCCTGGAGCGGCAAATGAAGGCCTTAACGGGGCAAGTGGCTCAACTCCCAAATCTAATCAGTGAGCCAGTCCAGTCTGCCATTCAACTGCAAACACAGCAAATAGCCACAATAGTCACGCAACAGGTGACTCAAAACATCAAAACATGGATCCCAACTAACCCAAGACTCTTCCGCCGCAACGGTCCCATTAGAGAGGCCGGGCGTCCGAGCGAATTCCTCCGCGTAACGGAGGACGAGGAACATGAAGAATTTGCTGATTCACTGGATACCATACAGAGTGCCGGCACGGTTATTCATAGCCAGCCAGAGTCTACTAATGCTAATCATGGCACAGGGATCTAGAAAAAGGCAAGCTAAATCAAGACAGGAACCACTGTCAATCGTACAGTGGAATTGTAGGGGCTTCAAGAATCGGACTAAACGCGCTCATTTCCGTCTCTACTTAGAAACATTGCAATCTCTAGCAGCCATCGTGGCTCTACAGGAACCAGGGGCCTCAGCTAAAATTTCAGGGTACAATGCATTTCAGCCAGATCCATCTACTTGCATCCTAGTACACAAAGCGTACACCGCACAAGAGGTAGACCTCGACCTACAGACAACTTATTCGTACACCATGGTCACAGTGTTACCTCTGCGACGCTCTGACCCACAAGTACACATCCTTAACATACATTGTCCGCCCAAGCTAAAACGTATCACTTTTGCAGACGTCTTCACCCGGGCACTGAAGATAGCTGGTCGGGACCCCTTACTCATTTTGGGCGACTTCAATGCTCCCAGTAAGGTGTGGGGTTACAAGGAGGAGGTGCGCGGTAGGAAGCTAGCGGAGCTCATCTCCACGCTAGGCATAACCCTTCAGACCAACCCAGCACAACCAACACGTGTTGGAAACTCCGTGACTCGGGACACTTGTCCCGATCTCACGCTTTCCAAACATATACAACACGTTGAGTGGTACAACACCGAAGACACGCTAGGAAGCGATCACTGCATCATTAACCCTTTAATTCATACCCGGCCCCTAAAAAGGCAAATAACTCAAGCGAAATTGCCGGACTGGACTGCTTTCCGTAAGTCCCTGCCGCAGGCCAGTCTTCTCGAGGAAGGGTACAGCTCGTGGGCTCAAAATCTTATGACAACACTCAAGAAACATGTGAAAAGCATACAGATTGCGGAGGACTTTCCAGCGGTGGATAATCATTTACTCCATCTCTGGGAAGCTCGCCGCAGTCTCACGAAAAGATGGAAACGACAAAAACACAACAAAAGACTGAAAAGACGTATAACAGACCTGACCCAGCGGGCTGCCGAGTATGCCTCTCAATTAGCTGATTCCAACTGGGTTGATCGCTGCAACACGGCAGCCCGACAGATGTCAGGGAAGAATACATGGAAGCTCTTCCGCAGCTTGATTGATCCCGCTCAATCTCGAGGAGAAACACAGAAACACTTACAACGTGCTTTACACAATTTCCAGGGCACAACACAACTGGCAGAAACTTTAAGGGACAAGTATCTCTGCACCAAACAGGACCCTCGAGGTCAGGAATATCTATATGCAGGCCGAGATAATCCAGAGATGGATCAGTCGTTCGAACTCTACGACCTCAAGGCAGCCTTATGCCCCAACCACTGGCACGCGCTGGAAAGCTTCGGCGCGCGCCGAAGGGTCAAATGCGTCAAAGCGTCGGTCGGGAACTCGCTGAAGCGGAACGTCGCGCAGCGATTATGTCTACTGCCGATGCTAGAAGTTTGCCGGCGCGCGGCGAAGCTGCGCCGGCGTGCACCAATGAGAGGCTGCGACGCCTCGCAGGCGTCAACCAATCGAAGGCTGCGGAGCCTGTAATGGCCGACCGTACGAAGGCGCCCGGCACCAACGGTCGTCCGAGTTTTTTGGACGCACGACGCGCGCGACAGTGTTCCTGAAAGACAGTGTTGTAATAGTAAGCCGACAACGACACGACCGACCGACCGACTACCGTGGGTTGTGGCAGTGCGACGTGGATCCGAAGCGACTTCGAACGACGCCGACTAATCCAACCTGCCCACTGGGTTCCGCCGGGCTCGGTACGATCGTCTGCTAAAACAGCCAACCGAATCACGATTGCCGCAACGTCTGTGCTTGTTGTATGTGCATTTTGTTGTGCTCAAAACGAATGGAAACACGTTTACGAGCTCTGATGTCTGGATAATCAACACTCGCCTATCGCCGATGTTGTTTACGTTACGCGTAGGCCTAGCGCGTCCATCGAGTTCGTAACTGGCGAGTGAACGAACTCACCTGAGAAATCTGTCGAAGGAAATGAATTTTCAGGTCCGTTTGGTGCTGCAGTGATTTAAAATATGGCACTCTTGACTTCGTGTGACCTGTGATGTGGTGAATGAACCGTGTGGAAGTTGGGTTGGTCAACCGCGGCGTGTTTCGTGTGGTGTCGGTTGACTCAAGTTTAACGGGCAAGCTCTGCGCTGTTTCCAGTGGTAAAGATAACTCCCGAAAGCGAACTACACTAGTAGCCGAACTATTGGAAGTACTTACATAATCAGCCGTGCCGCCTGTTTCAGATGACACTGCGCTCTTTTATTCGGCATGTGAATCCAGTTTAGTAAAAGTTCACTGTACTCATTCACTCACTTCTTTCAAGTGCGACCGTCTTTTGGGCTAGTTGGGGATAAATCGCTCGTGTAGCAATCAAGAACACTGACGCACTGAAGCATACGTGGCAACGCAGTCATATTTGAGTCAGTGTGTCGTTATAGTTGAGCACTGCAAAAAGAAATTATCTGTTTGCAACGTGTGCCCTGTGTGCAGTGCATAGCAGGACCTGCATCATGCAAGACCTATGCATGTAGCAGCGTATACCACGATTGCTTCGATGCCCGCTTCAGAAGCAGCAAGTACTGAGTCAATGAAACTGTAATTGAATTTTTATCTCACTTTTTGCTAATGGAAAGTGTAGATGGTGTGAGTGCATTGTGAGGAAGGTGAAAAGGTGTCATCAGTGTTTTGTGCAGTCAGTATGCTTAAACTGCTGGAATCCCTTCAGCCTCTACTAAAATGTTTCTTGCTGCGATACTATAAATTGTAGTCAGGACAAAGATGTACTCAAAACCAAGTTACTAATGCATCTGCCCAGAATGTGTTTGATTAACAAGTTAACGCTTCCACAACAACAATATGCCGATGAACAGCATATGTGCTTACAATAAATACATTCCGTAAAGGCGAACGACTGGGCTTACAATATAAAACTTTGTAGTAGCACCGTAAAAAGTGCTGCCATGCGTATCAGCCACAACGAAACTACTGCACGTCCAATCTTCTTCCTTGGAGGCACTTCTGTTCGGGCACTTCTGTTCGGGCCCTTCTCATTCTGAGTGTAGCATTTAGCTGTTCTCTCAACTTTTCCACATATGTCACCAGCACTGTATGTAAGCACCGGCCCTTTCTTGGGTTTGTGTCCCGTGTCTCCCTTCCCTGATGACCTAAGGTTTTCCGAGCACTCTACACTTCTATCATTCTGTCACGACTTGAGTACTGCTCATCAGTATAGTTCCCATACCAAACTCGCAACGCTAACAAACTTAAGCTTGTTCTGCGCCGGACAATACGCACCCTTTACTCCCGTCTTTTCGGTTGTCACAAGCTCATGCCAGCCTTCGAGGATTGCCTCAAACCCCTCAAGTAGCACACCCTGCAATACCAACGCAACATTGCACTAGTCTATACTGCAGGGTGTTTGACATCTCTCTAAACAGCACTAATCTTTTTTCACTTCGTCTGAACAAGTGGTCAGCACAGCCTGAGCCCTCACCATGCCTGTATGGCCCGACACCACAACTCCATGATTATATCTGGCATGCAGAGCTTTCTCTCCACCCCCCTGGCGATTTGGATTCTCCTTCCTTGGAACCAGACTTCATTGGCACTCCTGTGTGTTGTGCACCTGTCGAGTGTGTGCTGTGGTGTGTTATTGAGCAAGTGTGTGTGCACGTGGAGGGGAAGTAAGTGTCTTCTGCATCCTGCAAATTCCTGCTTTAGATGGCTGGTTATCAGATTCTCTAACATACAGGCATCAGCCTTCTCTTTAGTCTAGTGTGCCAAGTTACCACTAAGATTATTATTATTATTATCATTAGAATCATTACTTTGACCACATTGATTGTGTCGAAGCCAGCGTGACACATAATTCAAGATATTTCTGGAGCTTTGTGGGCTCTCTCTTCTAAAAGGAGTGCCAAAGATGTACGGCTTCTTCATGAAAATAGTGGTGTTGTCTCGAACACTGCTGATGCCTTTGCAGAACATTTCTGTTTGCTATGTGGTGTGAAATATGCTTCAAGTAACCTTCCTTCTCAGTCTGGCGCAGTGTATGCTAACAGTCAATGAAAACCTCGTTTCCAAGTATATGAAGTGCCTTAAACTTTCCCTTTCTTGTGGTGTTGATGGTATTTCCTCCACAGAGCTTAACCCTTTGAGACGCTGTCTACACAATTGGGCACAGCAGGAGCGTGCATCAATAGCAAAAGCACTGATGAAAGTAATGGTATTTAAAATGTGTTTCATACATCTTGAAACACTTATTATTGGAACTGTGCTGCAATTTTGAATAATGTGCAGAATGTTTTAACAAAATGAGTGGGAAGGTAGATGGCTGGGTGTTGTTACTCTGTGTCAGTATGTTGTATGTAGCGGTTTCACTTCTTTCATTGTTTTTTACAATGTCGTGCACATGCATAATTGTCAAGTGGCTGGATAAGTGCTTTTCAAGCTTTTCAAAACACGAAATAGTACATGTTCTCATATTTTGTGTTCCTGTAGTGAGTTTTCGTATGGAGTCGAAATTTTGTAAACTTGACAAAACTCGCTAAACTATTGAAAATTCTTAATATTTGCTGCGGCTGTACACTTTCTACGATTCTGAGGATGCAAGAGATGTGGTGAAAGCAACTTTTCAATCAACGGGATAAAGTGGTGTCTGAAAGGGTTAAGATGTATGGAAGCATACTTGTTCCTCGTTCTCACAAGCATCTTCAATAGTTCCCTAAAGTCTAGTACCTTTTCTAGCACTCGGAAGGTAGCATGAACATTGCCCATGCACAAATCAGGTGCTAGATGTGCAGTTACTAACTGCCGACCTATATCTATCCTCTTCAGTGCGTCAGGTGTTTGAATCAATATGGGATTCCTCGCTTTCTGTTAGTGCTAAGAGCATTTTAATAAATGAACAGCATGACTTTGTGTGCCGACATTTCAGACTTTCAGACTATTTCAGACTGTCAACAGTGTTCACTACTGCATCGACTTCCAAAAAGACATTTTTTCACTCTCGAACTGGTGCAGAAACAATAAGTACTCTTAAATGCTTCCAACACTATGGCATTAAGTTATATGCACAAAACGCACCATGTGAAATTTTGATACACCCTACGTGATGCTCCACTCCTTAGGGTCGATGAAATGAAAGATTTTGGTGTGTACTTCGACAAAATGCTAAGCTTCTCTTCACATAGATAATTACACAAGATGCCCTTCACGCTCTTGGAATTGCATGACGTATATTGCATGATTTCCACTCTCCTGTTGCGTTTCTGAAATTCTGCTGTGTGCCTCCAACTACTAGAGTATGCCTCTGTAGGAGGGGGGTGCAGTGAGCAAATCTAATTCTGACCTCATTGAACCCATCCAGAATAAATTGATGTCTATCTTCAAGCACCACTTTTGCCATTCTGGCGACCACAGTTGAGCCTTTGTTCCTGCACCTTTTGTTCCTGTATAAGGTGGTCCATGACATTATACATTCCTTAAAGCTTCTTGATCATATGCATTTGTTTGTGCCGCAACAGTATACCAGGTAGCATTCCACATTCGTTGCCTGGGCTTGTTACAAGATTGTGCTAATAAGACTCGACTCCAAAACATACTTCAGAGTTCATTTCCTGTGTTTTGTGTATCTGTAAATAATCACGTAGGATTAACTCCCTTTTACTTTTCCGCATTTCCTTTTTTCCCTATTTGTTTCTCTATCTTCAATTTTTTTGTCTACTGCATTCATGTTTTCTCTACATTTTGTCTTGCGTAGTGCTCGTTAAGTGCACCAGTACAAAGGCTCTCTAGCTGTTCCTGGGCACTACAATAAAAATTTGAATGATTGACTATTATCGTAGTATAAAATTGTGCTTTTTAAGTATGTACTAGTATACTATTTTAGTGCAGTAGCTTTCGTGCAATTAAAAAAAGGGCATGAATTAAGAAGAGAGAGAGAAAATGATAAATGAAAGGTAACAGCCGCAGTTGCATAGAGGGATCGAGGGAATGCAATCGATGTTGAGTGAATTCAGGTGTGTGCCAGTTTTCCAATGTCAAAAGAGTGTGCTAGCTTGCCTAAGTGTTGGGCTGTGTCGGTCCGCGATAAAGGTACAGAAATAAGGTTTGCTCCTTCGTGGGCTTTCCTAGCAGCTTCGTCAGTGAGGTCGTTGCCGGAGATACCGCAATGACCAGGCAGCCACTGAAACACGACGTCGTGTCCTTTCATGATCATGTGATGGTGCATTTCTCGTATCTCCGACACGAGTTGTTCACATGACCCGCGACGGAGAGATGACAGAAGACATTGCAAGGCCGCCTTTGAATCGCAGAATATTGCCCACCGATTAGCCGGTTGGTTATTAATATAGTCAACGGCACCTCGGAGGACAACAAGCTCCGAACCGGTCGATGTTGTCAAGTGAGAAATCTTGTATTGGATGCTTAGTGATCGTGATGGTATAACCACTGCGCTGGTGGAGCTGGTCTGAGTGGAAGAACCATCCGTATATATGTGGACTCGATCAAAGTAGAAAGTGTGCAAACAATCCAGAGCTGCTTGCTTCAAGGCCAAGGTAGGCAGGACGGTCTTCTTTCTTATCCCTGGAACCGTAAGACGCACTTGAGGTTGTTTTAAACACCACAAAGCTGAGGTTGAACGTGCTGAGGGTGTGAAGCCCGATGGTAAGGAGGCACGATGGATGCTGACCTTGTTGGAGAAGGACGCCTGTGGTCGTCGTTCTGGCATGAATTAAGAAAGTGCAATAATATGCTATGTGCCTGATCATATGCATTGTGCTATTCATTTCTTCTGAGTTTTAATAATGGCTGGCTACTGTATGCAGTGTTGTGCAATAAAATAATATGCCACAGCAATTATTGCGTGCCTCGCAGAACAAATTGAATATATCTTTCTCAGTCAAAACATCATAGCAGGCTGAAAACAATAAACTGCAATTTTTCTTTTTGTGGTGACGAAGTGTATAAATTGTGAAAATAACCTGTTTATATATTTCTTATACTATGGAAATGAGCTGCTCCCATACATTCTAATAAGTGCTTCAATAGTACGACTTCGCAAAGGGCAACGAAAGACTCCTATTAAAACCCTCTAATTCTCAAGCTTGTATTATCTGAAGGTATGCCAATTGATTAATGTAAAGAAAGGCAAACTTGATATGTGGAAACCAGTTACAATAGAACATGGCCCTTACACTGTGAAAATGTTTTGTAGCAATACACTCAATGTGAAGGCCTCCAGATGCGGTGTTGATGCATCAAAACAACCTAGAATAATAGAGGTGCTCCATGGGCTAGATTTGGCAGAATCAAGAATTGGGGGGAGACAAGATACGAATTGCATACATTTTAGCTATTCTAGTTTTTCTTTTCTTTTTTTTTTGAGTGCTACAGGTGTTTCAATTCTGTTTTGCTGATTTTCTCAGAACCCACTTGTTCACGTTTCTCTCATGCACCAACAAGCATAATTATATTGACACGGATGCTTTATCTGTATCCGGTTACCGTATTTCACCGGCTAAAAAATGTTAAACGTTATCACTCGGTGCAGGATGCGCCTGAACGTATCGGAAGTTTCGGGAATGTTATCGATGGTTCTGTCTGTTGTCGACGAACCTTGCTAATCTGACTGCATACGCGACACGAATTGTGTTGTAGTTTCTGGAAGGCGCGCGGGCACCAGCGAATAGGCTGTAACTTTCGACGACTGACGTATGCAAACCGACGCGCTTGACCCGCAGATGAGATTTTCTACGATTGCCGACATTGCACGCCGCTATCGTTGCGATTGAGCCGGCACTATTTATTTACCGTCACTACTACGTGGCAATATTTCCAACACAGATTTTTTTCAGTTATACATTGCACGCCTAATTCTTACATAGTTGGCTGTGCAATAAGCTACCAAAAAATGAAATGGTGCAACAGTTTTTGATATATGGCATCGTCGTGCAGGTGTTTGCAAAGCGATCTAGCAGACAGACGACGCGCGAGCGCTGATGTCGATATTTTGTACACTATTGTTACTTCAAAAATAAAAAAACTGTTGCGGCAGGTGTATATTCATTATTCAAACGTGTTTTTTATATCGAAAAGCGCGTACAGATCACTAATTTATTCTTTCAAGCTTAGTTTACAGCAGGCTGTTTTAGGCCGGACTTTGACGGATGAAGACGGAATAGTCCAGCAACAGTGCGCCGCAGCCGAGGAGCGAGCTTCGGCGTGCGTCGGAGCTTGTCTCCAGTGGTTGCGCGCCCTTTCCCTCCAGCCGAAGCGAAGCGACGTGTTCGCTTGCCAGCGCGCGCCGAAGCTTTCGGCGCGTGCCAGTGGTTGGGGCATTAGCCAAAATGAAGAGAGGCACTGCGCCTGGTCGGGAGAAGGTCACAGTGAAGCTGCTGGCCAACCTCCCGGATCGCGCGTATGAAGCCCTTCTTGACTACATTAATGCCATATGGAAAGGGGAGACTCCCATACCCCTCGAGTGGAAAACATCCCTTGTCACCTTCATTCCTAAAGCAGGAAAGGAAATTAACACGGACAACCTGAGACCTATTTCGCTCACATCGTGTGTGGGCAAACTAATGGAGACGATGGTGCGAGATAGGCTCTCAGAATATTTGGAAAAGCGTAACACTTTTGCAGACACCATGTTCGGCTTCCGCCCACACAAGTCGGCACAAGACATATTATTACAACTCAATCACGACATATTACAGCCAACGGAGCACCCTCACAACGACAAAGTTGTCCTGGCCTTAGATCTAAAGGGAGCTTTCGACAACGTTAAACACAGCACTACCTTAGCACACCTCCGTGAGACCCACTGTGGCAAAAAGACATTTAATTATATTAAGGATTTCTTGACGGATCGAGCCGCACTCGTCAAAATCCAAGACACTGAATATGGACCCTACGAAATGGGTACTAGGGGGACGCCACAAGGCGCTGTGCTTTCCCCGCTGCTATTTAACCTTGCGATGGTGCATCTCCCGGCCCAGCTAAACGGCATTGAAGGCGTGCGGTATGCGCTATACGCCGACGATATCACCATCTGGGCCACAGAGGGAAACATAGGGCATATAGAGGAAAACCTGCAAGCAGCCGCCCACGTAGTACATCGATACGCAGAGCGCTGTGGACTTCAGTGTGCACCAAACAAATCAGAATTTGTGCACCTTAGACCAACATCTAAGGACACTACACAAATACATCTCTTTTTGGCTAGTGGTCCCATACGCGAGGCCAAGGAGCTCCGAATTCTCGGACTCTTTATCCACAATCAAAGAAGAGTCGACACAACACTAGAAAAGCTCCGCAAGGTTGGGGACCAAGTGGGCCGAATGGTCCGGCGTGTGTCCAACAAGAGAGGGAGATTACGAAGCAGGGACGCTGTGCGGCTAGCTCATGCTTTCGTAACAAGCCGAATTCTATATTCGGTCCCGTATCTCTATCTGCGGAAACATGATGAAGCCAAACTCGAAGTCATCCTCCGCAAAGTGATGAAGAGGGCCCTTGACCTCCCTGTCACAACTTCGAACGCGAGACTTCTCGCTTTGGGAGTAGTGAACACCTTTCAGGAGCTCAAGGAAGCCCACCTTACCAGCCAGTACACACGTCTAGCTCAGACAAACTCGGGAAGGCATTTGTTGGACCGGCTCCACTTGAAACACACCTTTCACATTCAGGAGCGGATCCGAGTGCCCGAACTCTGGAGACGCGCCATCAGAGTTCGACCCCTCCCCACAAAAATGGATAGGGAAGACCACAGTGGTCGTCGCCAGGCGAGGGCGGACGCCTTGCAACGCCACTACGGCAACAAACGCGGAGTCTTCTACGTGGATGTGGCCGGTCCATGCCGCGGGGGGTGGTATACGGCAGCGGTCATTCACGAGGAAAAGCAAGTAGACGCGCTCACTTTCAAAGCCTCGGGCTCAACACATGCAGAAGAAGTAGCTATTGCCCTGGCTGCCTCTGACTCCCGGTCTCAATATATCATAACCGACTCGCGCGGGGCTTGCCGAAATTATGAAGCTGGTTCGATCACCCCACTAGCGGAACGAATATTGGAGAACAACAGCAACGGGGGAATCGATCCTACCCCCCATTGTCTGGTCTGGACTCCGAGCCACCAGGGCCTAGCAGGGAATGAAGCCGCGAACACGGCGGCACGAGCACTCATATACCGGGCGTCCCAGTTAGACCGTGAGTACCTGGAATCCGAAGGCATTTATCTTGTAACATTCAAAGATATCACGACCTTTTACAAAGATAGGCATCGCCAATACCAAACTCCTGCAAAAGGGCTTGGCAAGGCTAATGAACGGATCTTGATTCGACTTTTCACTAACACTTTATTGTGCCCGGCAATCTTGAAACATTTCGATTGTTCCTTCACTGGCAAGTGCCAATACTGTGGGGAGGTGGCTGACACCTACCGCATGGTTTGGGCTTGTCAGCTAAACTCAGCGCTTCCCCTCAACCTTAACCCAACCCGAGAGGAGTGGGAGGCGACGCTGCTCGGTTGCTCGGACCTTCAGGCCCAAAAGGCCTTGGTCCAGAGGGCTAAGCTGGCGGCTCGTACCAATGGGGTCCCGGAATAGAGACTCCACCCATTGCGGAACCCCATAAGGGCTCTACCTCTCTTCCTGTTTTGAATAAAAGCTTTCAAGCAAGCAAGCGTCTTGCCACTGTCTCTAGTCCCTTTTCGTGCGCTAAAGAAACCTGTTATGGAATACCAACACGCCCTAACCTACGCTCTTTCAGGATATTAATGGTTTTGTAGACATGTTTTTATTGTTATTTTTATCAACTGGCCGCAAAAATGCCGCGTTCTAGAATTTCTATGTTTCACCCAATAAATATTTTTGGCAATGTATGTTTTTGGAAAGAGCATTCCATTACGCACAATATGCTATGCTGCAATATGTGCTGAAATATTGTTTGTAGTGGTAGAAGAAGAAGAAATGTAATAAATAATGGTCCGGCAGTCTTTTCCCCGGTGCTTTCTAATATTCTCATGAGCACACTAACCTGTCATCAAGACGTAACTACTTATGTTTATGCAGATGATATTGCGTTTTTCAGCACCTGCAAACGACATCCACACGCTATACCAACGACTGCAAACTTACCTTTGTGCTCTGGAGAAGTGGTTAGATGTTAACCACTTTATACTCAATGCCTGCAAATGTGCTACTCTAGTTTTTTCCGATACATGACACAGTGCACATCTCATTGTCTTACCACCACAGGTAGAATCTGGTAAATACCTCGGAATTATTTATAACGCCTCACTCAACTGGCACCCACACATGGATCATGTGACTGGAAAAGGTACCCGTCCAATTGGCATACTGCGTAGGCTGAGCAGTCGTGGAATAGCATTGAGAAGAGATACACTCCTAATGATATATCGTATGTACGTTCGCACTGCATTAGAAGTTGGTTCCGTGCTCCTCTCTGGAGCCTCCAGCCTACATGCCCCTTCCTCTAATCCTCTTAGAAAGAGAAGCATTACGTCTGTACTTAGGTCTTCCTAACTTAGTTGCAAATTCTATTCTTTATCTAGAATCCCATGTTCCTCCTCTTTCGTGCAGGTTACGGCTTTTGACAGTGCAGACGTTCTTAAGGATTTATGAATCACCGCTGCGACATCCGCAAACAATTTTTATTTCACATTTTTTTTCGGTGTCAACTGGCCGCGACTACATACTCCGCAAATTACATTCGTGCAAAAATTACGTTACTCTTTGGGCGTGCGCATATGCGATGTACTTTCTATTCCAGACAGAGCTGTTGCAACGGATATTCAATTCGATGACATTTTCCTTAATAATGCAAAATTACTTCCACATCGCATTCTAGGCGGTATATTACAAAATCATCTGAAGAACCTTGAAACAAACATTGTAATTGCGACAGGTGCTTCACAATGTGAAGAAAAGTCAGGTGTATGAATGTTTTCCCCGATTCTTGATTGGACATTTTCTCTTCGGCTGCCAGATTTCAAACCGATCTTTTTAGCCGAATTCATGGCAGTGGTGCTGGCATTAGGCAAATTAGGACCATCAATTACGTCAGCCGTGATAATCACTGATTCGTTATCATCGTGCTCATCCCTTACTGCATCTCGTGATTCTCGCGTGATGAGGACGTTTCCATCGTTGGCACCTGGCTACTTCAGAAGCGTGCGTTTCATTTCGGCGCCTGGCCGTAAAGGACTAATTATAAATGAAATTGCAGACTCTCTTCTAGCCAAGGCATCTATAAGTGGCTCGTCTTTTTCGCGCAGGTTAGTAGGAAATCGAGTAGTCACAAGTTTAAGGGCGATTCCTTGGGGCTGTGAATGCGTCTCGGGCTTGTTTGACTCTTTGTGCTTTGTTCTTCTTTTAAGTGGGGACATAGAAATGAACCCTGGCCCTACGGTTCCTGAGCAACTGGCAGCGATTCTAGATAATCAAAAGGCATCTTCAAATGAACTTAAGTCTATCCAGGAAAGCTTACAATGTCACGTTGTTGAAACTAATAAAAGGCTGGCTTCAATTGAGCAGAAATTGCTGTCATTGCCAGAGGCCGTACTTAGGGTAGAAGAGTGTGAACGTCTTGTTTCACACTCAACTGGCCAAACTGATTTCCTCCTAAAAAAATTGATGACCTTGAAAACAGACACCGACGCAATAACTTGATTATATATGGAGTCGATGAGCTAGAAACCGAGACAGAGGATTCGCTCAGGGATGCTGTTTTGGCAGAAACATTTGAAAGGAAATTGGGAATAAAAGTAAGTAGCCTTGAGCGCATACACCGCTTGGGCAGAAAGCGAACAAATCGACCGCGCCCAGTGATAATGCGCTTTTTTGATTTCACCGAAAAAATGCAGCTTCTGAATAATGCAAAGAAACTAAAAAACACTGAGTATTCGCTATCGGAGGACTATTCACTCAGAATCCAGAAAATAAGGAAGCAGCTATGGTCGTCTGTTAAAGACTGTCGCACGCCTGAAGATAAAGTGTATCTGAAATACGATAAGCTAGTTTTCAACAAGGTGACGTACGTGTGGGATGAGGATAAGAATGAAAGACGCAGGCTTGTGAGGTCCGGCACAGATTTGAGCGACGGCACAACACAGGACAATGGAAATCAGGCTGAACCCAGCAATGATCGAAAGATCACCCGGCGAAGGGCCGCAAATGGGGCATCGAAGTGACAGGAAAATAAAACTTGTCATTTGCGGTTGCTATCTTTTAATGTGCAACGCATCGTGAATAAAATAGCCGAATTTGAAGCGCTCCTTTATGACCTCGACCCACACGTTACGTTGCTGACAGAGACCTGGTTACATGCTGGAGTGTTCGATAATGAAATCGTTCCGCCGTCATACAAAATATTTAGGCGTGACAGACAATCCCGAGGGGGTGGAGTTGCTATTGTAGTTAAGGAGAGCATAAACGTGACAACTTTGCTGGCTATTCCAGAACACGCAAGCCTCTTCTGTAAAATTGATTTTTATGGCAATTCTCTTGTTATCGGTGTTGTATACTGTCCTCCGACGGCCGATCCTGGATTTCTTGAGCAACTCTACGATTATGTGCAGCGTTTCCGAGGTGAAAACGTAAGATTTGTCTTAGCCGGTGATTTAAATTTACCCTATATTGATTGGTCAACCATAATGACAATGCGCATGAATCCTAGGCACTCCGAGATTCTTATGAACATTGCATTTTCATGTGGTCTAGCTCAAATTGTTACTGCCCCTACTAGAATCACTGCTAGTGCAGAACATATTCTTGATTTATTGTTTGTAAGCTCTACTATTACATGCGATTCTCTTGATGTCATGTATGGGCTGTCTGATCACGAGTTGATATTTGCCACCTTTTCCTTTCAAAAGTGTTCTGACAAAAGCAATACTGAGATTGTTGTAAAAGACTTCAAATTCGCGGAAGATGAGAGTATATTAGGCTACTTGGAACTGAATCTGGACGGTTTCAATGTTGAAGACAACGTGAATGTATTGTGGGGCAAATTCAAACAGATTTGTCTTCATTGCATTGCCATGTTTGTTCCCGACAAGGTTAAGAAGAAACAAGAGAACCCCTGGGTTACGAGACGTATAATTCACATGAAAAGAAAGCTTAAGAGATTGAGACGCTCAGGAAGGCCTCGAGGCTCCGCTATTAACGCGCTAAGTGGAGCACTGAAAACTGAGGTTAAAAAAGCTAAGGACAATTTCTTCACTGTCACCTTAGGCAATTTTCTCAAGGAAGCACCGGGGAAATTTTGGAGGTATATAGGGGGCAACAAATCCAGTAGTATATCATTAATGATCAACGGCTCACCAGTCTCGGATGCAAAAGCAATAGCCGATGAATTTAATAGATACTTTCAATCCGTATACGCCCGTAAAGATACTGATCTTGTTGCCGAGCCAGAAGGGTTTCTTTCTTCTATGCCCGACGTCATTGTGAGTCGAGAAGGTATTCTTAACTTGCTTCTAACCTTGATCCCAAAAAGGCCGGCGGCCCTGGCAACATTCCTACAGTTATTTTGCACCGTTACGCAGAATAGATTTCGCACTACTTGTTTGTCATTTATAATGCGTCCCTAGCTCAGTGTTCTCTTCCGTCAGACTGGAGAGGAGCTCGTATCATTCCCATATTCAAGTCAACCAATCGCTTGTGCGCATCAAATTACCGCCCGATTTCCCTGACCTCAACAAGGTGCAAAATATTAGAGCATATAATCTGCCGACACCTGACCGTATTTCTGGAGGATTACAAACTGTTATCAGATGCCCAGCACGGGTTTAGGCGCGGTTTGTCGACGGTGACGCGGCTGCTTGGCACGTGTCATGATTTTGCCCTCGCGATTAATAATAAATAACAGATCGATGCTATATTTTTAGACTATGCGAAAGCATTTGATAAAGTGCCCCATAATAAATTATTACAGAAGCTCTACGCCATCGGATTAAATAACAGGCTTATTGAATTCATTAGGGCTTATCTACAAAATAGGTATCAGTATGTCCAAGTTGACAAGTACTGCTCGGAGACTTTACAGGTGACATCAGGGGTACCGCAAGGGTCAGTTCTGGGACCCACCTTATTCCTCATTTATGTTAACGACATTGTGAAAGTCATCAGAGTGGTATTAAGATAAAGCTTTTCGCGGACGACTGCGTTCTTTATACCTCGGTTAAATCTGTAGACGACCAAACTAAGCTTAATAAGACACTCGCAGAAGTTTCAGGCTGGTGCAAGAAATGGGACATGTTCTTAAACGCTGACAAGTGCTTAGTCCTCCGTGTATGCAGGAACAAAACTGTTTTACAATATTCTTATTCTGTGGATGGCATTTTGCTTAAGGAATCACCTGCTGTTAAGTATCAAGTATCTCGGGATCACTATTACAGAAAATCTCAGTTGGGACCTTCATATTGATACAGTCTGCACTAAAGCTTTTAAATCTCTCTGATTCATTCGACGAAAGCTTTCAAAGCCCCTATGAACGTAAAATTAGCAGCATACAAAGCGTTGGTCCGGCCATGTCTAGAGTATGCTTCGTGTATATGGGACCCTTATACAGAAAAAAACGTTGCCAAATTAGAAAGAGTTCAGAGAACCGCGGCTAGATCCATTTGCAACCGATATAAGCGCACTGACAGCGTGACAGAAATGATTGCTTATCTTGGTATCGATACACTTAAAGGGACACTAAAGGTTACTGTTAAGTCAACGTGGACTGTTGAAATACCATCACAGAAACCTCGAAACGCTTGTTTCGTGCCAAGGAGAGACTTATTTTAAGAGAAAATGTGTTCTGAAGCGTCCGCGTACCTCTAGCGCAGTTCAAATCGCCCGCCCTCCGATCGAGGAGTACTGACATCATGGTCTCATAGTGACGTTGCGCCATCGGTGAGTAGAACAGCGTCCGCAGACGGCGCTACGGCTTTTCTGCGCAAAACGCAAACGCGCGGCCAGAAACAGAGCCAAGACAGAGCCGACAGCAGAGCGAAAGCGGGAGTATGGTGGCTAGCGGAAAGAGAAACGAATTACGTCCCACGGCACACGGAGAGTCCGTTTTCGTTAAACTATAGCCTGCGGCGAGCTCGCAGCGTGGTCGGCGTGGTCTGTGAGAAGTGACGAGCCTTTTCGTACTCGCAACAGGGCATAAAAAAGTGCGAATCGACGCAAAACTCGGCCTAGAAACGTGCTTCGCCACAGCCAGGGCTCAATACGATCCAAGCTGGCACGAACCAGATGTCGTTTCCCGCACTGCCACCAGGCGCCGCTACTATACCTCAAACTCCAGCGCAAGACGCCCATAAGCTGGTACTTTATTCTATGACGCAAACTTCGACGCTCGTCGCAATGGACCCTGACACCGACAGATTGGCTCGCGATGGTGGGCTCAACTTCAGCGATTTGAGCACCGGCGAGCGCGACCTGCTGCTGAGGGCTCGCTCTGCCGGCGTCGTTGCGTACTACGACGGCGGCCTCGACACCGGCTCTCCGGAGCGGGAAAGCAACGAGGGCTTCCCACGACATCACATGGACGTGGCATTCTCGCTGCTTGTTCCAAATGAAAGTTTCGCGAGCCAGCAGAACCCTCACAGCACGACGCGATAACGAAACTACTGAAACTCCAAAGCATGCGCGGCGCAGAGTCGAGCGCGCAGAGTCGAGCGAAAACGAAACCTTTGGAACACCCATATTACTTAAGGGTAACGTCAAAATGTTATTTTTTCTTAGAATCGAATAGACGTAGACAAGTAGCATTTTTTTCCGTCTTATAATCGAATGAAATGATATTTTTAACACGAGTAGTTGAGTATTAGTAACACAAATTATGAGGAGTGCTTTCGTCATCGGGCTAGTACCGGAATGTCGCTGGGGGGTCTCAAATCGTGTCATGCATTTACCTCAATTTCTCGGTTAATAAAGCTCTGTTCGCGATTACATTGGCGCCTTAGACGTTCTAGAACATTGCTCTACCACTTTAACTTGAGTTTTTGGTAACCTTTAGTGTCCCTTTAAAGCTAGACGTACCGAATGTAGATTAAAATACTTGTATTTAATGTATAACAACATATTACAAATCAACAATTCCAATTTCATTACTCCTCATACTTTGCGCACAAGCTCGCGTTTTGATAATGGGAAAATTTTACAGGAATACAATGCTCGAAACGATACTTTTAAATATTCATTTTTTCCGAAAACCATACGCGCCTGGAATAAATTACCGAAACATATTGTAAACAGTACAAGTGTCGAAGGGTTTCTTACAAACTTGAAAATGCATGGGTAAAGGGTGCACACATTATGTTATATGCAGTGTTTCGTGTCTTGATTTATTTGCTTTTTATTGCTCTTGTGGATTTCTAATGTATTTCTATTTCTGCCAGCTGCATTGTGTTATATGCAGTGTTTTATGTCTTGATTTATTGTATTTAGTTTTTTTATTGCTGTTGTGGATTTCTCAAGTATTTCCATTTGCGCCTACTGCATTGTGTTATATGCACTGTTTCATGTCTTGATTTATTGTATCTGGTTTTTTATTGCTGTTGTAAATTTCTGGTGTATATCTATTTGTGTCCACTCCTGCTTGGAGTCAAGAGACTGCAGTATTCTTAAATAAATAAAATAAATAAATAAAAAGTGGCTCGATTCTCCCATATTTCTCTTTGACTGCTCATGTTAGTGCTGCTAGATTTCTCAAGTGTCATTATGCAGGCAGTATCAGGCTCTGCAATTACTAACTCTGTGGATTACCGACATCTCCTATACATTTGGCACAGAGACTTTTGCCAAACACGGAAAACTGAAGTGTCCATCACGAGGCTGCGCTGCCGTGTATGTGCGTTGAGCTTCTATCTCCACAGGTCTGGTCTGGTCCCCTCACCATTATGTTCATTCTGTGGCGAAACGGAGACAATAGACCATTCCTTGTTTTCTTGCAGGCGTTTTTCTATCATAAGAAAAAGACTACTCGAAATACCGCTTCGCAAAATTGACCTAAATTTATCAGTGCCTGTGATCCTTTCTTTTGGAGCCTGTATTATTGGGCTCAGTCACAGAAATATTTGTTTGGTAATCCAAAATTACCTCACTGAAACAAAGGTGAGCTAATGTCGAGCTGTAGCATGAGACACTCTTCACCAGAGGAGGCAGAGATGGCGGCAATTGCCCTGGCAATCACAAACACATCAACAAGAATAATTATCACCGATTCTAAAACAGCAATCAAAGCCTAAGACACCGGCAAGGTATCTAAAGAGGCCGGCAAAATTCTGCAGGCAGGCAAGGAGAACGTACCCAACGACCTAATTAGAATAATATGGGTGCCCGCCCATAGTGGACTCACAGGGAACGAGATTGCCAACGAGGTCGCCCGAGGACTCACACACCGGGCCCCAACGCAGGCAGACTACTCCCTGTCCAAAAAGCGAGCCTTAGCCACATACAGATAAATTCTAGAACACTATAGAATGGGCAGGAGAACCCTCCCCCCCCCCCATAGGTCTCTCACAAAGAAGGAAGAAGTTCTCTGGCGAAAACTGCAGACGGGTACCTTCCCAAACCCGTATATCCTACACAAATGGCATCCTGAGGTGCACTCTCCCAAATGCAAAAACTGTGAAGGCATAGCGACCCTAAATCACATGCTCTGGGCTTGCCCAGCGCTAAACGGTCTACGTGGGAGCAAAGAGTCATGAGAATCCTCCCTCCACAGCCAGGAAGAATAAGCCCAAAAACAAGTCATTGGTCAAGCCCAGGCCGCCGCCGGAAGCCAACTAATTCCGGTCGACGTCTAGGGGGGAGGTAGACGGTGAAAGGGGAAACTGCGTCTCCCCCCGATCACCCATACTCTCTGACGGGTGCAAATAAAGTGCTTTCTCTCTCTGATTGAAACCAATCGATTACGATGTTAGACTGATCGTTCTCCCTCCCCACCATAGCTTTCTTTTATTTCTTATTATTAAATTTTTATAATTTCTTTCTGTTTTTTATACCAGCTTTTCTGCTGATTACTTGTTTTTCTCCACACACAAAACGTTTACTTTTTAAGCTCCAATCTTCAAGTTAACTCCCTTGTTTGTTTTTTATGCCCCTAATTGAACCACCCGATTCATCGGCAATCCCCCACTGTGGGTGTGTGCCACGGCCACTCAGGAGAACGACAACAACAGTTTTTGTTGTGGTTGCCTCAGGTGGCGGCTCGAAGTCCTTGGACTCGGGCGACACCTTCGGCTTGCCAGACGGCCCAGAGCTGGTCTGCCAACTCTGATCTGAACTTTTGAGAGCCGCCTCCCAACGGCGGCGACGCCGGTGGAGAAGGTCTTCGGCGGCTCCGGCAGCCGGGGTGGCGTCGCGAAGAAGCGAGCTCGAGGCTTCCCGTACTGTGGCAACGGCCGCGATTATGCACGCGTCGGCGAACGGAGGCGCTTTCAGTACCGTTGTTTCCGGCACATTCCCAGAGCATGTGTCGCAGCGTTGCTCTCTGTCCACAAGATTTAAACGCATCAGTTCGGCATAAACCCGGGTAGCAGTGATGTAAGACGGCGGGGCTAGGGTAGGTGTGTTTCTGGAGCAAGCGTAAAGTTACCGCCTCGTTCTTGTTTATTTTATCGTGTGGTGGTGGTGGGAATATATCGTGGTAAATAATTTTTCCGAGTCCTAAAAAAAAGACCATTTTCTCGCGGCAACGAAAGAGCTAAATAAACGCGTGCAGCCTTTACTGACGAAGATGCATAAGTGGCCTATGGAGCCTAGAATCCATAATTAACTGCTCGTATATTCTGTGGGCTGCCTGTCCGTATCCTGGCACCTATAAGCACTTTCTCTCGTGTGGACTTTGCCCATGGACACAGTCGCAACAGATGTCGAGCATCTGCTACAGACGCCAGAGCAGAGCACTTAACAGGGCATTCAGGTTCTCGGCCTCAGGCCCAGGTTGTGGAGCTGGTAAGGGCAGCTCCAACTCGGAGTCTCCGATGGGAGATTCTCTCCACGGGAGATAAATACGGGGAAGCTGGGTACAGCCGTTTAGGCTAATTGGCTTGACTGGGACCATAGCGCTTAAGTGACGCCGAAGAGTGACCTTCCGTGCCCGCGTCACTTAAAGGGAAGCTGAAACGGTTTTCAATTTCCATGAATTGCTGGGATTGGGAAGAACAGACCTAATAATTTACGGTTCAGAAATTTTTTTCTTCGTTTTGTTAATATATGGGGCGGAAATCGCTTTCTAAATCATCCCCGCGGACACGCCCCCATCGCTTCCCGGAGCGCCGGGTGAGGTGGTTGCCAGAGGAGAGAACCGGCGGGAGTGACGTCATTCGCGGGGACCGAGCTGCCGGACCGGCGTGCTGGCATGTGCTGGCATGCCTCTTTCCGTCCGGCGCTTTACTGAACGACGCTACGAGAGATCTGCCGCCGCCGCCGCTCACGTTTGTTTTCTTTTGCGATTTTCGTAAACTGGGGTTCTTTTCTTCTCTGCTGCGTGAGTGCCTACAGCCAAGGGCGCCCAACATGCCCTCGTTCTGTGCAGCATTCGGCTGTGCGAACACAAGCGGGTGAGACGATGTGGTGTTTCACAGGTTCCCGAAGGACAAGAAGCTTGCAGCGCAGTGGGTCCGTGCGGTGAGGAGAGATAAGTTCATGCCGACGAAATCAACTGTGCTGTGCTCGGACCATTTCCGCGACAGTGACTATCATCGGAGCTTGACAACGATGCGGGCAATCGGTATTCCAGTTAAATCGGCGCGACTGAAGCCCGGCGTTGTTCCGTCTATATTCTCCCACAAGAGAAACACCTCGCCACCTCCAAAAGCGGCCTTCGCCAAGAGGCGAAAGCGTGAGGTAGCTTCCACAGCGTTGCACCTGAGGTATGAAATGGAGTATAGGCTTGCCTAGTGACATTCGACGTACGGTTGCAGTTATCGTGTTGACCACACGGCGGTGCTAAAGCTGCCAAATATCTTTATGTCAACACTAGCATGGAGCACGCATACCGATTCTTGATCGAGCCACAATCGCAAAGTCGTCGAACCATAGTATTAATATTGCACATATAATACCTCTGGCCATCTCTGGATTTGTATGATAAGCAACTTCCATGACTGTACCCCGCAGCACTGCATGTGCGCGCTTTGAAACGCGGCACTTATGTTTGCGATCGTGTATCAACACTCAAAAAACCACGGGACATTAGACAAGCAGCGGCAAGGTGCTTGACATCGCGGAATTGCACCCGTGTTTACAATCTAATGAGAAGTTAGTGCTTCAGCATTCTTCCAGCAGCAAGTTCCCAGTGACACTTTAGCGCATTTTTTCTCCCGTCATTGGAACGTGCAGCTTCCAACCCGCGAGAAGGTGCACACATCGATCTCGCTGTTGGCACACTCAACATCGTCGTTGCCGCCGTTGCCGCCATCGTTTTCCGCATCGGCTGTCGGTTCGAACATGTACGGCGAAAATACAAGCTGTCCGAGACCGCGAGAACGTTCCATAATGCTTACAACTCAGCTATGAAGCCAGAACAGAACAGCGTGCTACGCTCTGAAACGGCGGCGCCGATCAGCGACTGCCGCGAATGACGTCACAGCGGCCCCGACCAATCACGGGCAACAGCGGCGTTCGCGCGATGCCCTGAGGCGCTAGTGCGCGTTTTCTTGAAAAAACAGCCGCTTGCGTTTGTTTCCGCCCTTTTTGAACCCGATATTCGTGTTCAGGGGACTCAAAACTGTAGAATGCCGCAGAGAACCCATTTTTTTCGAAAAGTGTTTCAGCTTCCCTTTATTAAGAGATATGGTTCCAACACGAGGAAGGGGGCATACATACGGGGAGATTAGAGCACGTGATCAATCTCAAAGGAGAAGATTTTCGGGCTAAGGAGATTGAGCGGTGCCCGGAGGCAAGAAGGTGGGCTTTGAGCTCAATAAGGAGAGTGGCTAATCTTGTCGGCTATTGGGGCTGAGCTCCACCACTGAAGCTGGCGCAGCCGTCGGCGTGACGTGGTATAAGGGATTACGTGGCCGCGTCGGCTGCTTCGGAAGCGCCGAAGCAAGTCCCAACTGCGCTGGGGTTCTAATCAAGGTGGGGAGGTTTTCCTGCTTTGGGTGTCTGCTTGACAACACTTGAAACACTATAACAGGTAGCGGCATGACGACGGGACGCGTTCAAAGGCTTTAGCGGCCTTCGAAGGCGTCCAACATGGTAGGCTATACTGCTCGGTGCCGCAGTGCCGAACGTACGCAACGGAGCCCAGTGCCAGCCTTCACAAGTACGAGCGGGACAAGAAGCTGCTTAAAGCTTCAATCGCGAAATTTAGAACCGGCAAGCAGCCATCGGCTACCACTCGGCTGTGCAGCAAGCACTTCTGCGAGGAAGATTTCTGCTACGGCGTCGGGGCTGCGATGTTCAGCGAGTAGCAGAAGGCGCGCACTTAGACGCTCGCCCACGGGCGCTGCTCGGCTGTCATGAGGCTTTGATCTATGAACTTGTTGATGCTAGATACTGGTAAGTTCACTGGAATGGAATGGGAACGGCAAGAAGTATATTAAATAAAAGGCATGGCATATGTTCAAGTTTGTGTTAGCACCAAACAATGAATGTATACTGGACTAAGAAAAGGCAGCAGGAAATAGCTCGCTGAAAGACCGATAAACATGCAGTGCGACGCAACTTCAGAAATAATTACATCGAAACGTCCAAGAATTAAGAGGAAACGAAAGAAAAAAAGACTGAATCGTCGCGACGGCACTTCACAAGTCCCCGTAGGCGTCGAAGTCTCTAGTTATAGCGAAATTATTTTTGAACAGCTTTGATAGCGTCCATGCAACAATGGCTGATTGTTTACTGTCAAATGCTCATATGCTGCGGCCTAAAGCTCACGGAACGATGCGAAAACGTGCTCGCAGGAAAGCGAAATATTGTGCGCGGACATGCATGCAGACGCGAAGTCGGTCGCTGCGAACCCGTGCGATCGCTGCATTGAGGCTTCATTTTGTTATGCTCCGTTTCGTTACACAGACAGCCCACTACAAGAACACATTTCACCATAGTTCGCTCTCAGCGATTGCCTAACTTTCACGCAAGAAACCGGGAACTCCTTCGCGGCGACTGCGCAGTGTGCATTCACTGTACGTATTTGGTAAAAAGAGAGCGTCTGTAAATCATTCTGTGCTTTCTGTTTGCCCAAGATTAGTATTTTGACGGTAAAGAATCTGTCGTTGCGAGAGTACTTACTGAAATGTTCAGCAGCGCTCCCACGTGGTATTTTTATTGAGCGCCGACAGTCATACCGATGAGGAGCACGTCGCTTTTATCCCTCACATTACGCAAGGGAGGTGCTTCCGACAGACGGCGACTCCGTAAGTCCTCGCCGCCAATAGTATTACAGTGTCTGTGACCGTTATGCTGCACCCAGCGGACTTTGATGGTGAAATGCGATCACACATGTGAAATCTATGCATCTCATCACATATAAGCATTGTTTTAGAGCGCAGCTCTTTGGCGTCCGTTCCTGGGTTTCGCGTCGTCGTCGGCGTTGTCGTCGGCCTCGTAACCAGCTCCGCCCCCCTTTCATCCCCCCAGCGCTAGCAGCGACCGACTGATACCGCTGGATGCCGCTGACGCCGCTAGAGAGTCAAGATAACGTGACTGCATAGAACACCGTCGCCGCCATGCAGAAAGAGGAGGAAAGGGTCCCCCCCCCCCTGTTCTCGTGTGGCGGATAGGGTGCTCTTCAGTTGCCGACGCGCCGGTTATTTCACGTAGGCCCCGGCACGTCGACGAATACGTGACCACCTTCCCACGGCTAGACCTGGTTCTTAGCGCTGCGGAAGCGAGGGTATCATATTGTTTGTGTCGGCATCGGCGGCGTTGTCCCTGAAACCAACTCCGCAGCTGGGGTTGACTCACTATCGGCGTCAGCGGCATCAGTCAGTCGCTGCTATCTCTTCCCTCCTCCCTTTATCGTGTTGTCCGCTTGCTGCGCGCGCTTCTGCCCCCATCGTTTGCCGCTCGGTGTACACGCCGCCCCCCTCCCCCCTCTTCCTGCGAGTCTCCGGTTGTCAAAGCGCCGGCTCGAACTTAATTCCTTTCTTCGCTCCTCCTCCAATGCAACCCCTGTGCGGTGGCAATCAGAGAGCCAGATCGGTGGCGGCGGATCTGTATATGTGCACCGCCCGAGCCGAAATTGCCGCTGCCGTTCGCCCTGTGCGGTGGCAATCAGAGAGCCAGATCGGTGGCGGCGGATCTGTATATGTGCACCGCCCGAGCCGAAATTGCCGCTGCCGTTCGCCACTGCGAAATTATCTGCCAGTTCTTTCTGAGCCATGAGCGAGACGACCGATGGAAGTCCTCCGTCTGCTGCTGCTGCTGCTGCTGCTGCTAAACGAGCTGCCAGAGCAGAGGCCCAGCGCCGTCGCCGTCAGAATCCAGAGGTGCGTGCCGCCGAAGCAGAAGCTTACCGTCGCCGCCGTCGAGATGATCCAGGAGTACGCGTCGCCGAAGCAGAGGCTAAGCGCCGCCGCCGAGAAGACCCTGCCGTTCGCGCCGCCGAAGCGGAGGCTCATCGCCGCCGTCGAGAGCAACCAGCAGTAAGCGAGGCTGAAGCAGAAGCTCATCGCCGCCGCCGAGAAGACCCTGCAGTTCGCGCCGCCGAAGCGGAGGCTCATCGCCGCCGTCGAGAGCAACCAGCAGTAAGCGAGGCTGAAGCAGAAGCTCATCGCCGCCGCCGAGAAGACCCTGCCGTTCGCACCGCCGAAGCGGAGGCTCATCGCCGCCGTCGAGAGCAACCAGCAGTAAGCGAGGCTGAAGCAGAAGCTCATCGCCGTCGCAGAGAAGACTCTACCGTTCGCGCGGCCGAGGCCGAGGCCAAACGCAAACAAAGGCTCGCAAACAGTCAGGGTGCAACAAATGCTTTCCGGCGACAGTTTACAGACAATCCGTTTGGAAGTGTGTGTTCAGTGTGTGATCGGCTCTGGTTCCAAAATGACGTGAAACCGCCTCCGGATACGTGCCGTGAGACAAGAACTGTTAGTGGAGTCTTTGTTAAAGGAATACGTGTGAAAAATAAAAAAAAAAATTCTGTGATAGCGCATACATGTGTTGCTCGATTTCTTTGCCTCAATCTATCGAAAAGGTGAAACAGCTTATTTGCTGCGCTCAAATTTCGCATTAGGAAGTAACGTAATCGTCGGTAATTTTTTTTTTTTATTTACATATTTCAACCGGTTGCACCAACTTCGGCCCAAGCATACAGCGTCCCCTATACTCGCTGTCGTGGAGCATCGACGGAGCGAAGCATTATTCGTCTATGTCCAGCATTTTAAGGGTGGCTGCCTGCTTCCCCTTAATTCACAGTGCACCGACTTCGGGATCGGCTACCGTCATGCTGGCTTCGTGGTGCCGCAGCCCGGTAGATGTCACCGTCTTTGTCGTCATCTAGGCGTTTTCACCATGCCGCTGTCGTCGCCGCCATTATGCCGTCGTCGTCAGGTCAT
This sequence comes from Dermacentor andersoni, assembly GCF_023375885.2. Classification (NCBI taxonomy): domain Eukaryota; kingdom Metazoa; phylum Arthropoda; class Arachnida; order Ixodida; family Ixodidae; genus Dermacentor; species Dermacentor andersoni. The sequence continues at coordinate 6,065,749 of NC_092823.1, forward strand.
CGCCATGCCGTCGTCGTCTCTGCATACAGAAGCCCACATCACACACTATTCGCCTTTAGCTGGAACCGCATGGCGCGATTTTTGGCGTGGTTGACGCACGGCAGAGGCGCTCGGGTGTCGTTTCGACGAATGCGCCCACAGAAATCGCGTAGCCGCGTGTTACTGTTCGGAGTAGAAAAGAAAGCGCCGCGTCGCATTGCCGCGCCCGCGTCCACCAATGAGAGCGCAGCGCAAGTGTTACGTCACGCTATACGCCACGCTTTAGTTACCTCAACACCACCAGTTGGCACTGCCGTCGGCGTGACGTGGTATGAGGGATCGCGTGGCCCCGTCGGCTGCTTCGAAGGCGCCGAAGCAAGCTGAAAACTAAAGTTTAATGTCTTACCTGCGCTGCGGCTCTGATTAAGGTGGGGAGGTTTTGCTGCTTCAGTTGTCTGCTTGACAACACTTGAAACACTATAATAGGTAGCGGCATGACGACGAGACGCCTTTGAGGGGGACGCCAAGCTTTAGAAGAACTTCAGTTTGGCCTTGTTGGTGTTTACTGCATATCATATTGACCGCAAACAAAGAAGGGAACAGCGGAAGAGAACACATAAGCAACACGAGCGGTAACTTTCAGCTGCTTTATTCATGGCAGCCCATGGGCATATATAGACAAACAGAACATGCGCAGAACGCAGCAAACAAGATCACTCATCAGCCTAGCGGGGCAACCAATTATAAAAAAAAAACCTATTTCCGATTGAAACAACCTAATGGAAGTGTCACTAACACAGTCTTGGCCTTTCTTTTTTATGTGATAAGCCTCCATCAGTTCGCGTGCAGTCTGGTCCTGGCTTCTCCCTAGAATATTTATCTCCTCACAAAGAGGTGCACAGTGACAGGCATTGCAGTGCGCAGGCAAGTGTGCCAATTCATCTTTCGTTAACTTTTGTTCGTGTTCCCTGGCTCGATCATTCAGGCAACGTCCTGTCTGCCCTATATAGGACTTGCCACAGGCCAGGGGGATTTGGTACCCGACTCCTACATTGCATTTTGCATACGGCTTGGTATGGTTCGTGCCACAGCATTGCCTTCCTTCTTCTTTTGGTCTAGTTGGTGTTTACTGTATATCATATTGATCGCAAATAAAGACGGGGACAGCGGAAGAGAACGCATAAACAACACGAGCGGTAACTTTCAACTGGTTTATTTCACGGCAGCCTGTGGGCATATATAGACAAATAGAACATGCGCAGAACGCAGCAGGAAAGCAGGAACGAAAGCAGGAACGCATGGGTCAATGCCCCTGGTCAAGTTCGAATGACGCGGACAAGGACAAAGGGAAGCGGGGAGAGGTAGGAGAGTGAAATGGTGATTATCGCCGGCGACTCAAACCTGGGTAGGTGCTCAGAACTAATTGTGGAGAGGGTGAAAGACGATAAAAGAGCGACGGCAGGGACATTTCAGGGGCGGACGCTGACTTCTGTCGTGGAGCGAGCAAAAGCAAAGCTCGCGGAAAATGCCCACGTGCGCAACATTGTCGCAGTAGCAGGTGGGCTAAATGACGTCTTAAACAGGGACAGGACTAGCCCAGCGCTTGGCGAAGGATGTGGACGACTTGCGCAAGCTGTCCCCTCAGGTGCAGATCGTGGTGTGCACGGTGCCGGAGGTGCCTGTACGTGACAGTCACGTACAAAGAGCCGTAGTGGCTGCTAATGAGGCGATATGGAAAAAGCCGAGAGAAAGGCTTCGAAGTTGTCGAAGTAAACAGGGAAGTGAGAAGGTGTGGTGGTTTTCAACAAGACCGGATCCACTTCAATTACAGGCTTACACGAGAAGTGGGCTGGGGACTTGCTGGTCGCGCTGTTGCTTCTTTAGGGGGCCCACGGGCGCTCAGGAGGCCAGACTAGGTAGTAATGAAAAAGGTTCTAAGAGAACCTGAGTATAGCATCGCCGTCAATAACAGAAAAATTAAACCAAGAAAGAGAGCTCGCCATGCAATAGGCTACATAAACATGCAGGGCGGCAGAAGAAAGGGGAAGTGGCTAGAGATTGTGGAGCAGTTAAATAGAGAACAAATACGGGCGTATGCGGTTACAGAAATACACATTAGAGACTCGGAAGAGCCACCAGTGATTGAGAATTATTGCAGCAGAACTAAGTCGGAAAGAAAGGGAGTCGGAATGCTCATCCTTCAGAGAGCTAAATGGAAGAGAGTAAATTCAAAATGTCAGGACCATCTTTGGTTATCAGGTACAATGAGTGGAAAAAAAAAAATTTGGCTGGGCGTTACGTATTTGTGGACCGCAAATAATTGCACAGAGAAGAATCAAGTGTTAGTGAAATGCATAAGTGCTGATGTTAAGGGTTTCGGAAATGATGCTGAAATTATCCTAATAGGTGACATGAATGCCCACATACAGGATTTAGATGGCTATACCGACAACGGGAAGTCAATGCTAGATCTTTGTGAGCAATATAACCTCGCTAAAGTGAATACAGGGCCTAAGTGTGAAGGGCAGATAACGTGGGAAGTTGGAAACCGGCAATCAACCATTGATCACTATCTGATGACAGAAGGAATTCATGATAAGTTGACATAAATGGTCATTGACGAGGAAGGGTATAGCAGCATAGGGAGTGACCATAAACGCATCATTTTGAAAATGGGATATGTAGTTGGGAAAGAGAGCAAGGAGAGCAAAATGGCCAGTCCAAACTTGAACGCTGAACAAATAACAAATATAGTCACTAGAGTCGAGGAAGAACTTAGCGAATCGCCAAATAAAGAGTGGGAATATATAAGCTTCTAAGTGTAATAACAACAGAAATACGGAAAAAGAAACAACACGTTCGTTGGAAAGGGAAAAAAACCGAAAAGCTGGTGGAACAAGGAGATACGAGAAGCGATCGCCGAACGACAGAAATCATCTCGAGAGCACAGGCAGGCAAAGAAGGCGCAGTTGCCGCAGGATGAAGTAGCGAGTAAATGGGAAATATACCGCGAGAAAAAGCTTACTTCAAATACTGGTGCAAGCAAACATAAAAGGTGAAAGTGAACGTTGGTTGTCAGAAATACGTGAGAAAAAGAAGAATGCACCTAGAATATTTCGGAACCACATAAAATTATGAGACAGCAAGTCTGAAACAATATAACAACATATCCTAGGCGAAGATGGAAACAAACTGGAAGGGGACGCGGTATTAAATTACGTCCGAAAAATAACAGCCGAATCTTTCCAAGGCAATGACGAGGTTGTATTCGAACAAAAAAAAAAACATGAAGGAGAACCAGATGGAAAAGGAGCTGGTGCTGACAAATTTCAACTGGAAGAAAGCCGAAGAGAAAATTCCTAAGCGCACAGCCACTGGGCTAGAAGAGGTTCCCGTTAGGCTGATTAATGAACTAGGACCAAGAAGTAAGGAAGCTCTGATGAAAAGAGTGGAAAAAATTTTAGAAGATAGACGAATACCAGACAGTTGGCGACAAAGTAGAATGAATTTAATTTATGAAGGTAAGGGGGAGAAAAATAGAATTCACTCGTATAGACCGTTGACCATTACATCGGTAATCTACAGGCTAGCAACGCAGGCAATCAAATTAAAGCTGCAAACATGGGCAGAGAACTGAACTGAACGTGGAAAGGATGGACGCGAGATTGGCCCACCTTATTAGAGGCAAAGAATTCCATCACGGCCAGGTGGAAAACGCAAAGACTGAATCGCAGACTGCGAAAGAAAGTAGCGGCACTAAACCGGGAAATCGAAGCGCACTCGATCGAGCTTTCCAAGCAACAGTGGAACGAGGTGTGCGCGTCGGTAGACGGACAAATGAGAACCGGGCGCAAATAGAACCTCCTAAAGCAACTGTTAGACGACAGGCAATCGAAAGGCAATCAGAGATTGGCAAATGATAGGATTTTACAAAAGCAAAAGGAGCAGGGCAAAACGGAAAGCGAGTTCCTAAAGGAGCTGGCGGAGACGTATCTCCCACTGGGCCCGTCAGGCGACGGCGACTATCCACAATACGCCGGGGCAGAGGTCGAAGAACTCGACGCGCCCTTCACGGAATCGGAAATTTGGTATGCCTTACAAGGCCTCAACGGACGCTCCGCTACGGGCCCGGACTGGGTCTCGAACAAACTGTTGAGGAACCTAGACGGAAAGTCGGTCGAGAAGCTCACTGAAAAAATCAACAGAGTGTGGGAAACGGGACAAGTATCAAAGGTCTGGAAAGAGGCCTCGGTCATACTAATACCGAAACCCGGTAAACCACTTGCGGCGGAGAACATGCGGCCAATATCGCTCACCTCGTGCGTAGGCAAGACGGCCGAACATGCCATACATAACCGAGTATCGCGGTACATAGAGAGAGAGGGCCTCTTCCCACATAACATGGTGGGCTTCAGACCGGGCCTCTCCACACAGGACGTAATGTTACTACTCAAGAAGCATATAATTGACGGCATGACCAGAGCCACCAGGGACATTCTGGCCCTGGACCTAACGAAAGCGTTCGACACGGTCAAACACAGATTTCTAATGGAAACGATCTCGGTGATGGGGCTCGGCCGGAAATTCCACTCTTACATAGGCTCCTTCCTCAGAGACAGGAAAGCCACGATCAAAATAGGAAAGGCCACGTCCGATTGGTACACGCTGGGCACGAGGGGCACCCCACAAGGGGCGGTGCTCTCCCCACTATTATTCAATCTGGCAATGAAAGGGCTCTCGGACCGGCTGACGAGAATGACCAACGTCAATCACCCCCTGTACGCAGACGACATTACGGTGTGGTGCCCGGGAGGGTCCGACGCAGAAGTCGAGCAGGCTCTTCAAGAGGCGCTGGACACAACGGAAGAGTACCTGAAGGAAACGGGACTCCGTCTGTCACCCAGCAAATCGGAAATGTTGCTGTACAGGCCGTCAAAACAAGGCATGAGGAATTTGACGCTGATCGATCAAATACCAATCAAATTACACACGAGTGCCGGCCAGCCGATCCCCAGAGTGGACATTATAAGAATCCTGAGGCTGCTAATTGAGGCTAAAGGCGGTAACACGCAAACGGTCATGAGACTCACGTCCAAAACGGAGAACATGCTCCGGCTGATCCTCAGGGTGACGAACCGCAGGGGAGGACTCAGCGAGAGCAATCTCATCAGACTTTACCACGCCTTCCTCATGAGTCACGTAAATTACGTAGCCTCGGCGCTATAATGGACCAAGAGAGACGCGGCCAAGATAGACACACTGATGCGCAAGAGCATCAAAACGGTGCTGGGTCTTCCGATCACTACAAGCACAGATCGGCTCGATCGGTTAGGGGTCCACAATTCACTATCAGAAATCATCGAAGCGCAGACCAAAGCACAGGTCGTGCGGCTGTCGACCACCAGGGCCGGCAGGAGCATCCTAGAAGAAGCAGGGATAAATGCCGAGGCAGAGTGCAACGCACGCAAGATTGCGCTCAGCGCGGCGGTCAGGGGCACTTTCAAGGTAGAACCGCTTCCGAGAAACGTCCACCCGCAATTCAACGAGGGGCGCCGAAAGGCGAGGGCCCGAGCACTGCTGAAATCGACCGCCAACTGCCCGGGACTGGTGGCATTTGTAGACGCGGCCCAGTACGGCCGCAGCGACCGGTACGCGGCCGTCTCGATACGCTGGGATGGCACGATAATTAACGCAGCATCGGTCAAGGGGGGTAACGTCCGAAGTGGCCGAACAGGTGGCAATTGCCATGGTAGTGAGAGACCCCGAACGTCCTTACGTCTACACAGATTCGCGATCGGCGGCCAGAGCATTCGCCTCGGGCTCGATATCCCGGGAAGCGGCGGCCGTCCTCGGCAGCGAGGGAGCCGCGGTTCATCACATCCTCAAATGGTTTCCAGCCCACATGGGGGCCGACGTTCACCCCGAATTTCCCAACGCCAACGAGCTGGCGCACGGCGCGCGCGAGGACTCACGCACCGCGGCGATCGTGGCGAGCGAAGTGGCGGGGAGGGAGGGAAGCACCGAGACCCGCTGCTTACCTTCAACGAAATAACAACACACTATCAGCTGTCGAGGAGGTCCTTCCCACTCCCCCACGCTAAACTCACTAGACCACAGTCATCGATATTCAGAATGCTTCAGACAGGGTCGTTCCCATTGAGATGCAGACTCAGCCGTTATTCACCAGAAGTAGAGCCGCAATGTCCGGATTGTGGCGAATCGTACTGCTCGCTAGCGCACATGCTCTGGCAATGCTCCGCGTTAAGCGGCACCGTGTTCACTAAAGAAGAAGACTGGGTGGACGCCCTGCAAAGCGACGACCACCAGACCCAGCTCCGGGCCGTCCAGAGGGCTCACGAAAGGGCGGAGGCTCACGGGCTTCCCGTCCCAACGTGGGTGCGGCCCGCGACCCCTGCCGGCCACTAAACCAAGAGTGGGTGGGGAGGGGTTCCTCAGCACAATAAAGTTATTTTCTCCTCCCCTCCATGGGCAGAGATTAATGGCATTTTGGGAGAACTTCAGAATGGCTTCAGAATAGGTAGGAGGATGGATGATAACTTATTTGTTCTTACTTAGTGTATTGAAATATCGAGAGTGAGAGTAGAAAGCAGACCTTTATATGTGGCGTTTTTAGACATTACATGAGCCTACGACAACGTAGACCGCAACATTCTGTGGTATATTCTGGAAGGGGAAGGCTTAGGTAACGATTGTCTACAGCTTTTGAGAGAGATTTACCTAGAAAATACCGTTTGCGTTGAATGTGTGTGTAGTGACTTTTAAAGGAGAGGAAGAGAGAGGTGCAGTGCCGTAACTGTCTCTCAGAGGAGGACACCTCAACAGTACTGCACAGGGAAAGGGGAGTGGGGAGAAAAAAGATCAGGGAGAAAAGGAAAAGAAAGCGGAAAAAAATAGCAGGAAGGTTGAAGAAGCAATGCGGGGCTTACAGCCGCGCTCTCAGCTGCGTTTCACAACAAAAGTCAAGTAGGGCAGGAAGCACTTTCTTGACAATGAAAGGGTGGGCTGCCGGAAAGAGAAGTGCTCCCTCCGAGTCACAGGGCAGTCCCACACGACGGTATGATGCCACGAGCGCAGTGCGCTCAACATCGAAGGCCGGGCAGCGGAGCAGAAGGTGCCCAAGCGTCTCCTTCTCGCCGCAGTCCAAGCACGCGGGGCTGCCTCTTCCGTGCAGTCTGTGCATTCTGGCGGCCGTGTTGTAGCAGCCGACGCGCAGCCGAAGGAGAAACGAGCGGTCCCAGCGGGAGAAACCCGCGCGGGGGAGGAGGCGAGGGGGCGTACCTACAGCAACGCGCGGATCCAGGTGCTGCGCGCGGAGGATTATCGCCGTCTTGGCCACGTCGAAACGGGTGACGGAGTTGGCGAGGGGGAAGCGAGCCGAGAGAGCTTGCTTCGCGAGGGCGTCGGCCGCTTCGTTCCCGCGCAGGCCGATGTGCGCGGGGACCCACTACAATGCCAAATCGCAGCCCTGATTTACGAGATGGCGCAGTTTCGATCCCACGCACTGCACAAGCGGAAGACCAGCATAGTCCTTCCTCAGCATGCACAGAGCCGCACGCGAGTCCGACAGTATCGCGGCAGACGAGACACCGCACTGCTGAAGAAGTAGGTCAGCCGCGAGGTCAATCGCCGCGAGTTCGGCGACTGTCGACGAGGCAGGAAAACGAAGGCGGCACTGTCGAGACGCAGAAATGTCCGGTGCCGTGCACGCGGCAGCGGCGGAACCGTCACTGGACACGGATCCGTCAGTGTGCACTAGGAGTCGGTCGCGTAGATGTTCGAAGATCAATGCAGCCGTCTCCTGCTGCATGGCACACAGTGCTGTTTGACGCTTGCTCTTGACGCCCGGGACGGTGATGTTTACGCGTTGAATGGGAAGGGATGAGGAGCTAGGAGAAAGTTGATATCCACAAGCGACTGAAGCAGGGGTGCCCTTTATCCCCACTGCTGTTTATGATGTACTTGGCAAGGATGGAGAGGGCGCTAGAAGGAAGTAATATCAGGTTTAATCTCTCATACAAACAGGCGGGTACAGTAATAGAGCAGCAACTCCCAGGTTTATTTTATGCGGACGACATTGTGTTGCTAGCTAACAAGCAAAGTGATTTGCAACGTCTGACTAATATAGTGGACAGCAAGGCAAGAATTTAGGTTTGAAATTTAGTGTCAGGAAATCAGGTGTTATGGTATTCAATGAAAACAGTGAACAGACAGCGGCGATACAGGACAAGGGTATTTATATTCTCTTACCTCTGGTAAGAGAATATAAATACATTAGTATACGGATAAACGAAGGCAATAGATATATGGAAACAGGAAAAACCCTAACACTACAGGGGAAGAGAAATTCAGCCATAATGAAGCACTGAGCACTAAGGGGATACAATAGCTACGAGGTCCTCCGAGGTATGTGGAAAGGTGTAATGGTTCCAGGACTTACTTTTGGAAATGCGGTTGTTTGCGTTAAATCAGGGGTACAATTAGGCCTCAACGGCAACCAAAGGTCAGTGGGTCGCCTCTCATTGGGCGCTCACGGGAAGACTACAAATGAAGCTGTGCAAGGTGATTTGGGCTGGACTAGTTTTGAAGTGAGGGAAGCTCGCTGTAAAATTGAGTATGAAGAACGGCTGAGGAATTTTATATGGAAGAAAGTAAATGGACTGGGAGAGTATTCAGGTATCTGTACAGGAAAAAGGTTGATTTACAGTGGAGGAAAAGAACTAGGAAGCTAATCTCATTGGTGGCGGCAATGGAAAGGAAACCTGCCACGAGTAGCTACTTGAGAAGTAAAAACGAAATTAGGAAAGAAACATTTATGATAACTCAAAGGAACGCGCATTACTTTTCGATGCGAGATCGGGATGCCTTAGAACACGCACCTATAAAGCGAGATATAAGGCGGAAGAAGAAACATGTGCTTGCTGCGCTAAAGGTAGGGAAGCGATAGAGCACGTTTTATTAGAATGTGTTGACATCTAGATGCCGAGCGGTCGATTTAGGCACCACTGGCCTTCTTGAAGTCCTTGGGTTCAGCGGGAGCAGGGTAAAAGTAAACATATCCTCAATAGAGATTAGTAAGAGGCGATTGGAAGATTGGTGTAAGTAGGGAAACGACAAAAAACTGATAAGTACTAAAGCAAAGTTCGCAATAGAGGATCTAAAATTTGGTTATGAATGAATGAATGAATGAATTTATTTCCATAAATATACAAGTTTATGGAGGATATAAGGAAAAAAAGTTACAAAAGAGCAACTTGACTAGTCCTTAATCCTTCTCGTGACAGAAGCAGCAGAAAACAAACACATGGCAAAAAAAGGGAGGGTAAGAGAGAAAGAACACACAAAAAAAACGTTCTCATACAAGTGTACATACAGCAGATGGCAATGGAAAAAATACATAACTCAATAAAAAGAAGCCTACTTGTACAGAGATTAAAGGCTAATAGGCACCAAAGTAATTTATTAACTTGTTTTTATTGCAAGAAAAGACATCAATGCCATCGTTCATTAACTTATTTAATAAATGCGGTAAAGTGTATGAAAGCTTTTATTTCGCATAGTTGGTACGTGGGTATGGCGCAAACCAATATTCCGGAAACCTTGTAGCATAATAGCTTCTATTTCGTGTCAAGTTGGCTATAGACCTGACGTGGTTAATGTTTTTCTGGCATTCCTTACCATATGTTAACGCTAAGCGAAAATTCAAGAGATCAGGAGCTTTAAGTATCTTCAAGTCTTTAATGAATTAGTTGGAAAGTCAAATGGCACTTTGCACACAACACGAATGGCTCTCTTTTGCAGACGAAAGATACGATTAATATTAGTGGCAGATGTTGTGCCCCAAACCAGGCAGCCGTAATTTAGGGGGCAAAAAAATAAAGAGTTATAGAGCAGAAGTTTTACCTTCTCTGGAATCTGTTTAATAGTGAAAAGAAGACCTGAAACTTGAGAAAGCTTGTTTGTTAAAAAATTAGTATGACAGTTCCCAGACATGTCATGATCAAAGAAAACACCTAAGGTTTTAATGGAAATCACGAGCATGATTTTTGAAGAGCCAAGTTTAATGTCATCCTTCAGGAGAGCATTCTTATTCTTGGCTTGAAACAAAATTGCTTTAGTTTTTTTCTGTGTTGATTTTTAACCCATTTTCGATAGACCAAGTATATAATTTCTTAAGCACACAATTCGCGACTGTAAGCAGTGTTACAGCATTACTTGAGGAAACAACGCGGTTGCATCATCAGCATATAAAATAAACTTAGTGGGTCTAGAAGAGGGCCTAAAATGCTACCCTGCGGAACACCAATATAAACTGGTTGAACTTGGGATGAAATGTTATTAATTTGCACAAATTGGTATCTATGACACAGATATGACCTAATCAGGTCTAAAGCGATGCCACGAATACCATAGCGATTCATTTTATGTAACAGAAACTCGTGGTTAATACAGTCAAAGGCCTTGCTAAAGTCTATAAAAATGCCTAGAGTAAGAAGGCCTTTATCAAAATTATCCAAAATGAATTCTTTTTGTGAAGCAGGGCAAGTTGAGTAGACCTATTTTTACGAAAGGCAAACTGACAATCGGTTAAAAACTCTTGGTTTCGAGGAAATCAGAAATGCGTTGAAAAATAATTTTTTCTAAACCTTTTGAAAATACGGGGAGAATAGAAATTGGTCTATAATTTGTCAACAATTTCTTATCTCCTTTCTTGAACGAAGCCAAAACTTTTGCAGTTTGCATCTGACGTGGAAATACACCGGAGGCAGACATTGTAGACGTGCATTAATACGTCTGATTGTCGGAGTTGATCGCGTTTTTTAAATGTAGGTGGGGCATTAGGCAGTATAATAAGCAAGAGCTCTGCGGCGCAACCGACCGGCCCGTTGCAAAGGTGACGCTCGTCACATCCGTCCATCCATCGGCGCGCGTTCGCCAGCGACAAGCGCGCCAGCTGGACGCGACGCGCCACGGAGAAACCGAACGCGGCTACATGACCCGCAAAGTGGCGCTATGCTGGCTTTTTACACGCCAAAAGTACGCTATTCTTATGACGGCACGCTGTCGTGGGGCGAGTCCGGATTAATTTTGGCCACTTGCAGTTACTGAACCCAATGCACGATGCACGGGCGTTCTTGCATTTCGCCCCATGGAAATGTGGCCGCCGGGATTTCAACCCGCGACCTCGCGTATAGCAGCGCAACGTCAAAAGCCACTACATCACCAGCACGGGTGAAAAATAGCTTCGCATGACGTTGATTACCGCAGTGCGCAAATGTGTAAATTTTCGGCATTCGACATATATTGCAAAGCACCCATTTGCGTGTGTTCATTGCGCTTATTTTTCCCTAGTTTACGCGGCGATACGTTGATGAAGCCCTGAAAGAAAGGAGAGCTAACAAAACTGGACAGTTTCAAGCAGTGAGCAGAAGTGCCGGCACTCGTCCCGCAACAACATGGCGCCCCGCTGTCACGGCCCGGGTGCGACGGATCGCCCACCGGCTGCTGTGGAGCGTGATCGAGGGCGCTGCTTTCTGATGCGGGCGTACGGTGAGTCACGCGATGTATCCTTCATTTCTCTGGGGCTTTCTTTATCAGCCGAAAGAAATAAACGGGAAAAAAAGTACATGCCTTGAAACATGCCAGTTCTAGCTTTTCTTTTTCACCATTGAGGGTAGTGATTAAAAAATAGCTAATTGCAATTATTTAATAAATTCAATGGCATGAACAACAAATTAGCGTCTGCTCTACTCGACTGCGAACAATGTGCACATCGTTATTTTCCCGTGCAGTACAGCCCGTCCCTTCTTTAAAAAAAACGCAATGCATGATAGCTGAGGCACCCTGTATACAAGACGTTTCCTAAAATATAAACCTCGTTTAGTTGAAACTCAACCACACGTGTCGTCTGTTTGCTTGTCCTTCCATCGATCCGTGGGGTTTGGATGTAAAGAATTCCAAATATCTCTTGGTACGCCTAATTTTGAAACGGGAAAGAAAACAGAGACCGGCGGCTTTTAGTTCTCCTTTTCGGTACATTGGAAAACCAACATATTTCTTTTTTTTTTTTTGCGGTGTGGTAAGAACGTGTTTATAGCGACGAACTCAAGGTCTGCTAGCGGATAGGGTAAAAATATCACCGCACTCGACCATTCACAACAGGGAATCTAGGCCGGCCTCCCACACGGAAAAGACGAGTGTGTGATACGCGGTTCCGGTCAGCCACGTCTGTAAGCCATCTTCGTCTTGCAGGCTGACTATGGCTTGAGCGGCATGACGACGTCTATTATTGGTTTTAGCTGTGCGAGTCCACAGCAAGTGAGACGTGCCACGGCCTCGTCATTTCTAAGGCAGAAGGCGCAGCTGTTGGTCGATTTGCTGACTTCACCAGTACTGCTGTTTCCCTTCCAACTTTCCCGTGTCGTGAGGTGTTAGGGCGACACCCAAACAAAACCTGCGTAGCATCACGTCATCTTCCCTGGTCTGTCCTCGAGGGATGGCCACAGAGCAAGGAGGAATTAAGACACGTGTCTGCAGACGGAAGTGATTTTTCGCGGGCTAGGAGTTTGCGGTCAGTATATGTACAGGGACGATGTGGTAGGTTCCGTTTGACTTGTAGGCTGCCTGGAGAGTAAGTCCGCGGCACTGTTTCCGGGGATGGCGCTGCGGCCCGGAACCCACTCTATGCTGATTTTGCACTGGCGTTGTCGGCTGAGCTGGTGGACCTTCTGGGCTATACGCAGCGTGGAATGTACGAGCTTTAATTCCGCTAGTGATTCCGTTGAGCCTGTTTTAAGCACAACTGCTCCTCTGTTGTTTACTACTGCAAGTGAGATCGCTTTTATCAAAGCCGCGGTATGTCCCGTTGTTCTTCCCTGCTGTCAACGTCAGCGTTTCCTGCTGGAAACATTTTCTTGGCTGCAACGCGAATCGAAATTACCCAGGCAGACACTATACGAAAAACAATGGCTGTGGCTTAGCTAAGGTTAAGCCCAGGATGCGAAGCATACTAGCCTTTATTTTAGTTGTTGAACCACTGTTTAGCCTGGTGAACTGCTGTTGCTTGGCTATATTTGGTTCGGCTAGACGAAGAAACAACTCATGCGTTACTCTGCTTCGCCTTCAAGAGTGGAACGCGACACCGTTCCCGTCGACCCGCCAAGGGGTGTAAGACAATGGGCTACGGCGCAGCGACTACGCGCCCCGCATTGGACGCGGTGAGCGTCGAGCAACGCAGCGTTCGGCGCGGCAACGAAATGTGCGCCTGAGCAAGCGACGCACGCCTGAGCCTTAGAAACAGCTCGTTTCTAAGGCAACACCGCATTCACTAGAGGCGCTTTTGTACCGCTTTGAAGCATCGTACTCGCGGCTCAGTGGTAGCGTCTCCGTCTCACACTCCGGAGACCCTGGTTCGATTCCCACCCAGCCCATCTTGCAAGAGTTGAGCCAAAGCCACCTAGAAACAAGCGCAGCTGCTTATATACCGCCGCGACGGCGCGAGTTGGAGCCCCGTTTCTCCTCTGTCGTGACGTCACGGTGTCACGTGGTATGGCATGGGGTCACTAAAGGTCATTGAAGGCGACACCGCCGCGCCTGAAGAGCTGGGTTGAGCTCTAGTAATATGCTTCGCATAAAAAAAGGACGTTATCCAGCAAGAACTCAAAGCATACGGCGAGTTAAGACCGAGCAAACCAGTGAGGACGGCGGGCACGCACCGTCATCGCGGCGTGGCGAGCAACAGCCTGCCGGGCTCCGGCTGGCGCGATTCGAGGCGCCCCCAGCGGCTCGGTGGCCAGACCCGGTGCGACGCCCTGGCCACCAGCAAGCCCAGGGCCACGGGGCCAAACCGGTTGCTGTCCAGCGAGTGGGCGTGGTTGTCCCCCTCGAGCCAGCAGTGGCCCCTCGGGACGGTCACCAGCCGCTCGTGGTAGCCCATCGTGCGAACCGTGTCGCCCTCCACGGCCACCACACGCTTGATCAGCCGCTGTGTCGGGTCACGTGGGGACCTGCCAGAAAAGACGACCTTCGCTTTTACTCCACGTTGCTGTCATTAACTGCAACACTTTTAAAGCAGTACTGCTGACATAATATTTTCAACGTACCATTTTTACCCTTAAATGAAAGCCCTCGGCCTCGAAACCCCGAAAAAACGTACCGCCTATCCTCAGAGCGCCATAAGTATTTAATTGTAATAACTTTTACACGAGCTAGTTTCGATTTCATTTGGCAGGTACAACGACTTCATGTGGTGCTGAACTAGGGATGTGGTCGTTGTGGCGGACGGACGTGCTTTTCTCGGCCTCGGTAGCGGCGAAGAAACCGTAAGCGCTTTGAGCTTGCTACTGTTTTTGATTTGCTGTTTTTTAGCCGTTAAATAATAATTATCTATCTTTCTTTTCTTATTTTTCATGTGCACGGATGTGTTTCGTGTATATTTGGTTTTGCAGAATAGTCAGAGCGTCCTTTCGCGCCACGTACTTCAGCACGTGTAACCGTGTGGGACGTTAAATGTTTACCGCCTTTAAATAGTACTTTGGAAGTGGCAAGATTCATAGCTATTAGTGGTTTTACTGTTGAGCATTGGTGTCGGGAATACTGCTGTGGTAGGACAGTGAGAGTGTGGCCGCGTGGTTGTACACGTGCGAACACGTGTCTGTGCGGCATTTATTGCTCCTAAAACATTGGTGATAATTACTTTGCGGTATTTTAAGGATTTAGGTTCTGTGCGTATCGGCTTTTGCTAGAAAGCACGTGCTCTGGAAGCTTCGGCGTTTGCATTAGAAAATACTAAGTGCAACACATGGCAAGAAAGACGGCAAAGCGTGCAGTGCGCGGGGGGTATCTCAAGGCAGACGAGGTGACGGATGAGAATGGAGAGCAAATCGAGTCAATCGGCAGTCACTGAGATGTCGATGCTAGGCTACAGAAAATGGAGGATTTCCAGCATGAGCCTTTGAAACAGGTCGAAGAGCTCAAAAATGAGGTAAATATGCAGCATGATGTACGAAAGGCAGTGCAAAAAAAGGCTTCAAGCAGCCGAAGATAAGCTGAACAGGGCCGCCATCGTGACAATGGAACGCAGTCTCCCGACGTGACAGGGCAGGGATTGTCAGCAACGCACGTGGAATGCGCACAACGTCGGGTGGGGGCAGCTGGAAAAAGCTGCACCTACCTTGAGGACGCCACAAAGGAAAAGAAGGAACGCAGGGGCCAATCAACGCCCTCTAGAGAACTTAAGGCCTTCTGGCTGACCCTCTCCCCTTGAGCTACGTCACGCAGAAGAGGCCAACATAGAAGTTCCGTGCAGCGCGCTGCGATGCTACCAGCGGCGTACCTGTGTTGAAAATGAAGCGCGGAAGATATACCATAGTTAATCCCGGCTATTCGGAGAACACAGAGGCGACGACGGCGGCGACAACAATTCGATTAATTCCAGGAGCCGTGCCGCTCCTCGCATAGCTTCGCGGTTAAACAAGTCCCGGCATGCTCGGCCATGCTGCCGCATGCTTCCGAACGCACTTTTTTTTTCTAGACGTGACCAGTGCACGCAGTCTCAACACTTGTGCTGTGCTTGCGATTGTGTGTACCGCGAGTCTTCATTGCCCCGGAATGTGGAGTGCCATGCCGAGATATGCCTAATAAGTGCTGAGTGCCCAATTGCCGGAGCAATCACAAATCGGGGGAGAAAAATCACGTCTTCAAGTTTCCGCAAGATGAAGAAGCCCAGAGTGCCTGGATTAGGGCGATACCACGTGCAGATTTCATTCTATCACCGCACTCCAGGGTAAGATGTTCAGCACTTCTTGAAATAGTTACTTTTGAAAAATACGGGAAGGTTAATTGCTCAATTACAGAAAGTTCCTTTAAATCAGGAATGTTAGAATAAAATTTAGAGCAACTTTTAACTTCCTTCTAGGTTTCTGAACTTCACTTCAATGAGGCCGACATCGTGCGGGAGTTCTCTCACCTCGACGACCTTACAAGGCACACCGTCACTGCACCACTCTCACGCCTGCGTTTTCGCCCAGGCGCAGTCCCATCAAAGTTTCCTCAATGTCCACCTTATCTTTCGAAGCCAAGCACCTCGAGGGAGGATTCTGATTCCAAGCGCATGCGTCTTGAAGGTGCTTAGAAGAGAGCGTGTGAAGCGTCTGCTGAAGCATTCCGCAAGGAGAAGGAAGCGGATAAGATTCTAAACCTAGAAGACCTGATGCAATTTATCACAAGCAAAAAGTCTACGTCCAGGAAGAGGAATTTACTAATCTGCCAAACCAACGTCGTTTAGACACTGACCTCACGCCTGAACTGCTCGTCAGTGATGATTCCTCAGAGTTCGACGCTTGCGAGGATGGACACAAATGTCAATTTGTGTTAAGGCACCTTTTGCGGTGTAGCACGAATATTTTATTGAAGAACTAATGCTGCAAGGTGAATGACAAAATATTGGATGCCAATGCTAAGGCAAGGAAGATAAATGCTGAAACTCTGCGCAATAAGGCAGCTGTTTCCTTGTAATAGCTGCACGAATGTTTTATATTACGTTTCTGTACTTATTTGAGTTGTTGTAAATTAGCGCACTGTGGTAATTAGTGCGTCGACAGCGAAATCATTCATTTAAGCATAATCTAGATTGCAATAAGTACATGGTGTCCCCAATAAAATTGTTCATACGCAATTGTGAAACTAATAGAGTGCGTTACATTCATTATTGCCGCGCCATAAAAACCATAGGTACAAAAATACGGAAGGAAAAGCTTTTATGGATTCAATTTATTTGAAGTAATAGGTATGAAGTGTGGGGTATAATAAATAGTAATTATTATTATAATGCACAAACAACCTACATTACAAAGACGACAAAGCGCGACGCTATAAAATGGTGCTGGAATCAATACCTGCACATGTTTTACAAAGCTGTTTTGTATCTGTGCCTCTAAATAAATGCTTTGTAAGGTGCCTGCTGCTCATGCCGCAGTTTAGACTGACGAAAAAGTGTGGAGTGGTCAGTAAAAGCATACGGCTGCTAGGTGAACCAAGCCGCGATCCCTTCATTCAACCCGTATCCCCGAGCGTGCCGATGGCCTCTTCTCCGTGACGTCACTCGCCGAACACACAGGCCTTCTTGTCTAGGAGGTGTTGGGTCAATGCGCCTTGTCAAGTCCGAATAAGGAGGAAAAGGAGAACAAAGGGAAGCAGGGAGAGGCCTCGGCAGTGGGAGAGCATGAAGGAGTGATTACTCAAATGATATTGCTACGGAATAGTATTACCAATGACGAAGAGGCGAGCAGTAAGAAGACGACGACGACGATTGGAGGCTAGCGCGCGCTGTTGCGTCTTGGCCAAGTGCGGCGCATTACGTTGTAAATATACTTGTATATAGCTTTTCATCTGCGTCTTCTTACGTAACATATCTGGTGGAGGTGGACGTTCCCTGTACCTCGTCACGGAGCTTCGCAGTGGACGGTACGTCGAGCCTAGCTTCATGGCTCCCGGCGATGACAACTCGACTCAGCCGCCTCCGACACCTGCTGCCACTTCGACGACCTACATCACTCTCCCTGCTCCTCGTGATCCTGGCGTATTCTCGGGCAAAGATGGGGAAGACGTCGACGACTGGATCAGCCTGTACGAACACGTCAGCCGCAATAACAGGTGGGACCCTACTATCATGCTCGCCAACGTAGTCTTTTACCTCGGTGGCACACCTCGGGTTTGGTTTCGGACGCACGAAGATGAGCTCAGCAGTTGGGATTCGCTCAAGCAAAAGCTCCGAGATTTGTTCGGCAAACCCTACGGTCATCAACTTGCCGCACGGAAGGCGCTTTCCGGCCGTGTGCAGACGTCAACAGAGCCCTATGTCACGTACATTCAGGACGTCTTGGCTCTGTGCCGCAAAGTTGATGCACACATGACTGAGTCAGACAAGGTATCCCACATCCTCAAAGGCATTGTCAATGAGGTCTTCAACTTGCTCATATTCAACAACGTCGCGACGCTGGATGCTGTTATAAAAGAGTGCCGCCGCCTGGAACTCGCTAAAAGCCGACGTATCGACCAGCAGTTTGCCCGTTTGCCCAACACCCCAGCGACATCTTCCTGTGCCGAGGCTCCTCGTCCCAACAACCCTGGCGATATTACCAAGATCGTCCGGCGTGAGATTGAGGCCGCCTATCCGGCTGCCTTCGACTCCAGCCCCACCAACGCAGTCGCGGTTTCCCTGATCCAGGCAGTTGTCCGCCAGGAGTTCGAAAACATGGGCTTTCACACCATCTGCTCGGCCCATCGCCCTGAAACCCATCCGGCTTCTTCGATTGCGCCCCGTCCCGCATCTTCTTATCCACCACGTTTCCGCAACCCATCTGAATGGCGCACTGCTGACGACAAGCCCATTTGTTTTCACTGCCGTCGCATCGGGCACATTTCTCAGCACTGTCGAAGTCGCTGGGCTTCCCCGACCCTGTCTGCTTATACTGCCTACTCTCGCCCCTCAGGTCGCCCTTCTCGTCCCTATGCCGCACGCTCCGATAATGCCGCCACTGACTCTCCTGCGCCGAACCACCCGTATTCTCGTTTACCTTCGCCCCAACGACGACAATCTCGCTCTCCCCAGCCCCGTCGCTCCTTTTCGCCGACTCCCTTCGGACGCCGCTCCCAGCCGGACAACTAGATGATGCAGCGCCTCGAGGTGACGCTGCATTGTTCCCTACGCCGCCAAATCCTCTACTCACGTTGCCCACTCATCTGAACCTTCTTGACGTGCAAGTCGACGGTGTTCCCGTATCTGCTCTTATAGACACTGGGGCGCATTTGTCGGTAATGAGCGCTGACCTTCGTACCCGCCTGAAAAAAACAATCACGCCCACCACGACGCATGCTGTCCGTGTCGCCTATGGCGGAACAGCCCCCGTAATTGGTATGTGTGCCACCCGTGTCTCCTTCGCCGATCGCTCCACAATTGTGCTATTCACAGTCATCGCCCACTATGCCCACGACATCATCCTCGGCTTAGACTTCCTCTCCGCACATTCTGCACTCATCGATTGTTCCGCCAGTGCTCTCCGCCTTGACCTGCCTGTTCTGGATCCCGCTGAACCACACCCCAGTCGCCTCAGTTCCGTCGACTTCGTTCGCTTGCTACCTTCGGCACTGACTTACGTTGACCTATTGTCATCCCCACCAGTGCCCGACGGTCACTATATCGCGGCTCCTATGCAAGACGTCCTCCTTACAAACGGGATCACGGTACCTCATACCGTTTTATCTATTCCGGCGAATTGTGTCTGCCTGCCAGTGGTGGTCAATTTTGGCTTGACGACACAAGTGCTGCCACGCGGTATGTCTCTGGCCCAGCTTTGCTCATTCGAGGATCACTCAATAGCATCTATTGAGGTAGACGACAATTCAACCGATCCTCCTCTACCATCGCCGTCGACAACTTGTACCATCGCCGACTTAAAGAAAATGATTGCGCCCGACATGCCGTCCGAGCACGCTCGTGAGCTCTACCGAGTTCTGTTTTTCTACAATGATATTTTTGACTTTAACGATCGTCCTTTGGCCCAAACTACAGCTGTTAAACATCGCATTAATACCGGCGATGCCCCTCCTATTCATCGCCGCCCGTATCGAGTGTCACCGGCTGAGCGTCAAGTTATTCACGCAGAAGTTCGCAAAATGCTTGCCAAGAACATCATAGAACCGTCATGTAGTCCATGGGCGTCACCTGTTGTACTGGTAAAAAAGAAGGATGGCTCATGGCGCTTTTGCGTGGATTATCGGCACCTTAACAGAGTTACCAAAAAGGACGTGTATCCCCTACCTCGGATCGATGACGCCCTTGACTGCCTCCATGGTGCTCGCTACTTCCCCTCTATTGACCTCCGCTCCGGCTACTGGCAGATTGCCGTGGACGATGTCGACCGCGAGAAGATTGCTTTTGTAACTCCGGACGGTCTTTATCAATTTAAAGTGGTGCCTTTCGGTCTATGTAACGCTCCTGCCACTTTTGAACGCATGATGGACTCCCTTCTTCACGGTTTCAAATGGTCCACATGCCTGTGCTACTTGGACGACGTTATAGTATTCTCCCCAACGTTCGCTACGCACCTCGAGCGCCTCTCCGCAGTCCTGGACGTTTTTCGTCGCGCCGGTCTGCAACTCAACGCATCGAAGTGCCAATTCGGCCGTCGCCAGATTACCGTCCTTGGGCATCTCGTTGACGCGAACGGAGTGCAACCGGACCCAGGCAAGATCCATGCTCTTACGCACTTCCCTGTTCCGAAGTATGTCAACGATGTGCGCAGCTTCATCGGCCTTTGTTCCTACTTCCGCCGTTTCGTGAAAAATTTCGCGGCCATAGCACGACGACTAAGCGAGCTTTTGAAAAAAGACGCCCCTTTCCAGTGGGGCGATAACGAGGCCTCTGCATTCTCGCATCTAATCGACGTTCTCACAACGCCTCCCGTTCTGGCCCATTTCAATCCCTCTGCGCCTACCGAAGTCCGTACTGATGCCAGCGGTCACGGAATTGGCGCAGTAGTGGCACAACGCCAGCGCGGCAACGACCGTGTTATCGCCTACGCCAGCAGACTCCTCTCACCCTCCGAGCGCAACTATTCCATCACTGAGCATGAGTGTCTGGCCCTAGTTTGGGCGGTTGCGAAGTTCCGCCCATACTTATATGGCCGACCCTTTTCCGTTGTCACAGACCATCATGCGCTTTGCTGGTTATGCTCACTGAGAGATCCTACAGGAAGACTTGGTCGCTGGGCCTTACGCCTCCAAGAATATTCATATACTGTCACCTACAAATCTGGCCAACTACACAAGGACGCTTACTGCCTGTCTCGTTACCCGGTAGACGAGCCTGACGACGCCGACAGTAGTACCGCCAGCGGCATTTTCTCTTTGTCTGCCTTCGCTAACATCGCCGATGAGCAGCACCGAGACCTATCGCTACGAGCACTCATCGAGCGTCTGCGCTCTACACCTACCGACGCGTCCGTTCGCCGATATGTCCTCCAGGGCGGCATTCTGTACCGAAGGAACTACCTCCCTCACGGATCTGATCTTCTTGTCGTGCCAAAACATCTACGACAGACTGTGCTCCACCATCTCATTGAGGAAGGAAACCTAGCTTCAGCCGAGCGCATACTTCGTAGTATTCCTGGGTGCTGAGCACAGAGAGTTGGTGGAGCAGAAAAGCGACGACCGTCTAATACATTACATGGCAGGGTATGTTGCTCGAAAGTTTCTGAAGTCTTATGACTGCATGCCTTGCAAGGCCTTTCTTTTGGAAACCCCCAATACGGAAAGCAGAAACTCTGAGTTCACTGTGACATGCGACAAGGGAGGGTTGTTATATCCTTCGCTGGAGCTTTTCAGGGCAGTGAAGTTGGAGGACACCTTCACTGTGTTCTTCAGCCGAGAGAAACTCTGCAGTGTCAGCATAGGGGATGTAATGTTGCTAGTGAAGGAGAACTTCGGCTATGCCTCAGGCTACAGCCAGCACTCAGATGCGCTCACAACAGAGCTGACCAAGTTCTATGTGCTGACCAGGCTGCACTTCTATATAAAAGGCATCAACCAATCGCGGCAGGAACGGCGTAAAAAGAAATTGCACACGAAGATAAGCCGTTCCTCATAGTGCCTCTCTCGTAGCAGCCATGCACTTTGAGAAAGGAGTAGCTGCCCATCTTTTGTACCAATAAAGCAAAATAAAGAGAACTCGTGGTGGCCAAAAACAATTTGGCCACCACGAGTTTTCTTTATTTTGCTGTGTTACGAAATTTCGCTATCCCTGGTAACCACTACGACCGCATAATAGTGGCATCACCATAGGATTAACTCCCTAGCTTTCAGTGGATATATGCTTTCGTAAACAAAATCGTACTTAAAGGAATAAAACCTCATCATATCTGGCATTTGTTCCGAATGTGTTAGTACACGCGCCGCAATTGTTTGGCTCACTTGAACTTGTGAATGCGATTGGGTACTGACCTGCATAAAAATTTTTAATGGCAAATGAATGAAGCAATTTACCCATTCACACATTTACCTCTTCTACGGTGTTCGCGAGCTTTTAGTTTAGAAATCAGTCGCATCGTCGTGCGGCCATTAGTCTGCACTCGTTGGGTCGGCTTTATTTTCACGCAAGCTTGAAGAACGTCCGCCTTTCCACCTTTCTCTGCGCCTTGTCTTAATTTCAGAGGAAGCTTTCAGAAAACGTGCTACGGAGCTGCGCGCTTTCTTTTTTCGGCGCGGCACCAAGCGCACACGGCTTTCTCTACGTTGAAAATGCTCACGAGTTTCGCGTTCCGTACAGCCCATGCTCAAGTGGCGTCATCTGGCGGCGTCGACGTGAGATGCCACGCCCGCGGGCTCTCCCTGACCGCACTACTCCCTTCTAGTTCACTATAGCTAAACTGACGCGCACTCAACGTGGGCGCAGGTATACAAATAAACCGGCGAAAGCCCCGGCACCCTTCAAAACGTTTCCAGCGGCGTGCGGCAGAGGGCAGCACATGAAAATGAAAAAGGAGGAATCGCGAGAAGCAGCGCATGTGTGACGCGTGCGTGCGATTCACAGCAGCCGCTGCGGAAAGACCTCTGCTCATGCAGCGCTTTGTTTCCATAGTGACAACGCGCGTTACTCTGGCGCCATATCGTAGCCATCGTCACAGCCCACCTTGCGCGGCACTAGGCTTTTCTTCTCACGCTGTCGTTCCACCAACGACGAGAGCGGCCCTATGTCGCGGGCAAGTCAGCGGCGACAACAGCCAATGGAGCGTCACGTCGAGCCTTACTCGTAGTCGCTCACCATCGCCACTCGCAGTGATCCCCGTCACACATGCTCGTACCGCGGACGAGCGGCGCTATCCCCACCTTACGGCACCACACACCTCCGCCCACCGCTACTAGATACTTTTCAGTTATAAAACTCCGCCTGGGAGCGGCGCGAGAACGTGACCCTCTGCCGTCTCCTCTCGCGAGGTGGCGCTGCCGCCACGGTTGGCTACGGAAGCTTCCCAAGGCAGCAGCGCGCCGCCGACTCAATGCCAGTTTTTTTTTCTATTGCTGCTTTTCGTGGCGCTAAATATTCAAAGAATAGGCTTTTTACATTGTGCACTCTATAAAAAGCAGCTAATAGGTGAATGAAGAGGAGAGCGAAGCCTTTCGTTTGTGGCATGTTGTTTTATGTACGCATGAAAAAAAGAATAGGACCGGTACAACGCCGGATTGATGAATCTAAGCATGCTGCATCGATATTCACAAAAGATGCGCTTTCTTGGTTGCTACAGCTACTGCTTTCTAGTTGACAGTTCGTATCCCTGGAGTAAAAATGGATCCGCATAACAATGAAGAAATTCAGTACTTCGCACGTGAACGCGGCCATATGCTCTGCACAACCAAGAAGAGGGAGGTAGCACCCCTCTAGATCATCTAAAACCTTCCAAAAGATCTCTCCGTAAAGGCCTGCCTCATCCAGGGAAGCTGACACACTTCTGTTAGCTGTCATCATAAAGCCCAGCATCTTCGGCGTCGGGTACTTTAAGGAACCTTGCTTGAGACTTCTGTACTCAATTAAGTAACTGTCGCAGCCAACTGCTGGGATTTCAGAGCTTATGTCCGCTATGCATAGATCACATGGTGTGCCCTTTCTGACTTTGTGAATGACATATCCACACAGATAATGTCCTCTGTTTCCTCGAGCATAAATGTGCTCATTGCGAGCACGTTCTGGTGAGCTGCTTGGCTCCACGCAACTTATCAACGTCGCCTCAATGGCATTGCGAAGACTATGTTTTGACTTGCAGGCTTCTCTGGTCTGCTTGATTGTGTCGTTGACGCCGACGAGCACAGAGCCTGGCACACCTTCCACACTCCCACGTAGCGCCAGGTGTATACAAGCTTTTAACAGGTGTATACAGGCTTAGAAGGCGGAATATCTGCGTGAAGTTGTTTATAGTTGGATGGGACTCACCTCCACCGAAGGAACGCACTAGTCCAAAGTGTCACTGAAAAAACACGAGTGGGTGAATTTCCTAGCAAACAGTGTAATGTGAATGCAGTCGCAACAAATGTGAACAGTGTACCTCCAATGGATCTTGATTTAACTTGGCTGTCAAAACATAGAGCGAACCTTGACGCAGCAGATTATCGACAGTGTTTAAACTCGACATCAGAGTTACTCGCAGCGACTCTGTCGTTTCGTATGATGCAAAAAGCTTCAGGTTCTTTTGAACTGCGTCCTGTTCTGTCAAGTTTAGCAGTTCCAAAAAATCTTTGATGACCTGAAATGATTAGTTTAACAAGTTTATAGCCCTCAGGAAATGCGCACGAAGTTGAAAGGCGGTGGTCTGGTACACTATTTCGTCGTAGAATGCTTGCAAGGTTTTATTAACACAAACAAAAAAACAGGAGTAAAAACTGACAAAGTGATAGTTAGGAAGGGCGCTGCACCCTCCCTAGCTATCACTTTGTTTCTCGTGGTTTTTCTGGTTTCATTGCCGTTTCATTGTTTCATTGCAGGCATGTTTGCTCACAAAACAAGCAGCATTTTCCTGACACACAAATAAGAAACACGAGCAAAACGTGCCATGTTGCTGCACGCATCAGCGTCTCTGTCCGCCCGCACAAACGTTGCTCGCACCGCCCGCCTTCGGGCCGACAGTGTCGCGCGCGCCGCCCCGCGGGCGCGACAGAAAGGGGCCAGGTGTCGCGGCGCAGTTTGACAACTGAAAATAATCTACTAACGTTGACCTCCGCCCCTCCTCGGAGCGTGCGTCTATTTGTCGTACAAAAATCCCTCACGTGACCTGATCCTAGGTGCCTAGGGACAGCATCGTTTAGGGATTTTTGAGAAGGCGCGATGCTGGCGCCGAGCGACGCCGTGGCGTGTTCGTCCTCGGCGTGATCGTTCTCTGGACCGCGCGTTGTTCAACATTGCTCATGTAATCGTGCGTGCGTTGCTTGTGTGTTGGTTGTAGGTTCTGTGTCACTTGGCGGAAAGCCGTGAGTAGTGGCGGTGCGGCAATGCGGCTTTGGTCTCGATGAGCTCTGGCACTACAGAATCTGCGTTGTGTGACCCGTGCTTTCTTGAGAACCCGGCGGTGGTGACAATTAAAATATCGAAGTGGCCTAGCGCCTCGGCAGCGAAGTTCTGCGAACCGCGGTGTGGCGTCGCCGTGTCCGACTTTGCTTAACGGACATCGAGGCATGTGCTGCTCGCTGCAAGTCATGTAAATGCAACTGCGTCGACCGCCCACTGTTCAGCGCTGAATGTGTGTTTGGTGTGCTGTGCTTGAAACGAGTGGTGCAGCCGTGCAGTGGGGGTGGCGGAGGAGCAGAGTGGCTCCGTTTGCGCGTTCACAGACATGTGCTCCCGTCTTGGTCTCATTAGCGGCTGTCGCGGGACTGTGGTGTGCCAGCTCCTTGCCTAGTATGAAGTTTACGACGCTAACACACAGCATGTTCACGTTTTTCCGCGCTATATGTCATTTGCATGACGGCCGAGTTGAAAACGAGACATATAGTGTTCTTTGCGTTTGAGTGTTGTAAATTACTTTTCTATTGTGGAAGTTCTGGGAGTCTTATTACGCAAGGAGTGCGAACGTAAACATAAACACATATGTGTGTAAAATTTTGAATTACCCATAATACCCTTTACGACTGATAAGTGGGCTACACGGCCTGTGTGAATCAGCTACCGTATGTTGCGACGCTCATCCGTGTGGTAGACTGATGCATGGTGCGCGTTTATTTCTGTACTGTTGTAAAAACCATTTGTTTATTGACTCAATACAAATGTACGGCTTCTTCGCCGCAGTACGTTTTAGTTACGCAGTGAAGCATACTAAAAGTGGGAGGGGGCCACTATCAGCCAGCATAGTATGTCCACTTAGGCGACCTGAGAGGCGGCGGGTTCGCGAGTGTATGATTAAAGAACTCTTATTATGTCCAGTGACAGTGGCCCCTTTTCACTTTTAGTATGCTTCACCGCAGTACATTGCTTAGGCTTCACCGCGAAATAATAGTGAATTGCGAGAAAGATAATCGTAAAAAGCCTAATTATGCAACGTTTCTTTTGTAGCTTGCTACACCGCAATACAGGGGCGTAAATAAACATCCTGCAGTAAAGCATACTAAGAGTGGAAAGGGCACATAGGTTTACACTGTGCTCATTACTTTCAATTGTGACATAATTTGCAAGTGCATCTGTGCTCGTGGTAAGCTTCATTGACAATTCTTTGTACATTACAAATTAATATTGCAATTAAGCTTACTAAAGCACATTCGCCATTATGGTACGTGTTATTCACCTTCAATGCAGGAACACAATGCAGATTCTTGCCCCTGCTTTTGGCTGGACTGCACATGCTCTTTGAGAATTGATTCGTTGTTCATAAGTGCACTGGTACTTTACTCTAAACTGGAGGCCTCAAGTTGATATGAAAGCACAATTTTTATTAAGGGGACAAGATGTTGCCAAAATGGTTGCTGCACTGCTTTTTTTTTTCTTCCAGGCACCTTTTCTACTTGAAGCTTCCATTGCAGTGTTTCGAACCTCATTGAACCAGCACATAGCGTATATAAATATTGGACACTGATTGGGAACATCACCTAAGTTCATGCCTATATATAGTAAATAGATGTAGCACGACCAGACAAAATAAAAGTAGGGGGTGGGCTGTAGCAATACTAAGTGTTAAATGGTGCTTTATCCTTTCCCTTGAGTTTTCTGTTTTTGTGCTTTTTATGCATCCTCCGCAGTAACCATGCGAGTGCTGAGCTTGAGCTTGTTGATTTCAAGTCTCATGGTTGTTACTAACAGAACAGTGTGATAAACGAACAAGGGCTTGGAGGCATCCATTCACCTTGCTTGCCTCATGGTGCTGCTTCATAAGCATCGTGAGCATCCAGGCCAACTAGGAAGGGAGGTTTGTTGCAATTGCTTCTGAACTTTATTGCCACCAAACCAACAGGGCTCTCAATGACAGCTTTTGGACAGTAGAATGCTTGCACCCAGCAAAGTCTTAAGAAGGAAGCATTCAGGATGTGCAAAATAGGCTTTTGAAGCTGGCAGCATTACTGAAGGGGCTTTGCCCATCTGCTCTCTTTATGGATACACAAAGATGATTTCCTCTTTAAGAGGGATTGTTTCAGAGGTCGTTACATGGCAAGGTGTTGGTGTTTAGTAGCTTGTCTTTGCTCACTGTTAATAACCTGTTCCTTCTCCAGTTCCCCTGTGAAGTGCCTACTTTTTGGACACAATGTGCTCTCCATGCATTCATGCATTTTTAGCTTGTAAAGACGTCTATTACCCCTTGCCTCAAGCTGGTCTTTGCTGATGTCACCCAAGAAGGCATTGGGGAGTATGACAATGTACGCTTACAAAACACTGTCGATACCAGTGAAACTAAATTAATGGAGCTGCTGTTCTTTTTTTGTCCACTCCATCCTTGTTAATTAAAATGAGCAATGTCCGAACAGAAGGCATATGTAGTTGGTCATGCATAGCCTGCTCACTAAGACTTGTTGGCATGTTATGACCTTAGCACAGTGTTTATATGTAAGAACCTTCTGATGTGTTCATGACTTCCTTCTCTTTATCATACTTTGCCTGGTGGAGCCAGCAAGTGGGTCAACCAGATGTTCAACAGGCTTCCCACTAGTTTTCCCAGTCTCCTTACCAGGGTGCTGCTCATAGATATCTGTTTTCTTGACCTTGCACTGCACTTCAACCATGGCCACACCTGCTAAACCTATAGCATGCGATCAAAAAAGTGCTATACATCATGTTGCTCCAAACTCGTAACATGTGCTACAAGGCCTTGAGGAACACCCTCATTTATTTACGCCCTCATCATACTGTATGAAGCTTCGCATGATAAGTGCGACAATTAGCATCTGCTGGTTTTTCAGTGTTATTCCTGTTCAGCTTGCTGAAAGCTATCCTGAGTGTTTCAAAAGCAAACGACCACTGCTGGACAAGAAGTGCTTAAAACAAGGGTCGCTATAACCACATATGTCGCACGAAATGAAGGCCACTGAGTATACAGGCGGTTTACTTCATATCCGACAAGCTTGGTTCTCCCTTTGCTAGTGAGTGAACTCAACTTGCCCCGAATACATGGCATGTGACAAACTATGTGCCAGATGCTGTGTCCCCTGCAAAGCTGAAGATGTGTATGAGATCCTGACAACCTGCAGCGGCTTCTACACTGGGCAAACAGGCTACTATAAAAACGACTGCCTTTACTAATATGCTAATAACATGAAAACGGGCAGAAATTTGGCTATTCATTGGACCCAACTGCAGGTGCAAGCCACCCTTCCACCAGATGTGTGTTGTTCACAGAAACTGGAGCTATACAAATGCAGATAAAAACAATGATGTTTGAAAGTAGTAGAGCTGCACTATATTCTGCACAAGCAGTGCTATCTGCAGCACTGGTACCTAATAGCCACAATTCATGGCTGCACCACCATGCAAAGGCACTATTCTTGAATGATTAACTTCTATTATATTTATGGTGCCCATATATTGCAATTACATATCATCCACATTGTGTGCAATATGGTTAAATGTCAATTATGATAGCCATTCCTAATCTGAAATGCAACAAAAGAGCAAACATAGGCAACAAATTGCAATTCAAAGAGACAAAAGGGAACCAGTGCACAGGATAAGTGACAGACTTCCTTTTATTGAAAAAGAAACGTGACATGTGTCATGCCACCACCAGTGGGTAGCAATCTTTCAAGCTTGGGTGACAGAGGCAAAACTTAGCAAAATGCTACAATCGCGCTGTAAAACGGCCTTGGACACAAAAAACCGACATCATATTGTACAGAATGAAAGGGCAAGATTTCATCTAAGAACAGTCTATGGCACCACATACTTGAAATGGTGTAAAAAATGTTGACATGCCCTACCCATAAAGAAAAAGCAACAAACACAAAAAACACGCCTTAAAATGCAATGTGCAGAGTCTGAAACCAAGAAAAAACAACCCGAAAAAGGTTTCGCTAAGTCTTTCAATGATTAAAATTGTCAAACTATCATCACTTCTTAATGAACCTGCACGGCTGAAAAGGAAGGAAGGAAAGCTCAATAGCAGGGCTGCAGAAAATGTCACCGAATAAATATACTTTGCTTACCA
Source organism: Dermacentor andersoni (assembly GCF_023375885.2). NCBI lineage: Eukaryota > Metazoa > Arthropoda > Arachnida > Ixodida > Ixodidae > Dermacentor > Dermacentor andersoni. The sequence continues at coordinate 6,094,911 of NC_092823.1, forward strand.
ACGATACCTGTGGTTTAGTTGTGGTCTGTGTATAAACTAATTGTGTATAAACTTTTCTTGTTTAGAATGGCTGAGCGGATAGGGAAAAATGACCATAAGAGCACCAGGTGTATGCATAGTCTACGCACAAAAAGCCGCTGCTTTCTTACTTTTTTTTCTCTGTATTACTATTCATGGGAGTATTTAGGTGCCTTATTAGCACTGCTAACATCCCACTGCAAAACACAAAATTGGGCAAGTTGTGGCATAAAGAAAATTGCAGTTTCACTCATAATGTGAAACAATGATGCAGTAGCTGGTGAAATATGCACAGGAAGCTTACTTCATGCAGTGTTTGCTGAAGTGAACACTTGCCAATGCAAGTCGGTAATCTCCTTAAAAAAGTAGAATAAGTAAGAGTCCTATTTATTTGTGGGAGTTGTGCCTCAGTGTTGAAGTGGAAAGACTCGGCTTTTCTTCCTCCTCTTTCATATCCGGACTTATCCACTGATCTACACCAAAACAACCCTTTAGCTTCTTACTGCTGAATTCGTTTTGGTTTTCTCAAATCTATATTTGGGCTACGCATTGCTATGTCTCGCGCTTTGCTTGAGGAAAACAAGACACCAACAGCTCCATCCAGTAAATCTGAGAAGCCAAGCACTAGAAGAAGATTAATGAAGCAGATGCACCCAATCATTGTCATCACATGCAAGAAGAAAACTTAACATAGGACTGCCTTCGCAAGTGGGAAGGTGATGTGTAAGAACGTGAAGGTGTGGATGCCAGCTCTATATACAGTATGCAGATATTGAGCAGGTGTTAGCCAATCTAGGCACCTGTTGGCTAGATCACGCTCTCCGGGATCAGTATTCACCACGACTGTACCTTCAGCAGAGTGGCTGAAATGTAGAATTGTGGACTGCCACTCTTTTGATCGTATGTTTGAATCCTCGCAGCACAATGAGAACTTTATTTGCAATATTCTAGCAAGAAATTCGGGAATTCCAGTGACAACACCAGTAGACATCAGAACAACCAGGGGAGTTAGCCCATAGCAGCTATTGCTGTAAAAAATAAGACGGGCATAAGCACAAGAATTGAGATGGGCATACTACATGCCTTTGTTCTGGTAGTGGTCCACTACTTTGGTGCTACAGTTAATGATCTCCACTGTCACTGGACATAATAAGAGTTCTTAAATTATACACTCGCGCACCCGCCGCCTCTCAGGTCAACTAAGAGGACATACTAATTCTGGCTGATAGCGGCCCCCTCCCACTTCTAGTATGCTTCACCGCGTAACTAAGCTGTACTGTGGCGAAGAAGCCGTACATTTGTATTAAGTGAATAAACAAATGGTTTTTACAACAGTACAGCAATAAACGCGCACCATGCATCATTCTACCACACGAAAGAGCGTCGCAACATACGGTAGCTGATTCACACAGGCCGTGTAGCCCACTTAACAGTCGTAAACGGTATTATGGGTAATTAAAAATTTCAGACACACATGTGTGTTTATGTTTACGTTCGCACTCCTTGCGTAATAAGACTCCCAGAACTTCCACAATAGAAAAGTAATTTACAACACACAAACGCAAAGAACACTATATGTCTCGTTTTCAACTCGGCCGTGAACATGCTGTGTGTTAGCGTCGTAAACTTCATACTAGGCAAGGAGCTAGCACACCACAGTCCCGCGACAGCCGCTAATGAGACCAAGACGGGAGCACATGTCTGTGAACGCGCAAACGGAGCCACTCTGCTCCTCCGCCACCCCCACTGCACGGCTGCACCACTCGTTTCAAGCACAGCACACCAAACACACATTCAGCGCTGAACAGTGGGCGGTCGACGCAATTGCATTTACATGACTTGCAGCGAGCAGCACATGCCTCGATGTCCGTTAAGCAAAGTCGGACACGGCGACGCCACACCGCGGTTCGCAGAACTTCGCTGCCGAGGCGCTAGGCCACTTCGATATTTTAATTGTCACCACCGCCGGGTTCTCAAGAAAGCACGGGTCACACAACGCAGATTCTGTAGTGCCAGAGCTCATCGAGGCCAAAGCCGCATTGCCGCACCGCCACTACTCACGGCTTTCCGCCAAGTAAAGCCTGTTTCACATGATGCGATTTTCGTCGCACCGGAAGTGCGATTTCCGTCGTTTGCGATGAAAATCGCAGTCGCAGTGCCGACCCCCCGATTTTCGGCTGCGACCAACCGGTTGGTCGCACAGTCGCACCGTCGCACCGATCGCTGCGATTTTCCGTCGAAATTGCGCGGAGAGCTGTCAACGGAGCTATTTCGCCGGTTTGTTTTGGAAAATGGCGTCTCGTACGACAAGTGCAATACGCGGAGACGTGGATCGTCGAATTCGGTACGTACGCAAAGGGAGAATAAAAAAACTTGTACCGCAGATTGCATTCTCCGATTGCTATGCGTTTGTTGACACGCTACACAGCAAATGAAGTGCATTTTCACGTTTGCTTCGTACGCCTTTGCGAGTTGTCAGTGCTAGGAGGTGTTCGATCCCCAGCAGACGACGAGGTCGTCACAATGTTCTTTTGTAAAATCGCGCTTACGGAGCAGCTTGAATTATTTCAACCTCGGCAAGGGCAAATGACAAGACAGCAAAGTACCCGAAGTTTCAACGTTGCGCTAAACGCGGTACCGTTCAGTTGCATTTTCTTGTCAGTTTTCAAGCATGAATTTCCCGATGCATCTTGAAAGCTTATCTTGCCTCTTATTAAATTTGACAGAGCAAAAGTGTAGGCTATCGTAATGAATTTGCTACGATAGCATTAAATCCGTGGTTTGAATAAAATATTACATGCACGTTAAGTTGCACCTCTTCTCTGGAGAATTTTTTTTTCTTGCACAGAAACCAATAAACATAGACTATGTTGCGGACTTTGTATCCTTACTGCATCTGTATGAACACTTGCTCTGCAAGGTAATTAACTGTACAGCTAGTAGATTAAGTAAATTGATTGCTATAGTGGCACAGTGACAACGTACCCTCCTGCACAATCATGTAGAACTCGTGCAACAATGCGAAAACCAAGCAAACGGCCTGTTCTTGTGGAGATAAAACAGTATAAAACGACACGCTGAAGAAAATTAAATCAAAACTGTGCAGTGAAGTCAGCCATTAGAAGCAGTTCTTGCACGTTCACAGCTGATCAAGTGTGCAGAAACATTCATGCCTTACATGTTTCTAGTAAGTTTCTAATAAGTTTGTGATCACATATATTAGTGTGTAAACCCATATAACGATATCCGCTGCGATTACTATCTTTATAAGTAATGAAATACCATGCTACTTGCAAGAACATACATCACCCGAGGATTTTAGAACAAATTTCTGCATTTCAACTACACACAATATGTTGTTTATTCAATAAAAGACCACAAACTGGGCTTTTTTTGCAATGACAAGCTTATTCCAAACTTTACTTACATATAGGGAAGAAAAAAAATTATAGACAGAAATATTGTTCTTCAATATGTTCACCTGCCACTGCGGCTATAGCAATCTGCTGCTAACACAAGGCGAGGGGTTGATTTGCCAGCCATGGAAGTCGCATTTCGATGGGAGTCGTAGGTGAGAAAAAAAGCTCTTGCACTTAGGTTTAGTTCACCTTTTATTGAACCCTTACACTTCAAAATGCTATTGCATAGGGGGGCATGCTTATGCAAAATCTAACACCAATAGAAAGCAAAGGGCAGAATTGTAAAACAACCATCTTTCGTGATAATTCGAGTGTGTAAATATTCATTGCATCAATATGTATTGTTCAACAGCACTGCACAAATAAGCATGATCAGGTATAGCAAGTACTCTGTCAGGAAGCTGGTTCTACAGATGTATAAATGTCAAGGCATGAATGCTCATACTACGTCGCACACATAGCACAAAAAAAAACTTTTTCAAGAGTTGTCCCTTCTGGCAGATATGAGTGGGCCATAAGCAGCAGAAACTTTATTGCAGGACATTGTGTAATACCGCTTATGAAAGAATGAAGAGAGTGAAGAGGCTTTTAACAGCAGTACCTCATGCTGCTCTAATAATAGGAATGATGAGCAAAAACATTTCTGGTAGAGCACTTAAACAGTAACTTTCTGAAAGACAGAAAATTCCAGGTGAGAGTTGGAGGTACATTAGGCCCACACACACCAACAACACGGGCATACTACAAGAAACACTACAGCCTATGGTGTATTACAGTCTATGGGAAAGCTATCTTGTACAGAAATCAAGAATGATGCAACAAGCCCTCGACAACACGGCAGACTTTCTTGGCCAGTCTGGCCTCTCGCTTTCTGATAAGTCAGCTCATATCGACGTCGGAAAAAAAAGAAAGACTAGAATCAAGAACTACCCCAGATTGCACATTGTGATCCACATAGCTGGACAAATATGCCCGCAAGTCAACATCCACAAATCCTCGGCTAGTGTAAGCCCATGACGGCAGAGCCAGCACGTGGGTGAAACAATTATGCAATGCCTGGACGCAACTTCCACACCTGGTGAAAAGAACAATCTCGAAATAATGGGGGTGTACGAGTGGATACTATGGAAAATCACAGATGCTGTGCTTGTGTCCAAGGTATAGTATGGTATGAATTACCAGCAGCACACAAAAAAGACAACTCATCGAATACAGGCATCGGGTAGTAATAACAGGTCTTTCCAACTGTACCATGCTTGAAGACCTCTATGAGAAAGAGCTAACGAACAAGCACCTAGACAGAGTAGAGTTGCAGCCTGCAGCACAAATTCTTTGTCTGAAGAGCTCGGAACCTCGTCCCAAGATACTATGCCAGCTAGCATATGAGATGCAAAGACGACTACCCCTCCCTTCAGAAACACAACCTCGGGAGTACCTGAACTTGAAACATAACAGGCCCGTACCGTGGAATATGGGGCCAAACAATTAGGCCAGGAGACTGTATGCAACTGCCAAACACACAGAGGAGGTTGCTAATCATGAAGATGCAAGCAAACATAAGGCACATATAGTACACTGATCTGGCAATAGCAGTGTAACAGTAGTATGACACTACATAAACTTAAACCCCATATAACGTTTCGACAAGTGGACTTGTCTTCTTCAAGGTCCACGTGTGCAAACGTTGGCTTCTACTTTCACCTTGTTCTCATGTTGCTCATCGTCTTGAATTTCCATCTCCTGCCTTCCCCGAGTTTTCCCCAGAAAAAGAAAGACATCTTTGAAGGATAGATAAAAATTGGTGCTTGATGCAGCCAAACATAAATAAATATGCTACAGAATGAAAATAGAGAAAAATTCCAAGTGCAGGAAAAAATCATTACAATTGCCAATCCTGCATGCCGGCACCTTTCAAGAAACACTGTTGTTATTCCAATAGACAGACTGACAGCTTGCTTATGCAAGCACATTCTTCCAGTTCCATGCCATTGGGAAAAAAATGAGTTTCATTTCATTTCATTTTATTACCTTAAAGGCTCCAATAAATGGAGCGTTACATAAGGGGTGGCAAGAATAAAAATACATAGTCACAATAACAGGAAGTTTTTTACATTTTCGATGAACTTGGATGGGCACATAATGACAGCAACGTCGTTAGGAAGGCCGTTCCAGTCTGCAGCTGTGCGAAGAAAAAAAGAATTTAAAAACGTGACAGTGCGTGAGCGTGGACGGGCAACCTGTAGCTGATGGCTGGTGTGGTGAGATATGCGTGTAGGAGGAAGGATATAAGGTGCGATGCGCATAGGGCTATGAAAGAATTTGTGAAATAAAGATAGGCTGGCAATGCGACGACGGAGCGATAAGGGGGATAATGCGGATGCAGTTTTTAAGGAGGAAACGCTGATGTCAAAGGAATATGACGAGTGGATGAAACGAGCGGCGCGATTTTGTACAGATTCAAGATTATTAATTAGGTATGCCTGATGAGGATTCCAAATAGGCGATGCAAATTCTAGTTTTGACCTGACAAATGATTTGTAGGCTAACAATTTTACGTGTTGAGGAGCATGATGCAGATGGCGTTTTAGAAATCCTAACGTCCTGTTCGCGGATGATATTAGGTTAGTAACATGAGGATTCCAGGAAAGATCGCTTGAAAGTGTTACTCCTAAATACTTGTATGAATGAACTAGTTCAACCGGAACTTCAGATATTACATAAGGAAATAGGAGAGAATTACGGCGACGGTGAATGGACAAATATTTACACTTACGCGGGTTAAGTTCCATTAGCCACTCGTTACACCAGTCCTGGACTGCATTAAGATCACTTTGAAGAGAAGATTGGTCAGCGGTAGAAGTAATAACACGATATATCACACAGTCATCCGCGAACATACGTATGCTAGATGTTACGTTTAATGGTAAATCATTTATGTATATTAGGAAAAGTAGCGGGCCGAGCACGGATCCTTGTGGGACGCCTGATGTTACAGAGACTGAATTACAGATGTGGCTACCTTCCAGTTTCCTGGAAGGTAGCCACATGCACACTTGGTGATCACAATGTTATTTTTCCCCTGGACTTGTATATCTATATGTATTTTCTCCTTTTCCCGCTTTTATGTTTGGTTTCATCAAGCACTAGTCTTTATCAGGTTTTATTGCTGTACTACTTTGTGGTAACCTTTATAGATCACTGCATTTTCACAATAAACCTTTTAATTAGAAGTTAGCATACCCTGTTCTTACTGCTTCACACTGTACATTCTTGCTACATTGGCCAAATAAAAGACTTCATAAGGTATCATGAGGGCCATTAAAGTGACTTGTTGCAGTCTAAAAAAAAATGAATAGCCTGGCTGCAAATGGCACCAGAGAACACATAGGACAAACAAGAAAACCGAGATGATCTAACAACCAAAAGTTTAATGTACACACCGAGTAAATGCTCGCTGACAAGCAATAGACTTCACATACACAAAAAGGAGAAACAAAAATTCATGTGCGTTTCCTGACAGGAAATGCATCCATTTCTAACGGAGGCCGTGCTGACAAGATTAACCCAGCATTTTTAGATTTACAGCTTCCGTAATTTCTCTAGGCAGCCGATCTGCACAGAATGCTAGCTTCTTCCTCTACAATGCACGCTCAGATGTGGAGAGTGCATTGTAGAGGAAGAAGCTAGCATTCTGTGGAGATCGGCTGCCTAGAGAAATTATGGATGCTGTAGATGCAAATACACTGGGAGAATCTTGTGTCAGCATGGCCGCTGTTACACTTTCAGAGATGGATGCATTTCCTGTTGGGATCTGTATGGACACACATCAGATCTTGCTTCTGCTTTTTGTGTAAATTCGATTTATTGCTTGTCGAACAGCATTTACTCGGCATGTTCAATAAGCTTTCATTTGTTAATACACCTCATGATTGTCTTGGTCTCTAACAGAAAGCCGTTCATTCTTTCTACAGTGAAGCTGTATATGCCTAGGCGAAACACTCATGGTTCGATCCCAAAAACCCTAGTGTAGGGGTATGAGCCATTGCATTCGTCTTGCATGATGGACGGAGACATTTCTTGTTGGGTAGACATAGAAATGCTTATGCATTTCAAACATACATTATATCTGCGTATTATTGCAGGGAAGGGACACAGAGGGGGATGGAGTTAAGACAAGATCATGATGTCATTATTATCACAGCAAAGGTGTGGTGGGCCATTGGCTAGACAGATAGTGACGTCGTTTCTCTCTAGCAGCAGAGCGCGCGTGCAGCAGTCTCTCCGACTTCCCAATAGGTTCGAAAATGTGTCCCTGTATTTAATTAAATGAAATGTGCAGCCCCAGTGTGTCACTTCGTAACTACAGTGCATAACTGAGTCATAAACATTATGATTAACGCATTACAAAACACAAGTGCGTAACATAATTCAGAAAGACTTTGATGGACCCGCTGGATTAACACAATGAACCACTCCATTGCACTTTCTATGATGGTGATCTTGCAAAGTGCAATGTGTGGCATTCCAAATAAAGAATGTGATAAACCCAAGCCAAACATGTGCATAACCTCATTAAGAAGCGCAGACATAACCAATAATATAGAAAGACTTGAATAAACCATTGGAATTAACCCAGTGATAAACACCGGGACTGCACATTTCAGCTTTGCTGGTTCACCGTCTCTACAGGGTGCATGGGCAGTAACTTTTTCTGTTATTGTTTGTTAAGTATTGTATAATGTTGTGCCAGTAAAACACGTTGGGCTAGTTGGTGCAATGTATTGGTACTGCTTTTTTTGCTGGTTTTTTTCTTAATGTTGTGCCCTTCTTCCGTTTGTAACAACTTTTTTATTCCCCCTTGCATAATACTCCAACCTTGCAGCCTGCGAGGTATATAAATAAATAAGTACATAAGCACGTCATGCATTCATTTTGTGCGTGGAACAAAAACGCATTGATAAGCTTAGACATATAGTCATTGCTTCACACTTTCGAAATGAATAATTATAGCTTGCTATCGACATTGAAGCAGCCTTTCGACAGCTAGAAAAAGAATCAGTTTTTCCAGCTCTGAACATTGAATTGCAGGAAATGCAAGCAGGCATAAAATTCTCCCAATATAATCTGTTTAGGAATACCAAATTGGAATAAACATTGAGGCTTGCATTTGTACTTTCTCTGGCTGAGCAATCTAGTTTGAAATGACTCCCATAAGCATGTCGTAACAATGTTGATCTAATACAGATTAAATGCATGACTAGCTTAAGAAATCTGGATGATTGCTATATATTACAGTGAAGAAACTATAATATCTAATAACATTAATAATATAATAATAATATTTAATTCCACAACACAGGCTAACCGTGAGAGGCGTGCGAGGCTGAGCAGAAAGCTGAAAAATTCTACGGCAAATGCGCCTGCCGTGGGCCTACGATCCTGCATTACGAATAGCGCGTATTGATATGGTCTTCTTGTTAGAAGTTCCGAGTATACTACCAGCGCGAGACACGGGACAACAAAGTGGACGAGAAGCGTGTCTTTTAGAATGCTATGTTACAAAGTACAGGTTTCTACAAAAGTGACGGTAACTGCTCGAAACATTTGATGCGTCGGCTTTTGCGCCTTTAGAAATATTTAGAGAGGGCTCCCATATATATATATTCGCAGCGCAAGCACGGCGATGGACGAACCAGGCTAGCGCTAAGGTTGAATTTCACAACACGATTTTCATTCCACGTCGTAATCACACAGATCGTTTGAGGCTTCGTTCAGGGGCACACGCGGGCGTTCGGGTTGGTGCTTCTTGTTGCGTTTGGCGTAAGAATATGGCTAGGAGCAGGCACCACATATGCGCAATGACGGGCAATATACACGAATCATTTCTCCAGAAGCTGACGCCGAGCACGGGTAGCGCGAGGATCTTGTTGGGCTCACACGACAACTTCGTGGCAGCCGAATTCCGAATACTGCATACACGGTGAGGGTAGCTATATGAACTTGTCGATAGGTCATCTTTTAGATTGTTGTAGCGCAGGCAGAACGAAACGGTCATAGAATGTAGATAAGACAACACACAGCGCTGAACCACCTGCGAACAGCTGTTTACGTGCGCGATGTCGCACTGAACTACAGAAACCGCCGTCGCGCACCCCAAGACAAATCTTAACTAACGTTTTTAAATTAGTAAACGTATATATTATTTGCTTCTAATCAAGAGAAGTCAATAATATTATAGTGTAAACGTTTTATTCACTACAATAAAAGAATTATGCAGCGTGTGCCACGAAGCCTGGCAGTAAGCAACCCTGGGCGTCGCACCAGTCGCATTGTTGAAATCGCAATCATGTGAAATGAGCCCTCAAAAAATCGCATTGCGACGCGTGCGACAGCACCGATTTTCGTCGTTGCAGTCGCAGCATGTGAAACAGCCTTAACACAGAACCTACAACCAACACACAAGCAACGCACGCACGATTACATGAGCAATGTTGAACAACGCGCGGTCCAGAGAACGATCACGTTGAGGACGAACACGCCACGGCGTCGCTCGGCGCCAGCATCGCGCCTTCTCAAAAATCCCTAAACGATGCTGTCCCTAGGCACCTAGGATCAGGTCACGTGAGGGATTTTTGTACGACAAATAGACGCACGCCTCCTCGGAAGCGCAGATGAGATCGCCCACGCGGATGCTTAGGCTGCCGCTAACTCAGCGCATGCGCAGGCCATCTCCCCTTCGCTTTTCCGCCTCATGGTGCCACTGCACCCTCCTCCTGCGCCGCCACCTTTCTTTCATCTCCCGCTGCGCTTGTTCGCTCAGTTACGGCGTCGGACAACACCGACGCTCGCCGCAGGAACGGGCGCGCTGCGCTCGGAAAATATTGGTAAGGGAGTGTTCACTTATTCTGCTAACGTTTGACTGCACTGTCCGCTAGTAGCACTATAATGTCTGTATGCATCAGCCCAGGAACCCTCTGTAGTGCTTCGGTGCGTCGTCGGCCTGCCCAGGCGGTGTGTACCATTACCCCCTGATGCGTGTACCCGCTTGTCGTTCCCTACTGACATCGTGTACTACCGATGGCGGAGCTGCGAACGGCGCTCCAGTGACGTCAGAGGGAGGACTCGTCTTTGTCGTCTGCTACGCTCAGGCAGGAATAGCTTCATTTTCATGCCTTTGCTCGCGCTCTGACTGCGTATGGCGGCGCTCTCCAATTACTATCTGTATTCTTCCTCAGTGTTAGTTTTATTACTGGAAGCATTATGCGGACAACCAATCTTAAATATTAAATTATCTTCCATATAACCGCGCGATGTGATCACCCAGTGGCTCTGGCGTTGCGTTGCTTAGCACGAGGCCGCCGATTCGACCTCTTCCGCGGCGGCCGCATTTCGATGGGTGGAAACACGAACGCTCGTGTGCACTTAGATTTAGTTGCACGGTTAAAGGGACACTAAAGCGAAACGGTAAAGCAGTTTAGATTAATGATGCATTGTTCGAGAACCCTGCAGGCAGTAATTAAAAAAATAGTTTGATTATTAGATGAGAAAGTGAAGGTCCAAGTATCAGTATTTGAATTTCGCGCCGAAACCCCAGCGCCGGTACGTCAGCGTGACGTCAGGGATTCCAACGTATGTTTTCGCATTTGGGCCGCGTTGGCTGAATAAAGGTTCCCGAAACATGCCATGTTTAATATTTGGTTCCTTTAGAACACAGTGTAGTCAATCTGTACCGCTATATATAATTAGCAGGCCCTAGAAGCTGCCATCAAAATCCAAGACGTCACAGCCCGCAGGTGCGGGACTTAAGTAGGCGTCGCCACCCGTATTTCGTTATTGCGCTTTTTCTGCGCTTACCAAACGTCTTATCGTTGTAAGAGTGGTGTTTTAGAACGGTAATTTACTCATGCAGAAGAAATCATTTTACACTTTAGTGTCCCTTTAAGAACCCCAGGTGGTCAAAATTAATCTACTACATGCCTGATAATCATAGGGTGGTTCTGGTACGTAAAATCTGATATATGTATGTATATATATATATATATATATATATATATATATATATATATATGTCGGTTTCTATGATCCCATCTCTCGCGGGCAGGGACAAGATCTCGTGAATAAGCCATAAAACTTCGCACCGATCGAGCAAATGAGTCTACTCAGCTTTGGAAATAAAGCACGATAGTAGGGCTCATGCGCAAAATTTGACATACGACATTGTAGTTGAATGCGAATTTCGCAGTGCGCTCATATTTCCAGCCACTTGGTGTTGCAAATATAAAACTTTTTCTCACAGCAAAAGTATCATTAGAGAGTTTTAGAATAGGGGCCCCAAAGAAATAGCGTCGAAGCCACTGCGCATGCGCGAGACGCAAACTGCGCTTGGGTTTTGCGCTGGGAACGCTATTTCACCAATTTAGCGGGAGCCCAAATAGCGGCCTCAAAAGCTTTGCATAAACAAACATGGCGGCACCCATCGAAGCGACGGCTCTAACCTAGCACTAAACTGGGTTCGATTCGTGGTAACGCGTGAAGTTCGCAAGCTAGGAGAAGTGACTGCGGTTATCGCTTTCTCTCAACTAGCGTGTGTTATGAAGATTGAGTCATTAGACGCCGCCGATTCCGAATTCGATTGTGGATTTTATGGCTCGTAGGCCTAACACGGCTAAGCTTGGCTGGTGAAGGCACGTAAAGTTGGTTTGCTCAAAACTAAGCGCAACTAATTGTTTTCTGCTTACAGAATAATCTCTAAATTTAATTAAACGCGAATACACGCAAGTCAAAATTACTATTACTATCATAAAATGGTATATTTTGTTTATTATTTCTGATACCTTTTCTTTAACGCCGTCGTGGCGCTGTCAGCGCAAGACGCTATCCGCAAACGTAAACCCTATTCTAAAGCTCTTCACTCCTGCGTGCCCCAACGCTAACACCCGCAAAGGTATTTGGGGCCCCAAACTATTGGGTCCCCTATTCTAAAACACTATTATTTTACTGAGAAGCGGTTTACCTTGAAGATTAGTGGAGCGCCACGCGCTTTCGTTCGCAATTGTCAAGTATGCTTTGCAGGGGTTTCTCGATTTCTCTACTCCAAAGCGTTCGACAAGTTATGTCATACTAAGCTACTTGTGAAACTTGAGACTATTTTCAGAGGTACACACGGAAATCAATTGCTTGGCTGGATAAAGGACTACCTGCATCTGCGGTCCAAGTTGGTTTCATTTAATCAAGAGCCCTCATCTTCCGTTGGTATTTCCTCCTGTGTCCCACAGGGCTCCGTATTAGGAGCACTTTTATTCACTGTTTACATTAACGATGTGAATTTTCTTACTAACACTGCTGTTAAGCTCCGTTTGCATGCAGACGACTGTGTCTTGTACTCTAAACGTTACCAGTGTCAATCACAAGGAGATGCTGAATAATACGTTCTATACTTTGCGTAACTGGAGTAAGATCTGACAAATGGAAATTAACTTCAATAAACGGCATCTGACCTTTTCGAACAAAAACAACCCCTGAATTTCGCCTACAGTAATGACGGGAAGATATTGACTTACGTCAGCGAGTGCAAGTACCTTCGCGTAACTTTTTCTTCCCTCTTAAAATGGCACAGGCACGTCGATTTGTTCCAGAACACTAAAGCGACTTCGACATTTAAAAAGAACACTAAAAACAGCAACCAAGGAATGAGAACTAGCACCTTATAAATCCCGTGTGAGGCCCACTCGAGAATACCCACCTGTTGTCTCGTCACCTAACTGCGCATCCAACGTTATCAAAGCGTGAGGCTGTGCAGAACAAAAAGCTGTTAGATTTATTTCGAACTGATATTGTCACGTGGTAGCGACGGCGAAGAAAGCAAAACGGCGAATGGCGAAACTAGCGTTTTATGGGGCGAACTTGTGCACACAAGAGCAAGTCACACTCAAAATATAGCGGAGAACACGATCGGCGGGTCAAGCGCGTCGGCCTTCATACATCAGTCGTCGAATGCTCCACAGTAATCGCTGGGAACCGCGTGCCTTCCACAAAGTTCTACACCATTCGCGTCGCGCATACATGCAATCAGATTACACGAGGCTCGGTCACAGACAGCGGATGGGGCCATCGATAACATTCCAGAAACATCCGATACATGCAAGCGCGTCCTGCGCTGTGCGATAACATGTGTTAGGCGGTGAAACGTGCTCACCCGATAAACAAGTACACGTGTCAATATGATCGCAATTTCTCCCCTTCTCTGCATGTTGGCCTTGAGCCGTTGGTACATAGACGCACGTGCGAAAGGATTATAATATTGCACAAAATTGTACATGCTTCTGTTTTCATCGATGTACTGTGACATTTGTTAGCTCTTCTGCGCGAAGAACGCAAAGAGCTAATCCTTTGAATATTCTTCCCCTTCCGATCTTACTTAGATAGCCTAAAATTTTATTTCTTGCCTTTTACCATTGAATTGTGGAATAACCAACATACTTATCTCCGGGAATTGCCACATGAGCGTCTTGTAAAGGAAGTTTCTTTACATGTGACATGTTGATTGTATGAACGAGAGGGGGTTAACCGAGGAGCCTGATTTTTATTAAGCATCTCATAAGAAGCCAACAAACATTGACACTAGGACAACATATGGGAAATTACTTGTACTTATTAAATGAATTAAAGAAATGATAAATTATTGGAAATGAAAGTGGATGAAAAATACAACTTGCTGCAGGTGGGCAACCATCCCACGTCCTTGCATTAAGCGTGCGATGCTCTACCAATTCAGCTACAGCGGCGCCGTTCTCGTTCCCCACCTGCGGCAAGTTTTTTTATAGACTTTCACTTCCATTAATTTATCATTTCTTTAATTCAATTAGTAAGCACAAGTGATTTCCCCTATGTTGACCTTGGTGTCATTGTTTGTTGGCTTCTTATGATATGTTGATTGTATGTTGTATGAATGTACTTACACCCTCCTGCTACGTCTCAGATCTGAGATAGCACTATTTGTAAAATAAATAAATCGCATTGCCACTTTCTAACGCAGAAAAAAAATTGGTTGTTTAGTTTAGCGTGATCCTATATGTGTTCAACATACATTCTGACTACCGGAAACCAATCGGAAAACATTACTTTATGAGCGTAATAACAAAAATATGTTCAAAAGAACGCAGCAAAGCCTGTGAACATTTCGCATTTATACGCCCCCCCCCCCCCACTTCTTTTTGCTTGTGTTTAGCGCTCCAGCAAACCTAAACTTATAAATTCTCTTGTTTTCATTGTAAACAGGCATGACCCGCTTACGGAGCAAAAAATATCGGAAATAGTGATGCAAGAAAATGTAGTCGCTTGTTTTTGTTACGCGATAACGCTATCATCGCTGGACGAATCTAGCTCAGGAAAAGCGCACGCTGGCCACGGTCAGAGCAAGGAAACAAAGGGTTAACCTGAGCTGAATAACATGCAGGGGCGAGCTGTGTCACGGTGGAAGTAATCCATTGTAATTAAAAAAATATGCGAATGTCAGTACTGCAGCACGAGACTGTGTAATTTTGTTCTGCTCACCGGGGAAACTATTTCCCTAATTACTGCTGTTTTGTTATATGCGTCCCGTGTGTATTACCGATGCACGATCCTAGCGGGAAAGTGCGATGAGGCCACTGCAGTGGAGGAGTCTGCTGTGCGTGTTCAGATAAGCTTGGACAGTGGCAGAAGGGGTCGAAAATATTATTAATTTTCACTATATTTGTATTAGGCCAGAGAATCCTTACACATAAAGAAATTGAGACAACTTTCCTAACATACGTATCTTTTGGCCAAATCTTAGCTGAAACAAGGTGCATAAATCTCGTTATCGAGTTGCAAGACGTTGCAACATTAAAAAGCGTGTGATATGGACAGTAGTTTTCCACGCAGTAAACGTTTTACTGTAAATCTATACAAGCTGTTTCAGGGCATATACAGTACCTACAGTACTGTATATACTGCACGCCAGCCTTGGGTTACGGCTTATGTCACCAAAGGTTTGGTTGCATAACGCCAGCCTAACCAATTGGGACTTTAAAGGGACACTAAAGCGAAACAATAAATCAGTTTAGACTAATGAAGCATTGTTTGAGAACCCTGCAGGCAGTCATTTTAAAAAAATAGTTTAATTATTAGATGAGAAAATGAAGGTCCAAGTATCAGTATTAGAATTTGAGGTTTGAGGTTTATTTTGATTTCTTTCTGTACATCAACAGAAATCGAAGCAAAAGCAAAAGGCTATAGAGCCTGACAGAGTCTTTTGCTCCGAGATACAGTTCAGCAAGCAGGCATAAGCGACATAAGATAATCATTGAACAATCGAAATTGTCTCTAGTTATTAAAAAAACAAACAAATGTAACAGAGTAAAGAAAACAAGCAGATCGACATACATATATTGTAACAAGCAGCAAAACAAAAACAAAAAAAGAAACAATGTGTGCTAAGAAATAAAACACTGTGTACATTGAGTA